>NC_064642.1:365432200-365739472 GCF_023864345.2 Schistocerca serialis cubense | reverse complement strand
CTGCTGGAGCAGTTAAATTGCAGCATGACAGGTTTTCTCCTGCATCAGGAAACATTTCGACGTGAGCAGGCAGACATACCTGCTGGTCGCGCGGAGTGGCCGCGCGGTTTGAGGCGCCATTGTCACGGACTGCGCGGCCCCTCCCGCCGGAGGTTCGAGTCCTCCCTCTGGTATGTGTGTGTGTGTTGTTCTTAGTATAAGTTAGTTTAAGTAGTGTGTAAGTCTAGGGACCGATGACCTCAGCAGTTTGGTCCCTTAGGAATTCACACACATTTGAACATTTTTCATACCTGCTGACAACGACTCATCGACAGTGTCAAGTGGCAGAGACTGTCACTCAGCAGAGAAAAACTCAGCGGGAAGAAGACATTCCGGCGCAGCAACTGCAGGCTTTCGTCAGCAGGAAGTGCCGTTGTATTAAGCACAGGTACACCAAGAGACACCAGGACGGAAAAAAAAGAAAAAAAGGGGATGCTGGTGCAGCGACGGACGAATGTAAATGACAAGTGGATGATGCAGTAGAAGATGATTGCTGGTTGCAGCATGGAATTATTATTATGACGGAAGTTTTGTCCTTGTTATTCTTTAATTTATCTCGATTGTTTGTTGGTTGATCATGTGAATAAAGTACGAATAGATAGATTAGCTGTTTCTTTCCTTCGCTACTATTATGCTCAATAAAAGTTGGTTATAGGAAATACCATCTATAAACGTTTTAAAGAGCCTTAGCACTACAGCTCCGATTGGTGAATATTGCAATCTTTGTCGAAAACTGTTACTGCGTATAACCTTTAGTAGGCTGGAATCGTCTGCAATAAAAGCCGTAATTTCAAATCAGTATCATCGATTATATTTTTCTAGTGTATAATATGATGCATTATATTTGTACCACCTAAAACAGTGCTTGAGAACAATTTATACGCGAAAATATTTAACTTGAGGGTGTGTTGTGATTTACACCATGAGTAAACCTAATTGATTACATCATTCCAGTAATTCAAATGGCATGCTTGTTAGCGTGTTAGCGCACTATTTTATCTAACGTTTATTTCCTGCAGTTTAAGCCTGATCAGGTTAATTTTATGAGATCGATCTTTAAGGACTAAAATGTAATGTTGTCTTTTAGTTACAATGATATCTGCAACTTTTTAGGCATGTAAATAGTATTTCGGCCCTTACTTTAGAGTTCACAATCATGTTTGTGGCACTGATTTGACGAATGTGTGTTTATTTGGTAAATAAAATTGAGATACTTGACATAAACATTACACTTTTGCGCTGCTAACGTACTTCTGCAGACATTTTAGACTTGGAAAGAACATTGTGACACTTGGTTAGCATCATAGATGTGGAATATAATTAATTTCAGGTTCTATTGTGAGGTAAACCAAATCTGGTACCTAGATCGAAGTATGAACGCCACAATGAATTGGAGCTTAAAGCAACAGATAATTTTATTTCTCATTTTTGAAGTGTTGTGGAATAGTATTTAAAGTAAAACTCATCTTCGACAACTACATATTATCAATTTGTTAACTGCACTGCATAATCAAACATATGTCTTGAACTATCTGTGGAGGGTATGGTTTATACTCGTTCTCATATTCTGCAAGAAGTTCACCTGTCTCTTTAGCAGGCCACATGTGTTTAGGCATGAAAATAAAATTAGGTTACTTACTTTATAGTTCATGGCTTTTTTTACACCAGTATGACGTTAACATTGAAGTCATTTATGTTGGTGACGTGTTCTTGCAGACTTTTAGAACGTTGTTATACTTGACAAGGATGACAGATGTGGCAAATAATAAAGCTGCCGTGGTACTATGGACAATTACAGGATTACGTTGGAAGAGAGATATCACATGCAAGGAGTGTCTTTTTATTTATTTATTTGTTGAAACAACGATCTGACTGGGCTCATTTGAATATTACACTGTGATTGACAGGGGAAGGGGAGGGGCGAGGGGAATGCAGTACAGAGCACAGAGCACAAAGGGCCTAGGTCTGCCAACTTAGAATTTATTCACCGTCCCGCTAATTTTTAAATTTCCCACCAGCGCCATCTATAATTTCATATTTCCCACAACTGCAGCATTACGACTGCAGCGCCAGGTAGCAGAGGAAACTTGAACTATATGCTAAAGGCGCTATAGCCACACTACCATCCTCAGGTGATGTGATGTAAACAGCAAAGATACTTGCAAATAAAATGTCATCAGCATGTAATGCCCTTTAGTCCTGTCATCAGTACATAACAGCCAGTGATTTTTAGGTACATACTATTAACATGTGTTATCAGGGCTTTGTTACGGAATTATTTTCTGGGGAAGAAATATACAGGATATCAACACAGTTTGCAAACTACAGAAAAGTGCCATAAGAATAATAACTAAGAATAGTAGTCGAAGTCATCGTAAATATCTGTTCAAAACATTGGGGGATTGTAAATATGTAATTTGAGTCGCTTACTAGTCCATTATGCTCATAAAGAGAACTTTACTAGTAATTGGAGAAACAGCTCTGTCCATGGCGATGGAACGATATCTTGCCTGAACTTACAGTTACCAGGAAGGAATAAATGTAAAGCTCAGTCATTATCATCTGCCAAGGAATAAAGTTGTACAAAAACTTTAAAGAGGTTGCTAAAACAAACTTACTTGTAAAGGTAGCTAAAAGCAAGTAAGTAATAAATTCCATACGGTAAAATATTACTTAGATAACACTGTGGAAGTGCCTGGTGAAAAATGTAACTCAAGCAAGTAGTATTAATTAGAAAGTTTATCTGTCGTTCCAAACTACAATTTTGCACAATCTTCGTTTTTACTCTCTGAAAAACCGAACTCCAAAGCTTTGGAATGGGTAATATAAATCTCCTTTATGAATTCATCATCTCGCTCATTATGGCGAGATTCTGAAGTAGGGGTGAAAGGTTCTGTGTTTATACATCGCTATTAAGGCAGTTTTGAAGCTAGAACTACGAAAATTGGTATTTGGTTTCTCAGTCAGAAATAAAGAAATACATGTTTCAGCTATGTCGGAAATTTAACTCGTTTGTGGATGAAATAGTGGGTGAAAGTTTTCTTTAAAAATGAATCATTATTAAAGCACTACTGACGAATTTTTAAAGTTACATATATGGGAACTGGTATTTGACTTCTTTGTTACCAATAAAAAACATATGTTTCAGGCGATGAAATAGTGGATGAAATATTTTACGAAAATATTTCATTATGAAAGCATTTTAAAGCTAAAATCTATGAAAATTTGAATTTGGCTCCTCGGTTGGAAATAGAAAATAACCTGTTTCAGTGTATTTGGAAGTTCAGCCGTGAAGCGGGTGAAATAATGACCGACGTACTGACTGGCTCATCATCGCCGAGCTCAAACCGCTAAGGACACGAACTACAAATCTGGAGAGAGTGTTTATTTTATACTGTAGGCATCGTTTAGTACGGGACTGTTCGAAATTCCACCTTTAAGGGGTGAAGTAAATGTGGTTATTAAGGCCTTTTGAGGCTAGAACTACGAAAATTGGTATCTGGTTTCTCGGTCAGAAATAAAAAAAGGTACATGGCTCAGCATGTTTGAGAACTGAAAATTTATTTCGAAAGTAAACAATTATTAACAAACTACTAAAGCATTTTTAAAGCTACAGCTACGAAAATTGGTATTTGACAGCTCAGTTAGAAACAAAAAATACATGTTTCATTGCTTTTTGAAAGTCAACCCCTAAGGGGGCGAAATAGGGGATGAAAACTTTTATTAAAATACTTCGAAAGTATTTTAAAGCTAAATCTAAGCAATTTCTCTGTTACAAATAAGAAAAATGTCTTTGAGTGCTTTTGGAAATTCAGCCCTTAAGGGAACAAAATAGGGAATGAATGTTATTATGGAAATATTTTATTATGAAAGTCGTTCTGAAACTAAAACTGTAAGAATCTGTATTTGGCTGCTCGGTCAGAAATAAAAAATACGTGTTTCAGTGTTTTTCGAAATTCAACTCCCAAGAGCGTAAAATAGAAGAAAGTTCTTATGGAAGTATTTCATTACAAAAGCATTTTTTAAACTAAACCTCCGAAAATGTGTATTTGAGTTCTAAGGGGGGTGAAATAGGAGATCAAAATTTTTGTGAAAATGTTTCGTTGTATTTAAACATGTTTAAAGCAAAATCCATGGAAACTGATGTTTGACTTCTAAAGAAATATGTGTTAAGGGATGAAAGTTTTTGTGGAAATTTCACCACAAGAACTTAAAAGACAGGGTTAACTACGACCTTTGACACCATGTATCAGAACCGCCTTTGGTCAGAGAGACATTTGGAAAATTATGCTTCTATGGCCTTAATTAGCGTGAAAATTTTTAATGATGTAGCAGTTTGTGAAATTCCATTAAAGATAAACAAAAGAAATGTGCAGACGTTACAGTCCACGGGAGCGAAGCAGCTAGCGCTAGGCTTGTTTGCGGTATAACAAGCATTTATTTTTCTGCGAAGCTTCCCTTGCCATTGCAGTTCTTGATATTATTTCTTTTTCACTCGTTCAGTTATCAGAAAGCTGCCCAAATACCTGCGCTGTACAATTTGTTAAGTTTGACGTTCTGTAGTTTTTCACTTTCATATCTTCTTTGTTAGTGCTCCTACCACCTTAGTCTTCGTTGCGTTCATTTTCAATTTGTACTTTTTAAAGCTCCCCTAGACGGTCAGTAACAATGGGCAATATTTCCTGACGCGCAGTAATACTGAAGATATGGGGCTTACATCGAGAGGCTGCGCAATGGTATAGATAACATCAAAAACTTTTGAAATATACTGTGCTCCCCGGTCTGTGGGGAGTATTGACAATATTCTTGACATTCTATCGTGTGTTACACAGGCCAAGGAGATTACGTGAGGTTGGGCTAGTTGTTATTGTGCGGAAAACTAATTCAAAGCCTGACGAGAGAACATTCTTACTGTGGAATCTTTGGACAGATGAGTACAAAAACACAAGTGTTAAAGATGATGAAACGTATAATTCGGTACTCACCTTGTGGTACTGTCTAGTGGAGAAACAAAAACACTATTTGAGAACATGCTTTGGGGAAATTTATGACTAAAAATTAAAGTTGTATTTAACGTGAAAATAAAACAACTAAAATACACTCCTGGAAATGGAAAAAAGAACACATTGACACCGGTGTGTCAGACCCACCATACTTGCTCCGGACACTGCGAGAGGGCTGTACAAGCAATGATCACACGCACGGCACAGCGGACACACCAGGAACCGCGGTGTTGGCCGTCGAATGGCGCTAGCTGCGCAGCATTTGTGCACCGCCGCCGTCAGTGTCAGCCAGTTTGCCGTGGCATACGGAGCTCCATCGCAGTCTTTAACACTGGTAGCATGCCGCGACAGCGTGGACGTGAACCGTATGTGCAGTTGACGGACTTTGAGCGAGGGCGTATAGTGGGCATGCGGGAGGCCGGGTGGACGTACCGCCGAATTGCTCAACACGTGGGGCGTGAGGTCTCCACAGTACATCGATGTTGTCGCCAGTGGTCGGCGGAAGGTGCACGTGCCCGTCGACCTGGGACCGGACCGCAGCGACGCACGGATGCACGCCAAGACCGTAGGATCCTACGCAGTGCCGTAGGGGACCGCACCGCCACTTCCCAGCAAATTAGGGACACTGTTGCTCCTGGGGTATCGGCGAGGACCATTCGCAACCATCTCCATGAAGCTGGGCTACGGTCCCGCACACCATTAGGCCGTCTTCCGCTCACGCCCCAACATCGTGCAGCCCGCCTCCAGTGGTGTCGCGACAAGCGTGAATGGAGGGACGTATGGAGACGTGTCGTCTTCAGCGATGAGAGTCGCTTCTGCCTTGGTGCCAATGATGGTCGTATGCGTGTTTGGCGCCGTGCAGGTGAGCGCCACAATCAGGACTGCATACGACCGAGGCACACAGGGCCAACACCCGGCATCATGGTGTGGGGAGCGATCTCCTACACTGGCCGTACACCACTGGTGATCGTCGAGGGGACACTGAATAGTGCACGGTACATCCAAACCGTCATCGAACCCATCGTTCTACCATTCCTAGACCGGCAAGGGAACTTGCTGTTCCAACAGGACAATGCACGTCCGCATGTATCCCGTGCCACCCAACGTGCTCTATAAGGTGTAAGTCAACTACCCTGGCCAGCAAGATCTCCGGATCTGTCCCCCATTGAGCATGTTTGGGGCTGGATGAAGCGTCGTCTCACGCGGTCTGCACGTCCAGCACGAACGCTGGTCCAACTGAGGCGCCAGGTGGAAATGGCATGGCAAGCCGTTCCACAGGACTACATCCATTATCTCTACGATCGTCTCCATGTGAGAATAGCAACCTGCATTGCTGCGAAAGGTGGATATACACTGTACTAGTGCCGACATTGTGCATGCTCTGTTGCCTGTGTCTATGTGCCTGTGGTTCTGTCAGTGTGATCATGTGATGTACCTGACCCCAGGAATGTGTCAATAAAGTTTCCCCTTCCTGGGACAATGAATTCACGGTGTTCTTATTTCAATTTCCAGGAGTGTAGAATAGATACGTCTTTCACTTGTTTCATTTTCACCATTACATATACGTTTAGTTTTTAGTCAAAACACTTCCAAAATCATGTTCTGAAATAGTGTTTCAGTTTCTCCACTAGACAGTGCCACAAGTTGCCTCAAAATTGTAACACGGCACAGGCATATCAAACTAACTCTTGTAAATCCACTCGATGATGGAGGTTTAAACCATCGAAACGCGTGGTTGATATAAATAAACAGTGATTGGTAACAGTAAACTTGTTGCTTCAATCGATATCAATAACAGTACGATAAAGCCTAACCTAAAATGTTCGCATTAAAGATAGTAGATGTGACTTCACAAAATGAACGTCATATTCAATATTTTCGGATTCAGTTCCCTACTTACACATTACGATCTCCTTAAAAAGCATGTTGCGAGTAAAAGTCAACAGCGATTAACGAAATTTTTATTTTTTTAAATTTTTTGTGCTCGTCATAAAGTGTCCCTCCCTCCTTTTGATAGCAAACGTTTTGGAAAGCGCTTTCCTACAGCTAAGAGTGCGATTAAAGATGTTTTCAGTTTCTGGACCCTACTCATACATCAGTACATCTTCAAAACTTATTTTGTTTGTATAAGTCAACAATTAACGAATTTTGTTTTTCTAAACAATTTGAAACTTGTAAAAAAGAGTCTGCAAATAAACGTTTCTGGTAGCTCGTAAAATAAACTGTGTTCCGTAAATTGGACGCATGACTGCGGATTCTCAGATAATGTTCTTACAGAGATGTGAATTATGTCAAATACATTTACTTCAAGTGCAAATACAAAATGTAAAATACCTATTTTTATTTTGAAATGGAAATACTTTTTTAAAAAGCATTTTCTATTGTATTTGAAATACTAAACATATAGACATTTCGTATTTGTGATATGAGAAGTGATTCTCTTGAATTTTTGTTTCTATCTTCGAAGTTTTCATTCATTTAACGAGGCATTTGTTTAAACAAAAGTAGGTCTACGGCGGATACGGATGCCACAATAAGTGTGAAAGGTATACCTGTCAAGTGAATGTTAGCACGACCCTAATTATTAGAAAGAAGAGTAAGACTTAAGTACACATTATATGTGTACCACTATTATTTGCTATTGTAAAACATATGAAAATCATATGATAACGTCACAGTAATTGAATGTTCGAGGGAGCGAGGTCACACACGTTACATTTAATAGCTTCAAGGGATATGTATAAGGCGAGACCTCAAACTGATTCATACAAAAATGTTTATGATGCAGCCATGTCAAAATGTCAATCATTTCGGGAACCTGTATTCAAGGACTCCTAAAACTTACGAAACCTATTTATAATCAACTTGAAAAGCCCCTTCTTATCCATGTCCAATACAATCGAATTCATACTATAACTCTGATCAAACTCTGCTCACAGTCAAGGATATTCCAACTGAAACTTTGAGAAAACTTGAATAAGTTGCTTTTAAAGAAATTGAAATACAGTTTTCTAATGAATACATAAGACGTTCACTACCTATTGCTGACAACATCAGAAGTTTAAAAAGGGACAAGGTTACCTACTATGGGTGTCTTCTGGGAGAACTAATGAGAATGTAAATAGTGCTAAGTGGCTTGCAAATGGATAAACCTACGTATTGTGGACAGTGTCTTGAAAGGAGGATATAAGATGAACATCAACAAAAGAAAAGCGAGAATAATGGAATGTAGTCGAATGGGTGATGCTGAGGGAATTAGATTAGGAAATGAGACACTTAAAGTAGTAAAGGAGTTTTGCTATTTGGGGAGCAAAATAACTGATGATGGTCGAAGTAGAGAGGATATAAAATGTAGACTGGCAACGGCAAGGAAAGCGTTTCTGAAGAAGAGGAATTTGTTAACGTCGAGTATAGATTTAAGTGTCAGGAAGCTGTTTCTGAAAGTATTTGTATGGAGTGTAGCCATGTATGGAAGAGGAACATGGACGATAAATAGTTTGGACAAGAAGAGAATAGAAGCTTTCGAAATGTGGTGCTACAGAAGAATGCTGAAGATTAGATGGGCAAATCACATAACTAATGAGGAGGTATTGAATAGAATTGGGGAGAAGAGGAGTTTGTGGCACAACTTGATAAGAAGACGGGACCAGTTGGTAGGACACGTTCTGAGGCATCAAGGGATCACAAATTTAGCATCGGAGGGCAGCGTGGAGGGTAAAAATCGTAGAGGGAGACCAAGAGATCAATACACTAATCAGATTCAGAAGGATGTATGATGCAGTAAGTACTGGGAGATGAAGAACCTTGCACAGGATAGGGTAGCATGGAGAGCTGCATCAAACCAGTCTCAGGACTGAAGACCACAACAACAACACAACGTATTGTGGTGTGATGAGTGTACTGATAGAAGTTAATAAAGAAATTGTTAATAGGCGTTTGGAGAAATTCTATAAATTAGAGGACCCAAAAGCAGAGGATGACATATCTTATCCTTTTTCAAATTGAAATGGGCATCGAAGGCTAGCAGAGAATATTTTAAAGAACTGTTTATTTCAGAAGAGCTGGAAATGAAATAAGAAGAAGAATGTGGGAAGAACTTGCAGTATTCTGATAAAAAAGGTTGAATATGATTATATGTTGTTGAAGTCTCTAATTCATCTGCAGGCAGTGATACTGCTTACTATACAGTAGTTCTGTAAACACTGCAATATCTAAAAGATACTGACAATAGTTTAGATTCCTTGAACAGATATCCAACTGTAATTTTTTTCCTTAAATATAATACTTGTTTTCCAAGTTGTGCTCCTGGTGAATGACTATTTTCCGTTGGTGGAATAATAATGAAGACACATAGGCGGACCATGTAAGATAAAACATTTGAACAATTATTGGTTAAAATGAGTGAAATAAATGGCATATAAAATTTTCACTAACTAGAGGTAACTTCTATGAATGCAAATGTTTAAAAATACGTATTTGACGTTTTGTCTTTAAATATTTTTATTTAAAGCAATTTTGTATTTACATTTGAAATAGAAAAAAAATTGCGTTTTGAATTTAAATGCTATTAATACAGTATCTTGCACGTCTCACCCAGTACGCACACTTGAAGAAAGAAGTATATGGCTTTGGCGAGCCGCGTTTCGCTGTTGAGCCTTTTGTGAATGTGCAACTAAACAGAGAACCGACTTGTGGAGATAACATCTTGGACCTACTGATAACAAACAGACCCGAACTTTTCGACTCTTTATGTGCAGAACAGGGAATCAGTGATCACAAGGCCGTTGCAGCATCCCTGAATATCGAAGTTAATAGGAATATAAAAAAAGAGAGGAAGGTTTATCTGTTAAGCAAGAGTAATAGAAGGCAGATTTCAGACTACCTAACAGATCAAAACGAAACTTTCTGTTCCGACACTGACAATGTTGAGTGTTTATGGAAAAAGTTCAAGGCAATCGTAAAATGCGTTTTAGACAGGTACGTGCCGAGTAAAACTGTGAGGGACGGGAAAAACCCACCGTGGTACAACAACAAAGTTAGGAAACTACTGCGAAAGCAAAGAGAGCTTCACTCCAAGTTTAAACGCAGCCAAAACCTCTCAGACAAACAGAAGCTAAACGATGTCAAAGTTAGCGTAAGGAGGGCTATGCGTGAAGCGTTCAGTGAATTCGAAAGTAAAATTCTATGTACCGACTTGACAGAAAATCCTAGGAAGTTCTGGTCTTACGCTAAATCAGTAAGTGGCTCGAAACAGCATATCCAGACACTCCGGGATGATGATGGCATTGAAACAGAGGATGACACGCGTAAAGCTGAAATACTAAACGCCTTTTTCCAAAGCTGTTTCACAGAGGAAGACCGCACTGCAGTTCCTTCTCTAAATCCTCGCACAAACGAAAAAATGGCTGACATCGAAATAAGTGTCCAAGGAATAGAAAAGCAACTGGAAGCACTCAACAGAGGAAAGTCCACTGGACCTGACGGGATACCAATTCGATTCTACACAGAGTACGCGAAAGAACTTGCCCCCCTTCTAACAGCCGTGTACCGCAAGTCTCTAGAGGAACGGAAGGTTCCAAATGATTGGAAAAGAGCACAGGTAGTCCCAGTCTTCAAGAAGGGTCGTCGAGCAGATGCGCAAAACTATAGACCTATATCTCTGGCGTCGATCTGTTGTAGAATTTTAGAACATGTTTTTTGCTAGAGTATCATGTCGTTTTTGGAAACCCAGAATCTACTATGTAGGAATCAACATGGATTCCGGAAACAGCGATCGTGTGAGACCCAACTCGCATTATTTGTTCATGAGACCCAGAAAATATTAGATACAGGCTCCCAGGTAGATGCTATTTTTCTTGACTTCCGGAAGGCGTTCGATACAGTTCCGCACTGTCGCCTGATAAACAAAGTAAGAGCCTACGGAATATCAGACCAGCTGTGTGGCTGGATTGAAGAGTTTTTAGCAAACAGAACACAGCATGTTGTTATCAATGGAGAGACATCTACAGACGTTAAAGTAACCTCTGGCGTGCCACAGGGGAGTGTTATGGGACCATTGCTTTTCACAATATATATAAATGACCTAGTAGATAGTGTCGGAAGTTCCATGCGGCTTTTCGCGGATGATGCTGTAGTATACAGAGAAGTTGCAGCATTAGAAAATTGTAGCGAAATGCAGGAAGATCTGCAGCGGATAGGCACTTGGTGCAGGGAGTGGCAACTGACCCTTAACATAGACAAGTGTAATGTATTGCGAATACATAGAAAGAAGGATCCTTTATTGTATGAGTATATGATAGCGAAACAAACACTGGTAGCAGTTACTTCTGTAAAATATCTGGGGGTATGCGTGCGGAACGGTTTGAAGTGGAATGATCATATAAAATTAATTGTTGGTAACGCGGGTACCAGGTTGAGATTCATTGGGAGAGTCCTTAGAAAATGTAGTCCATCAACAAAGGAGGTGGCTTACAAAACACTCGTTCGACCTATACTTGAGTATTGCTCATCAGTGTGGGATCCGTACCAGATCGGGTTGACGGAGGAGATAGAGAAGATCCAAAGAAGAGCGGCGCGTTTCGTCACAGGGTTATTTGGTAACCGTGATAGCGTTACGGAGATGTTTAACAAACTCAAGTGGCAGACTCTGCAAGAGAGGCGCTCTGCATCGCGGTGTAGCTTGCCGTCCAGGTTTCGAGAGGGTGCGTTTCTGGATGAGGTGTCGAATATATTGCTTCCCCCTACTTATACCTCCCGAGGAGATCACGAATGTAAAATTAGAGAGATTAGAGCGCGCACGGAGGCTTTCAGACAGTCGTTCTTCCCGCGAACCATACGCGACTGGAACAGGAAAGGGAGGTAATGACAGTGGCACGTAAAGTGCCCTCCGCCACACACCGTTGGGTGGCTTGCGGAGTATAAATGTAGATGTAGATGTAGATGTAGAACTCGGAGTGCCGACTGCACGGGTCGGCTGGAGCAGCAGTCACGTCTGGACAGACGGACTTTGGGACGCCTCAGCGAGCCACACTTTCTCCAGGGGCATCTGCTGCTCCACATCGATTCTCAACGACTGCCTCGGCGTCAGCTACGGCAGACGGCTTTCTTCTTAACCTGCGCTCCTCTCCAGCCCTGGCTGCTAGCATTAGCGTCGGCTACCGCTGAGCCGCTGTAAGCCGAGTTACACGCTCTCTGACTCGTTTCTGCCAGTAATTCAGTTGCTACAGCTTACGAGGAACTGAGGAGCCGCCCAGGATTCTTAAGCTAGTGCATAGTGTCTTGTGTTCGAGTTGCGCTAGTCTTTCCAAATCTGGAAACGTTGTCAGAGTGCAGAGCGTCTGTTAACATTCAAACACACCTTCTCCTCCCGCGTCCATCTTTCTTCTATCATGAAGGTATTTATACCCCATCACCACCTTAGAGTAGTAGTTGTAGGTATTCTGCCTTACGGCAGGTCTTATCATGGGTTAAGTCTCTTCCACTTTTGTCTGTCCATGGCTAGCCTTTACATTTCCGAATAGTTGCCTCCTTGGATATTATCCAGCATTTGATATCTTCTCTTTCCTCTTCCCATTTTTCCCTCCATCATTCCTTCTATTCCTTCCTTCAATAAACAGTCCCTCCTCAAACAATGTCCAATCCAGAAACTTCCTTGCTCGGTCTTCCCATTTCACTTTTACCATTCTTCTCCATATCCACATCTCTAGTGCCTCCAATCTTCTTTAATCTTCGTTCCTCAATGTCCAGGTCTCCGCACCATACGGTGCCACGCTCCAGATGTAACACTTGACAAGTCTTTTCCTCAGATCTTTGTTTAGTGGTCCGCAAATTAATTTCTGATTCCTCTTGAATCCTTCTATTGCCATTGCAGTTCTTTTCCTAATTTCTGTTGAGCAGACCTTATCATACATCCCAAGTAACTGAAGTTATTCACTTACTCTGTTTCCTCTCCCCTACTTTCATACGGCATTTTCTCCCCTTTCCTCAAATTACCATACTTCTCGTTTTCTTCTTGCTAATTTTCATTCCATATTCTTCTAAGTTTGTGTTTACATCATCTAGAATTTGTTCCATCTCTCTTGCACACTCTGCCATCACAACCATGTCGACCGAGCGAGGTGGCGCAGTGGTTAGACACTGGACTCGCATTCGGAAGGACGACGGTTCAATCCTGCGTCCGGCCATCCTGATTTAGGTTTTCCGTGATTTCCCTAAATCACTCCAGGCAAATGCCGGGATGGTTCCTCTGAAAGGGCACGGCCGACTTCCTTCCCCATCCTTCCCTAATCCGATGAGACCGATGACCACGCTGTCTGGTCTCCTTCCCCAAACCAACCAACCAACCAACCAACCATGTCGTCTGCAAATCTTGTGCACTCCACTCTCCGACCCCCTATACAAACTCCTCTCCTTCCATCAAAACTTTCATTAATAATTTCCTCCAGATAGATATTGGACAGTGTTGGTAAAAAACAACAACCTTGTCTTACATCTCTTCCCAGTTCAATTTCTTCACTCATCACAGCTTCTGTTTTTACTCTTGCTCTCTGGTTCAAATATAAATTTCTAATTAGCCGTGTATCCCTCCAGTCAAATCCATGTTTCCTTAGGATTTCCATCAGTTTGTCCCATGTGACACAGTCAAAAGCCTTCTCAAGATGGATGAACACAGCATACACCTTCCTTTTCTTCTCGATGTACCTCTCCCCTATCACTCTCAGTAACCCAATGGCATCTTTAGTTCCCACTCCTTGACTGAAACCAAATTGTTCATCTCCTATTACGCAATTCAGCTTTCCATGTAGCCATTCTGTTGAGCGTCCTCAGCAAGAGTTTGGCTGCATGCGATATCAGGCTCACTGTTCTAGATTCCTCTCACTTTTTGCTGTGCTTTTTCTTTTCTATAGGTATTAAGATACTTTCTGTAAAGTCCTTTGCCCATTTTCCTGTCATGCATATTTGATTACACAATTCAATCAACTCCCTTTTCCCTTCTTTCCTTTGTCATCATCTACAACCTTATCTTTTTCTTCTATCCCAAGCTCTTCTCCACTTGGTCGGCTGTCTGCAGCGTATAGTCATTCTACACTCCTGGAAATGGAAAAAAGAACACATTGACACCGGTGTGTCAGACCCACCATACTTGCTCCGGACACTGCGAGAGGGCTGTACAAGCAATGATCACACGCACGGCACAGCGGACACACCAGGAACCGCGGTGTTGGCCGTCGAATGGCGCTAGCTGCGCAGCATTTGTGCACCGCCGCCGTCAGTGTCAGCCAGTTTGCCGTGGCATACGGAGCTCCATCGCAGTCTTTAACACTGGTAGCATGCCGCGACAGCGTGGACGTGAACCGTATGTGCAGTTGACGGACTTTGAGCGAGGGCGTATAGTGGGCATGCGGGAGGCCGGGTGGACGTACCGCCGAATTGCTAAACACGTGGGGCGTGAGATCTCCACAGTACATCGATGTTGTCGCCAGTGGTCGGCGGAAGGTGCACGTGCCCGTCGACCTGGGACCGGACCGCAGCGACGCACGGATGCACGCCAAGACCGTAGGATCCTATGCAGTGCCGTAGGGGACCGCACCGCCACTTCCCAGCAAATTAGGGACACTGTTGCTCCTGGGGTATCGGCGAGGACCATTCGCAACCGTCTCCAGGAAGCTGGGCTACGGTCCCGCACACCGTTAGGCCGTCTTCCGCTCACGCCCCAACATCGTGCAGCCCGCCTCCAGTGGTGTCGCGACAGGCGTGAATGGAGGGACGAATGGAGACGTGTCGTCTTCAGCGATGAGAGTCGCTTCTGCCTTGGTGCCAATGATGGTCGTATGCGTGTTTGGCGCCGTGCAGGTGAGCGCCACAATCAGGACTGCATACGACCGAGGCACACAGGGCCAACACCCGGCATCATGGTGTGGGGAGCGATCTCCTACACTGGCCGTACACCACTGGTGATCGTCGAGGGGACACTGAATAGTGCACGGTACATCCAAACCGTCATCGAACCCATCGTTCTACCATTCCTAGACCGGCAAGGGAACTTACTGTTCCAACAGGACAATGCACGTCCGCATGTATCCCGTGAGACCCAACGTGCTCTAGAAGGTGTAAGTCAACTACCCTGGCCAGCAAGATCTCCGGATCTGTCCCCCATTGAGCATGTTTGGGACTGGATGAAGCGTCGTCTCACGCGGTCTGCACGTCCAGCACGAACGCTGGTCCAACTGAGGCGCCAGGTGGAAATGGCATGGCAAGCCGTTCCACAGGACTACATCCAGCATCTCTACGATCGTCTCCATGGGAGAATAGCAGCCTGCATTGCTGCGAAAGGTGGATATACACTGTACTAGTGCCGACATTGTGCATGCTCTGTTGCCTGTGTCTATGTGCCTGTGGTTCTGTCAGTGTGATCATGTGATGTATCTGACCCCAGGAATGTGTCAATAAAGTTTCCCCTTCCTGGGACAATGAATTCACGGTGTTCTTATTTCAATTTCCAGGAGTGTATATATTCTTCCCATATTCTCATTATTTCTTGGTGTTCACTCACGATTTTACCGTCTGCTGCCTCTACTCCCTTTAGTCCATTGCTGTTTCTCTTTTCCCTGAATGTCAAATCCAGTGCTTCTTTGTACATCAAATCATATTCTCCTTCTTTCTCTAATTTCCTTATCTTGTCACACTTTTCTGTCAGCCATTTTTCCTTTGCTTTTGCAATATCCCTTCTTAACTCTTCATTTAACCTCCTGTAGTTGCGCTTCCCTTCTTCTGTGTTTACAATTTTCGATTTCCTGCGGTCGCCGATCTTGGTTATCATATATGATGTTACCTATTCTTTCTTTACTTTTTTCCTCTCCCTGAATCCACGAGTTTCCTTAGCTGCCTTTTTGATCTCATTTTTAAAACGATCCCATCTTCTTTCTATGCATTCCGTTACCCGTCCTTTCATCATGATTTCACAACATGCATTCTCTAATTTTTCCAGTTGCCTTTGTCTTTCAATTTCTCAAAGTTAAAGTTAGAAAACCAAGACAATCTTGTTAAGTACCGTTCCATGATTAAACTACTCAACAAAAATTTTTCACCACGCTCATAACTTGCATAGTTTTTGTGTGAATGTATTTTTTTTAATAAGGTCTTTCACAGCACTCTTTTGGCCACAGAAAACTGTTATGCCAACTGTATACAGCGCCTGACCAAAAAGTGAAGCGCCCAGAGGAGGGAGGGGGAAATGAACCGAAACATTACGGGTTGAGAAGGTATGTGAAGCTACTTCAGTTATTACCAATTCGAGTCAAATATACAAAGAACTTAGCAGTATGAGCCAGCTTAACAGTATAACGTTCCTCCCTGTCTGAGCCTAGATGCATGCACTGATTCGGTTGCGAAGAGTGTCATCAAGTCGTATCCCCTTCTTAGTCAAACTGGCCCACTACTGTTGTACCTGGTCCTTCATATCCTATATACTAGTGATAGGTGTCATGTATAATTTTGGTATCTGAATCGATTGTGAGCGAGCAGCGATGTTGTAAAGCTGTATCGCAGAAGTTAGATTATTATCTTCGGTGTGCGCGGAAGCGCAGGGTCAGACAATGTTAAGCTGTGTTGGAGTGAGGAAGCAATGGAATGTTATGTTTCAAATGTAAAGTCTCAATTTATCAATGTGTTCAATGAACATGATTATATCAAGATTGTAATGGAAACTGATTTGTGAAGGAGGAAGTCTAATGGAGTGTTAAAGGTAAATATTTTAATGATTTTACCCTTTTTTTCACTATTGCTGCGCCATCGGACTAACTTGGTTATTGTACTGAGAGTTGCTAGATTTTAGAGATAGGAAAGTGTATTGTTTGGATGTTAAGACGTTAATTAAATTAAAAATCAGCCATTAGCACTTTTTCACAGTACGCTATTTTGCGAAAGGTTTGTTTTTCAAGATGATAATACACCATCACATGGCGCCCACTTCGTGAAGACCTTCCTCGACGAAAGAAGAACTAACGAAAGAGAGTGACTATCTGCATCTGCTGGCATGCGAAGCTGAACATAACAAGAAACAGCTTTCGGCAGATAGAATATTCTTCTTTGTTGCATGCAGCTTTATGCCAACGTAAGATAGGTTTCTCCTACAGAGAACTAGGAGACACGTGGAGCACTCCTGAGTACATCGAAAGTTGGTTCTTTTGAGATTCACGCTTCTTACTCAACACAAGCTGCGCTCTAGATGTGCATGGCACGCGTTTTCTCTGTAAGAGAAGACGCGCCTACAGTTCGAGCTTGCGTTAGAATAATATAGTATTCTTGGTCATAATTTTGAGTTACTTCTAACTTCTGATAGGCCCTCTTCATACACACTACCTAATCAGAAGCAATCGGTCACCCTTAACTAATACGGTATTGACCACGAGATGTGAGAATGTGTCGGTCTGGAGAACTCTGTAACTTCGAACGTGGACTAATGATTGGATATCACCTGAGTAACAAATCCATCAGGGACATTTCAAGCCTTCTAAAGCTGCACAAGTCGATCGCTGGTGATGTGATTGCTAAGTGGAAACGCTAAGGAACAACCTCAACTAAACCAAGAGCAGGCAGACCTCATTTACGAACAGGGACCGTCAAGCATTGAAGAGAGTGGTACTTAAAAAAAATAGCATGAAGTCAACGGATGGAAAAGCTCGTGAGTACCAAAGCGCTACCAACAGTCCAGCTAGCGCCATGACTGCGTAGACTGTAGAGGGTTAAAAACAATGGGGTACAATGGTCGAGCAGCTTCTCATAAGCCACTCATTTCTGTAGTCGGTGCTAAGTGAAGCTTGAGGTGGTGTATGGAGCGACGCCATTGTACAGCGGATAACTGGCAACGGGTGATTTGGGCTGATGAATCACGCTATACCATCTGGCCATCCCATGGCAGGGTTTAGGTCATACCTGTCATTATGTATAGTACCAACAGTGGAGTAGGGAGGAGGTGATGTTGCAGTATGGAGTGTTTGTCGTGGATAGGATAAAGTCATGTTATGGTGCTTAAGAAACTGCTAAATGAGGTCGAATATGAACACTTTTTACAGCATAGTATACTGCGTACAGCAGAGGAAGGCTTCAGAGACGATGACTGTATCAGCGTGATAATGCACTCTGTTATAAAGCAGCATCTGTTAGGCAATGGTTTGTGGACAATAACTCTTCTGAAAAAGACTGGCCTGGCCAGAGTCCCGGCCTGACCCAATGGAACGACTGTGGGATGAGCCAGAAGACATGGACTTCGTTCTAGACCCCAGCGTCCAACAACACTATCTTCTCTGGTTTCAGCTCTTGAGAATGAATTGGCTGCTATTCCTCCACAGTCACTCCGACATGTCATGGAAAGTGACCACAGTAGAGCTCAACCCGTCATAAAGACGAAGGACGGATGCACTCCATATTAATTTCCAGTAGCAAGTGTCCCGATACATTTGGTTAGATAATGTGTTCCTTTGATCAGATAATGGATTTCCTATCGCGTTCCTCTTCACTCACGGCCAAAATGTTGAAAAAGAAGGGGAATAGTTTTAGGGTACCTGTACTGGGGTTTTTGTTGTTGTTGTAGTCTTCAGTCCTGAAACTGGTTTGATGCGGCTCTCCATACTACTTTATCCTGTGCAAGCTTCTTCATCTCCCAGTACCTACTGCAGCCTACATCCTTCTGAATCTGCTTAGTGTATTCATTTCCTGGTCTCCCTCTACGATTTTTACCCTCCACGCTGCCCTCCAATACTAAATTGGTGGTCCCTTGATGCCTCAGAATATGCCCTACCAACCGACCCCTTCTTCTAGTCAAGTTGCGCCACAAATTTCTCTTCTCTCCAATTCTATTCCTCTTCATTAGTAATGTGATCTACCCATCTAATCTTCAGCATTCTTCTGTAGCACCACATTTCGGAAACTTCAATTCTCTTCTTGTCCAAACTATTTATCGTCCATGTTTCACTTCCATACATGGCTACACTCCATACAAATACTTTCAGAAACAACTTCCGACACTTAAATCTATACTCGATGTTAACAAATTTCTCTTCTTCAGAAACGCTTTTCTTGCCATTGCCAGTCTACATTTTATATCCTCTCTACTTCGACCATTATCAGTTATTTTGCTCACCAAATAGCAAAACTCCTTTACTACTTTAAGTGTCTCATTTCCTAGTCTGATTCCCTCAGCATCATCCCACTTGATTCGACTACATTCCATTATCCTCGTTTTGCTTTTGTTGATGTTCATCTTATATCCTCCTTTCAAGACACTGTCCATTCCGTTCAACTGCTCTTCCAAGTCCTTTACTGTCTCTGACAGAATTACAATGTCATCGGCGAACCTCAAAGTTTTTATTTATTCTCCATGGATTTTAATATCTACTACGAATTTTTCTTTTGTATCCTTTACTGCTTGCTCAAAATACAGATTGAATAACATGGGGGATAGGCTACAGCCCTGTCTCACTCCCTTCCCAACCAGTGCTTTCCTTCCATGCCCCTCGACTCTTATAACTGCCATCTGGTTTCTGTACAAATTGTAAATAGCCTTTCGCTCCCTGTATTTTACCCCTGCCATCTTCAGAATTTGAAAGAGAGTATTCCAGTCAACATTGTCAAAAGCTTTCTCGAAGTCTGTACTGGGTTAACATTAGTTAATCACTGAGGTTAAGAACTAACTGAAGTAGGCTACTTTTCACATGGACCTGACAGTTGAAACGTGCAGCGCATTGTTACAAGAACTCTACTCACACTATGGATGATTCCGGGACAGTTGCCATCGAAGAGAAGAACAGCCTCGCATAGCAACTTCTCGACCACATTACGGACGACGTGCCGAGGAGGACACGTTAATGTGCACGCGCTTGTGCAACACTGTATTGACGGTTACCCAGCAGTAGGTTTTGACTTCACAGATCTGCAAAATACACTTTTTGGAAAAGATCACTTTTATTTGTTTATTTATTCACAGTTATTTTTCAGCTTCCGTGCATCAGGCTGTAAAAACGGAACCGTTATAGGACCGGTTTGTTGTCCGTCGGTCTGTCTGTCTGTCCGACTGTTCAACACCCTTTTTCTCTGGAACGGATAGACGTATCAAGTTGAAATTTTCAGCACATACTAAGGTCTACAGTCCCTTGGCGGTGTAAAACGCTGAAGCTTCTACGTCAACGTAATCAAAACATATGGCCATTTATGTCATATTTCTTCATACTCACACTCACTTGTCACAGCCTATAGTGTATATTCGGTTGGCCTAGATTCATGAAATTTGGCAAGAAGCAAGGTTTTACAGCACAAGTAAAGGAAAAAAATCACAAAATTGTTAATTTGTGATTATATCATATGACGAAAATATTTCTTTTAACATTCGTTATCCGACGTCGAGCTTCAGATTAAAACGGTCAGTACTTCAGAGCCGGCCGGTGTGGCGAGCGGTTCTACGCGCTTCAGTCTGGAACCACGCGACCGCTAAGGTCTCAGGTTCGAATCCTGCCTCGGGTATGGATGAGTGTGATGTCCTCAGGTTAGTTAGGTTTAAGTAGTTCTAAGTTCTAGGGGACTGATGACCTCAGCTGTTAAGTCCCATAGTGCTCAGAGCCATTTGAACTTCTTCAGACAGGTTGAGTGGTTCGCAATGGTAAAAGTTAAACATCAGGTAAGGAATGACTTTATTGTTCATACGACGCGTTTCGCAATTTATCCATCATCAGATATACACAAGCGATTACTGAACATAGATATCGCGTTTTACATACAACTTGAAACACCATATCTACATGCAGTAAACGTTCTTGGATATCTGATAATGGATAAAGCCTGAAACGTGTCATATGAGCAATAAAGTCATTCTTTGACCGATGTTTGACTTTTGCCATTGCGACACACTCAGCCTGAATGGAGAATTGTTGATTATTATAGTAATCGATTACGCGATAAGATATTCAAACCCGAGGGTTGTAAATTCAACTAAATACTCAGGTATTACAATTACAAATAACATAAATTGGAACGATCAAATAGATACTGTTATGGGTAGCGCAAACCAAAGACTGCGATTCATTGGCAGAACACTTAAAAGGTGCAGCAGGTCTACTGCTTACACCACGCCTGTCCGCTCTAAGTCGGCCGAGGTGGCCGAGCAGTTCTAGGCGCTACAGTCTGGAACCGCGCGACCGCTACGATCGCAGGTTCGAATCCTTCCTCAGGCATGGATGTGTGTGATGTTTTTAGGTTAGTTAGGTTTAAGTAGTTCTAAGTTCTATGGGACTGATGACCTCAGAAGTTAAGTCCCATAGTGCTCAGAGCCATTTGAACCATTTGTCCGCCCTATTCTGGAGTATTGCTGCGTGGTGTGGGATCCGCATCAGGTGGGACTGACGGACAACATCGAAACAGTTCAGAGAAGGGCAGCACGTTTTGTATTTCCGCGAAATAGGGGAGAGAGTGCCACAAACGTGATACATGAATTGGAATGGCAATCATTGAAACAAAGGCGGTTTTCGTTGTGACGGGATCTTCTCATGAAATTTCAATCACTTTTCTCATGCGAAAACATTCTGTTGACACCGGCCTACATAGGGAGAAATGATCATCACGATAAAATAAGAGAAATCAGGGCTCGGCACAGAAAAATTTAATTGCTCGTTTTTCGCGAGCCGTTCGAGAGTGGAACGGTAGAAAGACATCTTGAAGGCGGTTCATTGAACCCTCTGCCAGGCACTTTATTGTGAATAGCAGAGTAATCACGTAGATGTAGATGTAGATGAATGGTTGCCTGCTTCCTGCATGACTTTATGTCACATTTGCGTTACTGAAATTAAAACATTCTCGAAAATCTTGGTATCCCTGAGAACGATGTCTTGCCAGCATCAATGCCGATAATAGGCAAAAATGGTCGAGATTCTTAGTTCCCGGAATGGATGAACAGTCTGTAGAGGGTGGACATTAATAAGAACAAGAAGCTGCAGAGACAGATTCCCGACTGGAAATGGAGGAAAAAAGTTCCTATAAACACCTGTCCGGATGTGTATGGTTGCCACGGTAGAAGGCGCAGACGAATGAATGTTCCCCTGATCACGTTCTGTGTGTTCATAGTGTGTTGCAGGTTGTGCGATTGACCCAGAGTACCGCAAGCAGCGGAATGGTCCGGTATTTACGCCGGGAACAAGCCGAAATGAGCTTTATGTACGGCCAAGTAGATGGAAACGGTCGAGAGGCAGCATGTCCTGTAAAATCCGGTCCTCCAAATCTGGTGTACCCACAGTCCGCCGCCTCCCTGCACGTTGGTCTGTCTGCAAGGAGACATGATCACAGAACGCCCAAATAAGACTTGTTTTGTTGTAGCCGTGCTGCCTCTCGACCTTTTACGTCTACTTGACCGTACACAAATACCATCTCGGCTTGTTCCAGACATGAATACCGTACCATTTCGCTAGTTACAGTACGCTGCGTCAGTCACACAGCCCGCAACACGCAAGAACACAAGGCACGTGGTCAGAGGAACTTTCATTCGTCAGCGCCCTCTACCGTGGCATTGATGCATATCCGGTCACATGACCACAGGACCTATCTTCCTCCATTTCCAGCCAGCAATCCGTTCCTGCTGTTTGTCGGTTTTATTAATCCTCACCCTGCATTCGTAATTACGTTTGTGGGGAATCATCGGCGCTCGACTCCTACTCCCACCTGGCCAAGCTTTTTTCTAGTTGCATAAGATTTCTCCTTCCACTTCCTGTTCTCCTATGTTTTTGAATGTACGGGTGTTGTAAAAAAAATTATGCTGCTTTTTCACTGACGTGAGATGTGGATGAAGCCGGCACTCTGCTCAATTAATGAGGCAAAGTGGCTAAATGCATTTTCACGGCTACGGTCTTACTATAACAAATGGTTCAAATGGCTCTCGGCACTATGAGACTTAACTTCTGAGGTCATCAGTCCCCTAGAACTTAGAACTACTTAAACCTAACTAACCTAAGAACATCACACACATCCATGTCCGAGGCAGGATTCGAACCTGCGACCGTAGCGGTCGCGCAGTTCCAGACTGTAGCGCCTAGAACCGCTCTGCCACTCCGGCCGGCTTATTACAACATTTGCGATAGTCTGCATCTACGCAAATACTCGACAAATCTCTACTAGTGCATGGCAAAGAGTGTAGTACACGAATATGATTATTATTTAAGCTAGTTATGTGTGCGCTATACACTGAAGCGCCAAAGAAACGGATATAGGCTTGCGTATTCAAATACAGAGATATATAAACAGGCAAAATACGGTGCTGCGGTCGGCAATGTGTCTGTCAAGATTTAAGAGGAATTGGAACGCTCTATCCTGACAATGTTAAATTTAGTGACTTAGCTTCCCTGTATTTCAGGAACCAGTGTAGCCATTGACATGAAACTTTTACAGGACATTAAACTGTATGTTCTGAGTCTAGCGAACTACAATAAAAGCATTTCAGCCACTGATTTCGGAAATACAACTTTTTAATTATACACTTAAAATTTTGTGTACTTTTTCTGTACGTTATCCTAAATAATTTTAATTATATATAACATTATGTTTTTCTTTTAGTTCAATAGACTCAAGTTATGTATGTTATTACTCCCAGAAAATCTGAATACTCTATTCTAAGTGGTTTCTGAGATTCTAAAGTTTCAAAAGACTGTCATTCACTTAATATATGCTTAATTTTTTTTATTTTTAGTCACTCAGAAGCACCATACTGTATATCATCCTCTTGATCTTTTTCCAAGTTTTTTTCTTCTTTCTGGACTCCTTAGTGGCCAACTGTGCTGCATATTCTGCTTTGTCAATGCGAACCTTGTCCATCCGTTCAAGACCTCTGCTGCAGTTTGCTCCAAGATTAATTCCCATATGCTGCAGCACTTTCGCCCTACCAATGTTTCCATCATTAAAAACAATAACAACATCACTGACCCCCCCCCCCACTTTAGTGTCTTCATTCCAACAAAACATTTTTTGGTAAGTGAGTCCATATAAGATTACTAAATGACTTATTGGGAATTTGAGTCTGACCATGCAGACACTTCTTCAGTAATTCGGGATTTGCCAGGTATTATGATATCCATGGCTGCTTCTTGGATGGAATGTTTGTGGCTGTATGAACTGTTTGAGTACTGGCCATTGCGGTAACTGCACCATGAATCAGGTCCAGGAGGGCTAAGGTGGTGCACTAGTTTTTCATCAGTTGACCGTCTGTGGAAGAAGGTACCCCATACTGCCTGCTTCATTTTCAACAAATCCTCAGTATTATTTCTAATGGCCATCCCATAATAATGCTGTAGTTCATCAATCAATTTGTCTGTCAACCTGCCTCTTATGGTTTCACCATCAGAAAGTTTCTTGTCCCTCAAACTTTGTTTCAACTCCCTCAACCTGGTGCCCATCCTCTTCTGGACATGACCAACACATTCCAGTTTTGTGATAATCTTCTCGCCATAAGGCTGAGTGACTGCTACACTGTTATATGCGTTTGAGGCTCCATCATCTAAGAACTTAGTGTAACACACTTCCCCCTTCATTCACAGATCGACTAAAAATTTCAATAGCTGCGGCGGCCTCCATACCACCACTTGTTCTTTTATAATTTCTGTCACAGATATGCACTTCTTCATTCCCTGATCTACACTTATGACAATGTTTGGTTAAAATCTGGAAATATATTACCTTTCCAGTATCCACACTAGTCACTGTAGCAACAGAATTCTTAGAACTGTAGCCGTGCTTCTGTCAAGTGCGATAAAAGGCTGCTGGTATGTCAGTCATACCATCATTTATTTCAACAGCTCCGTTTGCAGCACCCTTCATTGACTCACATGCAACAGATTTCACGGCAGCTCCAATCAATCATGCATACTTGTCAACTTTACAAGGTGGGCATGGCGTACTCATCACGGCACACATTGTTTCTGCTGCTGTGTGTCCTTTGCCAATAGCTCTCAATCCATAAAACCACTTAACATTTACTTCAAAATAATTATCTTTACACTTATCAGGATTCCAAAATGAATGAGTATATTTACAAATGGCACAATGAATTATGAGTTTCCTGGCTAGTCCATTTGATACCTCACTGTCTTCATGTAAACTAACTGGTCCTCTACATATTTTACAACACACACATTCACCTAACACCCTTGTTAGGATGTGTAAATCTATCAGAATATAATCTAACCTATCATTTACATCACTTTCGTTTTGAGAAAACTGTGTATCACAACGTTTTATTTTAATCTTCGAAGCACTAGTGGGTGTTTCTCTAGATACTGATGAGTTTGCCTGTATTTCATTGTCTGTAACTTCACATGCCACATGTTGAACACAATGTTTCCCTTTATTCCAAAATCTATTACCAAGAAACCCACGTTTCTTAAAAACACTTCGTTTTGGAGTCATACTTTCCTTTTTTAGACATTTACCAATCTATTCGTCACTTTTCCTCGGAAAAACGTTATCACTTCTACATACAACGCATGTTTATACTATGAAACGATACGATACTGTTTTTGACATTTCTACCAATACAAACACGTAATTTAACCTTTATAACACAGCAATCAAGTACCTTCTATATAAAAAATTACCGATTTTATTGCATCTTGAAGTAATGCACATAAAAATTTTAACGTATTCAACCGGTGTAGATTATATTTAAAAAAAATAAAATACTTCACATGTGAGTTTATAAGGGCTATATAAATCATGTTATTCGCAAAATTGCAAATTTTATAATGAGATAAAAATTCGAAAATGTGGAAAAAAACTTATTTATCCATTCAATCTCCCCGTGAGTGAGTTTGAACATGGTGTTATAGTCGGCGCATGAGCGATGGACACAGGATCTCCGAGGTAGCGATGAACTGGGGATTTTCCCGTACGACCATTTCACGAGTATACCTTGAATATCTGGAATTCGGTAAAAAATCAAATGTCCTACACTGCTGCAGTCGGAAAAAGATCCTGCAAGACCAGGACCAATAACAACTGAAGAAAATTATTCTATGTGACAGAAGTGTAACCCTTCCTCAAATTGCTGCAGATTTCAATGCATCGCCATCAACAAGTGTCAGCGTGCGAACCATTCAACGAGCGGGCTTTCGGAGCCGAAGGCTCACTCGTGTAACCTTGATGACTACACGACACAAAGCTTTACGTCTGGCCTGGACCCGTCAACACTGACAGTGGACTGTTGATGACTGGAAACATGTTGCCTGGTGGGACGAGTCTCTTTTTAAGTTGTACCGAGCGGATGAATGTGTACGGGTATGAAGACAGCCTCATGAATCCATGGACCTTGCATGTCAGCAGAGGACTGTTCAAGGTGGTGGAGGCTCTGTAATGGTGTTGTGCGTGTGCAGGTGGAGTGATATGGGTCTCCTGATACGACTCTGACAGATGATACGTACATAAGCATCCTGTATTATCACCTACATACATTCATGTCCATTGTGCATTCCGACGGACTTGGGCAATTCCAACAGGACAATGCTACACCCCACACGTCCGGAATTGGTACATAGTGGCTCCAGAAACACTCTTCTGAGTTTAAACACTTCCACTGGCCACCAAACTCTCCACATATGAACATTATTGAGCATATCTGGGATGCTTTGCGACGTGCTGTTAAGAAGAGATCTCCATCTCCTCGTACTCTTACGGATTTATAGACAGCCCTGCAGGATTCATGGTATCAGTTCCCTCCAGCACTACTTCAGACATTAATCTAGTCCATGTCACGTCGTGTTGTGGCACTGCTGCGTGCTCGCGGAGACCCTACACGATATTAGGCAGGTGTACCAGTTTCTTTGGCTCTTCGATGTGTGAGCGGTTTGTTCACGAGTAACACGAGAGGTATTCTTGAAATATTAATCATCGCCTTATGCTGTGATTTCGCGGGACCGTAGTCGTGCCCTGCTAGGTGGGCGGCGCCAAGGCTGGAGCAGTTTTCTCACTCTGCCCAGAGGACACGTGGATCAGTGCTGTTGCCTGCGCAACCGACACCTTTATCCATCAGCGAGTGACCGCGGCAACTACAGAGTGAATCGTCCGGCATGTTTTCCCCAACTCTGAGGATTCGGCAGTGTTTACCTTGTGGGTGGTTCGTCTATACGTGACTTTTTACCATATTTCTTATAAAATATTTGATGTTTCAGCTATGAAGCGTACCAAATAGTAATTAACGTGTGTAGAGATTTTTAGAATGCCATTTTCATATAACATAAAAATTTAAAGGTAATATTACACTGCTACAGAACTGTAACATCGGAAAAAGCGTGGCAGTTTGAAAATATTAAATATAATGAGTTAGGAACTAGGTACTAGTGTGTTCAAATATGGGCGTCAGCAGTAACAATCTGTGCCTAATTATTGGTTTTCACCCGTACTTGGGCATTTGCCAAGTGGTGTTTATTTTTTAATCATAAGTATGTATTTTAAGAAATCCGTCTCTATGAAGCCCCTTGAATTGTACAATATAACAACTCAACCCTAAAAGTATGTTCATACAGGGCTATTAACCGAAACTAACATTTTGTTATTTTTTGTCCATTAGATTAAATTACTTCTTGACCAGCAAGGAGGTGTGAGAACTGCCCCCCCCCCCCCCGCACCCTACACACACACACACACACACACACACACACATTCACAAACACACACTTACACCAACTGCAAAATTTGTGTATCTGGAAGCCACGCTGTTATTAAATGTTTTATCATTAACACAAGAATAAGACAGACAATTTGTTGCTTGTTGAGTTGTGGTCAGAACTATACACTTTAAAGGTTATATTACTGGTGCAGGATCCTTCACACTGTCCAATCCGCTATAAAACTATCTTAATTATCACTTGTCCTACCGTACCTACATAAAAAGTGTTTAGTGTTATTCAATTTGTGTACGCATGTGCATGATAACGGCCAATAGGTACATCAAAATAAACATTCCTCTCCGCTTTCTCAATTGCGAAAATATCTTAGGAATCGAAAAATTGTGTGACTAACTGCTTCAGTAGTTTCCGACTGAGGGAAGAAACGCAACTGCATTTAACTGGTTTCATGTTTGTAACTACTTTTAATAACATATGCTTACAATACACAACTGGGCGCCGGGTCCTGGATCCCAGATGTCTCTGTGGCAATTTACGCCCACCCTTCTTCTTCGTTTGGTGTCGCTTGGAAATCTAAACATGTGAAAACCATTTTTGCATTGGTTAATGCAATTCACAGCTTAGTAGCCGTCCATATATACTACGAATTCTTCAATACATTTAATTAGAAATCTTCACTCGCAGCCCGACTCTTATGTAAACGAGTGTGAAAATCCTATACTTTGGGGACAGTTCAGCTCAGGTTATAGGGGACTTAGCGGCAACGGTGACGCAGCCTCGCAGGGAGCAGCCGAACAGCCGGAACTTGCGAGCGGCTGGGAACTCGATTGGCAGCCGCTGGCTAACACGCAGGTAGCGGCGTCGGATGCACGAAGGACGGGCCGGCCGGTGTTGTCTTGGTGTTCGAGAAGTCTGTTCCCGAAGCGCACGGGCACTGACTGCCCCTTTGTTCTGCGTGCCCCGTACACACGACTCTCCACGGAAACTATCCATGCGTTTCAGTGTCTAATAACAACTTTTAATGCTATTTAGGTTTTCTCTTGGAGTCTCACTGGTATTTGATTGAAACCTGTGGAAGCGTATTTTTAACCGTCAGCTATGTGTGGTAAAAATCGACAGGCTAAAACTGATACCGATATTTTAGTTCCGAATAGCCTGTATTTGTTTGGTCTCAGTTATAACAGTTTTTTTCATTTTTTACTAATAATCGGGTAAAACCAGGCATATCAATTTACCTCAGCAGTAGTGCTAAAGTTTTTGCTTTCTAAATTATTTTTTTTTTAAACGAGAAACGCTTATTCGTTAATTTTCCATTTCTTCGAAACGTAGGATTCGTACAGAAATTGGGGAAAGCGAGCAGCACTATTGTCGTTAACGTTCTCCCAGTCCACCTTGTGGATAGAGGGCTATGACGTGCTGAATGTCTGCTCACTGGGAATAGCACATGCGCGACTGCTAAAACAGAGTTATGTTCCTTCCATTTGGTGTTTAGCTCTTTCAGTATCTTGTGCGAGTATGAACTTCTTGTTCGAGATTATTTCATAACATTGCTTGACGCATTTGTGCGCAATCAAAAAGAATTTCACTTCTTGTAAAAGTACTTGTGTACAGCAAGTTTTGTACGTTTACCTTGTCTATGTACTTAAATCCTGAATTTAAATTAATCTGCATGTAAGTGTGGAGGTAAAGGGAATTTAATGTGTGTACAGTATGATTTTATTTTACTTCAATCAACAGGACCAGGATTTCACTCACTAAAAATATCTGCTCTGTTATTCTGAGAATTATTAAAAGGGAACCAGTTAGGTTGTTGCAGTTACAGTGCTTATTTTATTGTATCCTCTTGCAGTTGTGGTAAATACATTGTGTATTACTATTAAAATATATTTGAGCGCCCACAGCCACTAATCACTTCCATTCCTCAGCTTGTGCTGTTGCTAAACGACTGTACCAACTTTTAAAAAATAACTTTACTTAAATTAATTTTTCAGTCGTTTGCAGGTAAGGATTTGCTGTCATGGTTGTATAGTCCCGTCAATATCTTTTCCTATTTTTCGCTTAATTTTTGCCGCTATCGGGCTATGAGACTGAAGTGTAGGAGCTTTACATGGAGAACACGCTTTTTACGAAGTAAACCTGACCATGTATCTAATACGAACACGTGTCTCCTACACTTTTCAAATGTTAAAGTCGTTCAATTGAAAAATGAAAAATGGAAAACGTCACTTTGAAATAATAACAATACAAGTCAAATTATTTTGTTTTATTGTCCCTTCAGAACGTAGCACACTTCCTTAACAATATCTAAACTCGTCCAGTCTTGTGTTAAGTTCGTTTCCCGTTCATTATGAAGTAACCATTGTTAAGTTTCCACACTAATAAAACAGGTAATCACTGATCACCGAAGCTTTTTCATTTATTTTTTGCTGTCAATATCTTCCGTCACGAAAGTTACTGATTCACAAACACAGCACTGTTTCAACCATAAATCTCATAACTGCACGCATTTCTGTAAATAATTGAATTACTTTTCTCCTACGAACCGACGAAACACTTTCGACAGTTGGTTATAGTTCACAGCAAATTCTTCACATCGAATTATCCGCGACGCGGCTTCGTGCGCCGCTCCGAGCTGAAGCTCAATAACAACTCTACTCTGACAGTGTTGCCAACCAAACGTAACTTGTTTCCGCTACGATAATACTCAAATTCCGCTACATTTCACTACCATGCCAAATATAATATATACTATAGCCTACGATATAGAGGCTAAATAAAGAACTTAAACTATAAACAACTATGTTCCATACCTTTCTAGCTATGCCCGTTTGACGATCAGCGTCACCAAGGACTACAGTGGTGGACTTAAAGATCGTGTACCGTTCACAAGGTCGCTCTTAGTGTAATAATTTTAGTCTTAAAGAACAAGTATTTTCATCTTTTTATGGGATTTGAACTTGCGCAGGTATCAGGAAGTCATTCTGATGCAGGTTTTGTTAGCTTTTTGTGTCAAATGTTTCAGTGTTTCTTAAAATGGTAGTGAAATAAATGCATCTGTAAATAAAGCAGTATGTTGGTTATATTGTGATAGTTGAATTCAGTTCCAGATAACAGAGCTTCGACATGGCTAGGGGTCTATTGGAACTAGCCACGGCAACGAAATGTGGTGAATGACAAAAGCACCCGTTCACAGTTATCTCTGAGTTTCCACTTAACAGATAGGTCTTGAATGATTGATACTTACCTAACACAACGTGTGCATTATCAACACAAAACCCAACAACATTATCAACAGATAGCTCATACCTCTCCATACAGTTTTTGAAAAGGTTGTACAGACCCCTAGCGTCTCCACCTATGGAAAGTAGATCAATAAGTTCTGTTTTGACTTCAGAAAGTCTGTACGTCTCATTAACATACACGTTAACCTGATGTTGCTGACATACGAACTCTCATCTATAACGGTTGAAAATCCGTTATGTCTTAGATCATTATTTAAGTCGTCCTTAATTTTTACGCAAAGCAAATTCCTAGGAATGCTTGTTCATTTTGTGCGACTCTTCATTTATTGTTTTCGTGATTTTTGAAACCCTAAAACTGAGTTCGGTTGTCTCTACAACACGATCCATTGAACTGAAACTGAAATTATGAGCCGTGACTAACAGACTGAATCTTAATTCAGTCATCGCAGCTTTCTTTTTCTCTTTCTCTGATTCAAATGCCTGAAAATGAAAGTAATAATGTACCATAACAGTGAGCTTCTACTACCCTGATGTGACAAAAGTCATGGGACACCTCCTAATATCTTGTCGGAACCCCTTTTGCCCGGCGTAGTGCAGCAACGCGACGTGTTATAGGCTCAAAAAATATTGAGCTATGCTGTCTCTATAGCCGCACATAGCTGCAAAGATGTTACTGGTGCAGCATTTTGTGCAAGAACTCACCTCTTCATTAGGTTCCAAAGATGTTCGATGGGGTTCGTGTCTGCCGATCTGGGAGACCAAATGATTCACTCAAAAGGTCCAGAATGTTCTTCAAACTAATCACGAACAACTGTGGCTCGGCCACATGTTTGAGGACATGAAGTTCAAGAATGACTGCAAATGGTCTCTAAATAGGCGAAAATTGCCATTTCTAGTCTACTATCGGATCATTTTGACCAGAAGACCCAATCCATTCCATGTAACCACAGCCCACACCATTATGGAGCCATCAACAGCCTGCACAATATCTTGTTGACAACTTGGGTCCATGGCTTCATGGGGTCTGCGCCACACTCGAACCCTACCATCAGCTCTTACCAGTTGAAATCGAGAATCATCTGACCAGACCACGGTTTTCCAGTCGTCTAGGGTCCAACTGATATGATAACGAGCCCAGGAAAGGCGCTGTTTGGGGTGTCGTGCTTTCAGTAGAGGCACTCATGTTGGTCATCTGCTGCCATAGCCCATTAACACCAAATTTCGACGCACTCTGCTAACAGATATATTCAGCGTTCGTCCCACATTGATTTCTGCAGTTAGATCAGGCAGTGTTGCTTGTCTGTCAGCACTAACAATTCTGTGCAAACACCACTGCTCTCGGTCGTTAGGTTAAGGCCGTCAGCCACTGCGTTGTGCGTCGTGAGAGAGAATGGCTGTAAGTTGGCATTCTTGATATACTCTTGACACTATAGATCTCGGATTATTGAGTACCCTAACGATTTCTGAAATGGAGTGTCGCATGCCTCTAGCTCCAACTAGCACTCCGCATTCAAAGTCTGTCAACTCCCATAGTGCAGACAGAATGACGAATGAAACCTTCTCACATGGATCACCTGAGTGTAAATGACAACTTCGCCAATGCGCTCCCTTTTATACCTCGCGTGCGCGAAACTTCCGCCATGTGTATAGGATTATACGACTGTCTGATGACTTTTGTCGACTCAGTGTATATTATCGAAAATAATATTGATGTGTTGTGTATTCCCAAGGAAATTCTTATATTGTAATTCGTTACTCTAGCTTTAAAGCTAAAATTCATAGAATAAAATGTTAATAAGAATATTATAATAGTAATAATATCGTGAATTTTAAAAATTTTCTGGTGAATTGAATGTTCGAACCCATTTCGGGCTTGTAGCCGGTCATCGTTTAATTGATTAAATGGTATTTCGACTGGGGACCTGTCAATCATCTTCAGGTGACCCATCAAAGACTGACGAAGACATCTTTTTTTCTTTATTGTAATTTCATGCCCTTGCCCCACACGAGCAGGAAAGGGGTGGCAGCGGCAAACCCGCCTCTCTTCAGCCGAGTAGCACGCAAATAATAAAAGAGCAAACTTACTTTAAAAAAGGGAGGGAAAAGGGGGAGATAAAAAAAGTAAATGGAGATAATAGAAGTTTAAAATATACACTAACAAGGGGGAGTTCATTGGGGGACAGTTAAAAAGGTCGACATACAGTTAAAATAACAAAGCTGGCAATTTGTGGGGCACTTAAAATACAATGAAGTAACATATGCACCTTAAAAGTTGGCCACTGTATGAAAACACACAGAGCAATAGACATAAAAAAAACTATGTAACTGATGGAGCACACATGAAGAAAAAAACCACTGATAGGGACCTGCCTAAGGATGGGAGGCCTGAGAGGAGGGAAACAGACGGGAGAGGAAGGGGCAGTGGGGGAGGGGGTGCTGGAGGGTGTCAAAGGCGCATCAAGAGGCAGGAGACAGGTGGAGTGGGATATGAAGAAGTAAGGCAACGCAGGAGGAAGCACAGAGACACAGAAAAGGGGGGGGGGGCATAGGAGGGAGGAAAACCTCTCAGGGAAAGGGAAGAGGAGGGGAGAGAGAGCCCTGAGAAGGAGGAGGGGAAAGATGGGGTTAGAGTTGGTAGGAGCGGTAGATGTCAGGTCGAAGCTCATCATCCGGGGGGGGGAGGGGGGGAGGGGGGGTGGTGCTGCAAGCTGTGTTGGGAAAGGAGGTGGAGGATGTGGAGATGGAAAGAGGGCGGGACACAACAGTAAAGACGCAGCAAAGGGCCGGGGATGGAGAGGAAGGAGGACACAAGAAGGGGTGGGGGTGGGGGGAATCGAGTCTCCAGACGATGTACAGGGTGCGTATGCGTTCGAGGAAAAGTTGTGGAAAGGGGATGTGGTCGTAGAGGATGCATGTGTGGGATGGAGGGATGGAAGGCTGATACAGAAGGCGAGGCAGAGTCCATCGCATTCTAGGGTTTGGAGGGCTTTATAGAATCTTGGAGGGGTGGAAATCCAACCGACGCTGGCATAACATAGGATGGGATGGATCACGGATTTGTAGATGTGAAGGATGGTGGAAGGACACAGTCCCCATGTCCGGCCGGACAGGAGTTTCAGGACGCAGAGTCTATTGTGGGTTTTGTGTTGGATTGTATGGAGATGGGGTGTCCAGGTGAGGTTCGAAGACGTCCTCCGTTCCGCAATAAACAGCGCGCTGCGAATGTTCCGCTCATGAATCAAAATTCAAGTTGACAGACGGACCACACTTCACAGCGGCAGCGCCCTCAGCTGGCCGTTGCGTTAACGCTCGCCGCGGCCATTGGCACACTCAGTCGTCTTCGTTTACAACAAATCGTTTTGATGATGGGGTTCCACGCACTGACCAACTTTTAGCCGCTGTCACGCTTAATCTGATTTTCTGCCAAGATTCTGATTCTTAGACACTGGAGTCCCAAAACGATGTTGCTATGGTCAGAATCATATTACTACCATACTCCAACGAAAGTCCAGTGGAAATACAGAGTTCGCCAATAGCGGACTTGCTTGGTTGCAAAAGGCGAGTGAGACGTTAATGTTCAGTGCAATGTTTTTCCACACCGCATGTGGTCTGTCCTATGTAAGCCGTACTGCACTGACAAGCTATTTTGTAAATTATGGCCTTCCGCAATAACAAGTCGTCCTTCACTGAGCTCAAAAAGTCTGCAGTCTTAGATGGTGAACGGAAAAATCAGTTTTACCTGAAATTTACGGAGGATTCTTGGTATTTTAAACGAAATATTGTCCACAAAAGGAAGAAAAGCTAAAGATTGTGCCGGCGTGTTCTGCTCCTTATCCACTTCCTGATTCTTGGTTTTAACTGACAGTGCCCTGTTAATCTGCTAGGTGGAATATCCATTTTTTCTGGACACTGTCTCTAGATGGGGGAGCTCTTTAGGCAAACTATCTATTTCTGAGACATTGTGAGCTCTGTGCATGAGTGTTTTAAGCACGCTCATAGTTTGCGACAGGTGATGACAACTTGCGCTTGCAAATATAAATCAGTATGAGTGGGCTTACAATAAAGTTAATGTCCCAGAGAACCTTCATTCTTTCGTCTAACCAAGACATAAAATGGTTCAAATGGCTCTGAGCACTATGCGACTTAACTTCTGAGGTCATCAGTCGCCTAGAACTTAGAACTAATTAAACCTAACTAACCTAAGGACATCACACACATCCATGCCCGAGGCAGGATTCGAACCTGCGACCGTAGCGGTCGCTCGGTTCCAGACTGCAGCGCCTAGAATCGCACGGCCACTCCGGCCGGCAACCAAGACATCCAAGAAATGTAGACAATCATCTTACTCTATTTCCATATTGAACAGTATGTTATTATGAATGGAGCTGAGGTCGTGAATAAACTCCATCAATTCATCTTCTCCATGAGGCCACACTATGAAAGTGTCGTTCACATACCACCAAAGTACAGTTGGTTTAAGGGCCGCTGATTCAAGTGCTCTCTCCTCGAAATCCTTCACAAGGGATACAGAGGGCTCCCGTGGCGACGCTGTCAGTCAGATCAAAATATTCTTGGTTGAACATAAAATGGATTGAGGTCAGAGCATGCTGAAACAAGGCAATTACGTCCGCCTGAAACGTTTTGCCTATTAGTGCTAAATAATCTGCGCGAGGAACCTTTGTAGAAAGTGACACCACATCAAAGCTAACCAGACGGTCAGAACAGCTTAGACAGAGAGCTGCCAGTCTATTGATAAAGTCAACTGAGTTACGGATGTGGTGTGGGCACTTTCCCACAAACGGTCTCAGCAAAGAACGAGATGTTTGGTCAAATTATTTGTAGATGCTCCAGTGTTGCTCACTATTGAACATAATGGAGCACTTTCCTTATGAATTTTTGGAAGACCATACAGTCTAGGTGGTACACAAGCATGTGGTCTTAACCTCTTGAGGTGAACGGAAGAAATTCAGTAGCGCTGAAGTTTCCCATTGCACACTTTCTGCAGTGCCGTAATCAATCCTCCTATAGGTAGAGTTACTTAACAGACCATAGGTCTTATCAGCATACAGACTACGAGGTAACAAAACGGTTGCATTAGCTTTGTCAGCCTTCAGTACCACTACATCAGTGTCCTGTGGTAGTTTTCATAGTGCAGCTCTTTTTGAAAGTTCCTCCTCGACGTAGCAATATAACCTCTACAGAAAGTTCCCGAAGTCAGCGATAAGTAAAGATTCCTTACGTGGTACACCGAGCGAAGCGGCGCAGTAGTTGCCACACTGAACTCGCATTCGAGAGGACGACGGGTCAAACCAGCGTACGGCCGTCCTGATTTAGGTTCCCCGTGATTTTCTTACACCGCTTCAGGCAAATGCCGGGATGATTTCTTTGAAAGGGCACGACGGACTTCCTTCCCTAATCCGAAGGGACTGGTGACCTTGCTGTTTGGTCCCCTTCCCCCAAATCGGCCAACCACACATGGTACACTTCCGTAGCACACTGCTAGAGGAACCAACACGAAATGGCGCAGCCCATTGATAACGTGAAATATGGTGGACAATTCGGGCGACGTCTTCCGCCGTCCAGATTAACCTGACAAAAGCTGCATCATCTCAGCCGTTGCTGGCCGAGCGGTTCTAGGCGCTACAGTCTGGAACCGCGCCACCGCTACGGTCACAGGTTCGAATCCTGCCTCGGGCATGGATGCGTGTGATGTCCTTAGATTAGTTAGGTTTAAGTAGTTCTAAGTTCTAGGGGACTGATGACCTCAGAAGTTAAGTCCCATAGTGCTCAGAGCCATTTGAACCATTCAGCCGTTGCCGAAAACGATTACCGCACGATACTCCACAGTGATGTCATGAGAGCGATGGGCAAGTCTGTCACTCGGAGCAGAAATACTGCCGACGTTGTTTTTCTGGAAAAAAAGACATCTGTTTATTCGTATTTGAACCCTATCTGATATGGGGACCTGGATATAAGCAGTTTTCATTCACAAGCTGCAAGTAATAGCAGACGAGCGCTTTATCGCCAGCTTGTGAAACAGGTTGACGCTAATGTCACATCAGAATGCGAGCGTCAGGCTATGTCTATTAATACGACTTAAATCTGCCGCCGCTGAGCAGAGCCGCCAATGTTTGTCAGCATTATCTGAAAGAATACTGCTGAAGAGAAACCCCTCGCGACCCCATAGCTCTTTGCGGCAGCGGCTCACTTGCGCTTGCGAAAGTATCACGCGCTGCACACGCATCTCCACGAAAACAATGTCGGTGGAGGCACCGCAGTTTCGTTTGGGAGGCCTTCCCCTCTGCAAGTCGTTGTCCCTTTCTGGTTGCTCAAGATACCACGTCCTTCGCGCGGTCGCCTCTCGGAGATTATCGGGGTCAGCTGTCGAGGATTTTGATTTCAGTCTTGGCTAAGGCGCTTACGCAGCCGATATCGCGCTTTTTGACGTCGGCTCTGCATTCTTACTTTTCTGGCATCGTCTGACCCTCGAGATGTTCGGAATAAACAGTACACTTACGTAATATATGCACTACAGGCAAACTGTACCTTGTTTTTATTCTTGCCAACTGCATTTTCTCTTCCCATAGGTTACATAGACGTATGCCGGAAGCTGCTTACGGCCAAGAAACCCAAAGACACAGAAAACATAGTTCAATTCAAATATCGTATGACACTGTTGAAAGGTCACTGCACTACTCATTAAGTAGCCCGAATTGGAAAGGTTTCTTATGAAAGTGTGAGTATTGTCTACATTAGAATGTATGCATTTTTCGTTCCAATTGACCCACAGTGAGAAGATCCTCCAGGATGAGGAATACGTCAGAAAAACAAGAATACACAGTAAATATTTACAGTGAGAAATAAAAATGCTAATGTAACTTTCACAGATCTCAAGTGAAATGATCTTCATGGTTGTCTAATGCGTCAAAACAAAAGTTTTAACATATCATCATGTAAAACGTAATATACAGTAAATAGAAAAATCAATTTATAACACTTATTTACAATGATCGCATTACTGCACTGAATTTGTACAGAAGTCACATTTTACTAATAATCGCAGTATTTGATATTTTTAGTAAAGAACACACACCAGCTGTTTCCACTAAGAAATTTATCAGTGGAGAAGAAGGAGTTGGCTATCTTTAGGCTTCTGTTAAACTGAACTTTATTGGTAGTTAAACGTTTCTAACGCTGCTGACAAGTTACTGAAAATGTGTGTTCCTGAATGATGGACACCGCTTTTGAACATAGTAAGTAACTTTAAATCTTTGTGAAAATCATTCTTATTTTTAGTACTGATTCCATGAACTGAGCTGTTGGTTTTGAAAAGAGACATATTTTAGTGACAAATTTCATTAAGGAATAAATATATCAGGAAGCAGTATTTAATATCCCTAGTTCCCTAAACAGACCTCTACAGGATGTTTTTAATTTGACACCACCAACAATTTTTTTTACTCGTTTTTGGACCCTGAAAGCTTCAACTTGGCTTGATGACTGATTCCAAAAAATAATCCCATATGACATTATGGAATGAAGGTAAGAATATGTGCCAGATTTTTCATTTTTATATCTCCTTTGTCCGACAACATTCGCATTACCTCTTGGCAAATTCGAATTGTGTTCCGGACTGCGAGTCGAACCAAGAAGGCAAGAAGTTACGTTGACATCCGACGGTGTCTTCAGGGGGCGTGATATTTCTGGCAGGCAGCGTATACTGAGGAGCAATGGGATTCAAATGCCCGTTTCTTACGATTTCCCAGAATTACATCAGGTGAACGCCGCTATGGTTACTTCAAACGAGCCACGCTTGATTTCATTCTGTATCCTTGTACAACCAAGGAACTGCGTCGTCTCTAATAATCAGACATTTACGAGAAGTTAAACCCGAACGTTCTTCTCTCTTCTTTTTTCCAGTCGATCGAAGGCAAAGGGCCGAGTCCAGTTTTGGTTCAGCACAAAAGCTTAATCCGTAAGAAACTTTCAACATTGCATGGATTTCGCCGCACTTTCAAAAAGTTCAGTTTTCTCTAAACGAAAATGTGTTTAATACTGTCAATACAAACTGTGGGAGTGGCGGCCCCACCTTTCATCCATGTGGGACACGTGAAGTTTCTCGGGCGTCTTTTACATTATCATGCGTCGCTCTACTCGGGCCAAAACAAAAAAAGCGCGCTGAACTGTCAACTCGTCACGGAGGTTGCCTCGGTTGTGAAACGCGGGGTGCGGCCAGCAGCTGTTGCGTAATTTCGAAGCGACAGGCGTGGGCGTTGTCAGCGTGGATCTGCCAGTCACTTGCGTGACAGGACTCGCTGCTTACAGCTATCTACATACTGCATTCTAATGCAGTTCCCACCCACCCACACGTTTCAATAAGGCGGTGTGTTCCAAGACCGACGGTCAGTGACCGACAACCCTACACAGATGTATCGCGAGCAGTAAGGACTTTCTTCGGAGAGCATAAGAATAGGAAATTTGTTATTCGTTGATAAAGCGGTAGTAACAACGCGCGATTAATTTGTCAGAAAACTGTAAAAGCCCAAATAGTCTCAAATGGAAACCCAAATAGATTAAGACAAGCGAGCGACGTTACTTGTGTTTACTTGGAACATTCGATGCTCTGTGAAATGTGAACATCATCTCACCGTCCGGAAGTTCCTGAACTACGCCGTGCTGCACCGAAAGAGAAGCAGAGGGTAGCAACAGAAACGCTGGAAGGAGCAGTCGTCGTCCCTGCCTTGCTTAACGCTGCAGTCAAAACTCGTGGCTGCTGCCTCAACATGCTTAATCTACAACATGGTTCGCCTGTTTTCTAAATTTTACTCTATACAAAAAAGGATACACATTCGATGCCTTTGGGGACATTAATCAGAATGAAACGCTGCAATTTTAACGATTTCTGAAGAAGCATTTAAGGACTTGGTGATGTTTCCGAAGGTGGCACTGAACAACAGCAAGTGGTCAGTTTTGTTTTGTGGCTTGTATGCTACAAAATCTGTATCCCCCACCCTTTTCTAACCCAAATTCGCGTTGTGATGGTTATCCAACAACAGGTAAAAAGGAATGATCCCTTCTGCTTTTGCTACAAGCTGTTGTGCATTGGCTTGTATATTCGTTTCATTATTTTAATAAAGTCTTTATTTACTTGAAATTCTCTTTTCCTGAATCCATACCTAGGCTCATTAATCTGTTTGATATCGATTCATTTTGAAATTGCGTACACACGCGACTATAAAATTATAGTATGTGGAAATGAATTTAATCTGATAAGCAATCGTACTTCTTTTATTAGGAAAATGAAAATAGAGCAAAATGGAGCTCAACAATGAGTTTGTTAGAATTGCGAGTCGATTCCACCGTGGGTGATAGCGGAATGGTTAGCACACTGGACTCACATTTGGGAGGACAACTCTTCAAACCCGCGTCCGGACATCCTGATTTGGGTTTCCCGTGATTTCCCTAAATCGCTTAAGTCAAATGCCGTAATGGTTCCTTCGAAAGTGCACTATCGTTTTCTTTCTCCATTCTTCCCTAATCCGACATTGTGCTCCATCTCTAATGACCTCGTTGTCGATAGGACTTTCAAATGGCTCTAAGCACTATGGGACTTAACACCTGGGTCATCAGTTCCGTAAACAGAACTACTTAAACCTAACGAACCTGAAGTCATAACACACATCCATGCCTTAGGCAGGATTCGAACCTGCGACCGTAGCAGCAGCGCAGTTCCGGACTGAAGCGCCGAGAACCGCTCGATCACAGCGGCCGGAGGGACTTTAAAAACTAATCTCCTCGACCTTACGAATAGATTCCGTTTATGAAAGGCAGCCAAATTTGCATTTATTCAAAAAATCATTGAAATTACGAGGAGGGTAACTATAAGTCAGTAACACGACACACATTTAAAACGAGTCGATTATTGTTTCAGTGATATTAATCACTTACACAACGGATGACACCCAAGACAATACAAAAAGGAATCGCATGTGTTCAGATCCGGCGAATATGGCGGCCAATCGAGGCCCATGCCAGTGGCCTCTGGATACCCAAGTGCCAGAATGCGGTCCCCAAAGTGCTCCCCCAGGACATCACTCTCCTGTTTCGATGGGGTCGAGCTCCGTCTAACGTGAACCACATCTTGTCGAAATCAGGGTCATTTTGGATAACGGGGATGAAATCATCTTCCAAAACCTTCAGTTACCGTTCGGTAGTCACCGTGCCATCAAGGAATATCGCACCGATTATTCCGTGACTGGACACTGCACACCACACAGTCACCCGTTGAAGGTGAAAAGACTTCTGGATCGCAAAATGTGATTTCTCAGTCCTCCAAATGCGCTAATTTTGCTTACTGACGAACCCATATAAATTAAAGTGGGCTTCGTCGCTAAACCAAACCATACTAATTCCCAACATGGTGCACGGCCAACCGTGCAGTTTGAACGTCCTAACGCAAACCGTTCAGAAGTTATGACGATTTTATTTCATAAAGTTCAATAACTGTCACCCTGTACATTGATTACTATCATATGATATTTACAATATAAAATATATATGTTATATATGAAAACGGACGCTATATAGTATACAGTGTCACTTGCACAAAGAAAATACACTGACGTGCAAAACTTAAGGATGAAATAAACTTATGCATGATGTGTCACTGGCAAATAACATAGCTCAATGATATTTGGACCATAAGTGGAAATAAATGCTAGAGTACAGTACAGAAAGTAACTGATAGAAACAAGCGTGAGACGAACAAAAATGACACATTTATTCAAAGACAGTAATTACACTGAAGCCACCACGGTTCATGCTGGACCCCTGGACATTACAAAAGGCGCGATATGGTCGGTAGGTTGTTTGGTCATAACGGACTACAACAGGCTCCCGCGCTGTGCACAAGGTTGGTTCAAAATGGTTCAAATGGCTCTAAGCAGTATGGGACTTAACATCTGAGGTGATCAGTCCCCTGGACGTAGAACTACGTAAACCTAACTAACCTAAGGACATCACACACATCCAAACCCGAGGCAGGATTCGAACCTGCGACCGTAGCAGCCGCGTGGTTCCGGACGGAAGCGCCTAGAACCGCTCGACCCACAAGGTTGGTAAGGAGTTGTTGTGATAGGGTGTTCCTCTGACAGCACGGTTGGCAACTGTGGGGTAATCCTTGGTGCATGTATACATGCTGAAATATGTCTTTCCAACGCATTCCACGTGTAGTCGATCCATTCGCCGAATATCCTCTCGTTCCAAGACCTCCCCAACCTGCTCTGTTCGATGCGGTCGAGCTTTGTCGTCCGTAAAAATGAAGTCACTGCTCCTCTTAAAAGAAGCATATTGGGGAAAATTACAGTGTTACAATAACGATAACCGGCAAGTATACCGTGATCAAGGATGTCGAGGTCAGTTTGCCCATGCAACATTACGCCTTCCCACGCCATAACACCTGGACCACCAAAACGATCATGTTCGAGAATGCTGGACTTATCTTCATATGGCAATAGTTTTGGTGTCCAGGTGGTGTGGGAAGGCATAATGTGGGATGGGGGTCCTAACCTCCAAATCTCTGAACATGGCACACTCACTGGTCAGCGCTATTGTGATGTTGTACTCCTTCCCCATGTGTGTCTTCGAGCAGATGCATCCAGCACTTTTACGATGTGGATGACAATGTGCAGCCACATCGATTTCCGCAGGTGTCGAATGGTCTGGTCTGTCTGTTTCCACGACTTAAACGCCATAGTTCACGTGTAGGATGCGTTGGAGAAGGGTATTGCGGCACGTTCGCAAGCACCACCGACCATCCGACAGTTGTCAACCGCGAGCTGATGGACAAATGGAACGCCTTCCCACAAGAACGCCTTACCAGCCTTGTAGACAGCTTGGAAGTACGTTGCAGAGCATGCACTGCTGCCTGAGGTGGCCACGCCCTTATTAAGAACCACGTCCCATTTCAGTAATGTCCAGGGATTCATCGTAAATCGTGATGACATCAGTGTAATTATTGTCGTTCCAAAAAGGTGGTTTCATTGCTTTTAGTTGTCTTCTGTAAGACACAGTAGCAGTTCTTTCTATGTACGGTCCAAGTTTCATCGAGTTATGTTACTTGGCAGAGACACATCATGAGAAAGTTATTTTCGTCCTTAAGTTTCGCGCACCAGTCTATAGCGTATCAAAATCATTTGTATGTATGAATTCTTTTGCACCAACTAGAACTAATGATGATTTACAAGAGTTGCAAGAGAAATTCACAAGTTTTATAATTTATAAATTCCAGTGGATGTTCTACACAATGTTACCCACTCCCCAGATGCATAAATCTCCTGTTGTCCGTCTGACTTCTGGAAACTTCCACAGATGGTATGTAATACACGGCCTCACTTTCACAGCAAAATTTACGAGGGTTGAATGAAAAATAATACCTCCACCTTCGTTAATGGGGCTTGGATGGGATTATTTTAATAAATCAAACGCAGAAATAATCCTTAGAATGTCGTCTTTAATTACCAACATTCACTTCTCCACATATTCACCAGCCAATTGGATACATTTCTGCCAACGGTGAACAAGTTTTCTGAAGCCGTCACGGAAGAAGTCGACACTCTGTTTCCACAACCACAGTCTCAGAGTTCTCTCAACCTCTTCATCAGAAGCATAATGATGTCCCCGCAGATAGTCTTTCATTATCGGGAACAGACGGTGCTAAATCTGGACTGTATGGAGGATGCGGTACCGTGGTGAGATCCAGTCTCTGGAGTTCTGCTGTGGTGGCACGTGAAGTGTGTGGTTGCACGGAAACATTTCCCTTTTCCTTTCAGGCCCTTGTTAGCCGTCGTTTCAGAGTTCGCAGTTTTGTGATGTAACGCTCTGAATTTATTGTTGTGCCACGATGGAGGAAATCATCATGGACAACACCATCTGCGTCCCAGAACACTATGGCCATGATTTTTCCAACTGAGGGCTGCGTCTTGAATTTCTTTTTCTGGAGCGAGTCTTTGTGTCGATATTCCACAGACTGACGTTTCGTCTCCGAGTCATAATGGTGTACCCACGTTTCGGCTCCTGTCACAATTGAATGGAGTAAGGCGTCACCTTCATTCTCGTAATGCGAGAGGAGTTCCTGGCAAATTTCAAGTCTGTGCGCTTTCATTTCAGGAGTCAGCATCCGGGTACCAATCCTGCACAGATCTTCCGATAGCCAAGCAAAGCAATAATGTGACCCGCACGTTCTTGTGAAATGATGACTGTGCTTGCAATTTCTCTTTGAGTGATACGACGATCGTCCTGAATCAATCTGTCAACATTTTGCTTGTGCAATTAGGTGGCTGCTGTCACAGGACGTCCAATTCTTTGTCTGTCACGCAGGTCAGATGTTCCCGCTTCGACATCTTTAAACTTACTCGCCCAACGACACACAGTACTCACATCAACACAATCAGCATAAATTGCTTTCATTCTCTGATGAATCTCCTTTGGGGTGACACCTTCCGCTGTCAAGAATTCAATGACTGCACGTTGCTTAAATCGCATTGACCGACTGTCTGCGCAGGGTTCCATACTTCACACTGTAGCAACGCAACCGTTCAATGCTAAGACTTTCCGCCAACTGGAGCTGTAGAGAAGAGTCTACGGGGCAAGCCAGTACCTGCCTCATACCAATGCTGCCATCTGTTGGAAGAGTTACGAAGATGGAGGCATTACTTTTAGTCAACCCTCGTATTATATCCTGTTTCAGATGCCAAGCATCCGTCATCAAGCTACAAAACCACTTTCGTAATGATAGCTTCAAAGCTACTTGAAACTTGATAATGGATACATGACATCCCATAATGTGTGGTGTCACCGCCAGACACCACACTTGCTAGGTGGTAGCCTTTAAATCGGCCGCGGTCCGTTAGTATACGTCGGACCCGCGTGTCGCCACTATCAGTGATTGCAGACCGAGCGCCGCCACACGGCAGGTCTAGAGAGAGACTTCCTAGCACTCGCCCCAGTTGTACAGCCGACTTTGCTAGCGATGGATCACTGACAAATTACGCTTTCAATTGCCGAGACGATAGTTAGCATAGCCTTCAGCTACGTCATTTGCTACGACCTAGCAAGGGGCCATTATCAATTGCTATTTATCTTGTGATGCATGTACCGTCAGACCGATGTTCACCAATTATGGATTAAAGTTAAGTATTCCAGAAGCTACGTACCTTTTTTACTAGACTCAACTCCTTTAACTGTTCCAGACCTCACGCCAGCCTGCGTGAGCTTAAACACGTGCCTTTCGGCTATCTCATAGTGGCTGGTCTGTCTTGCCAAGTCACAACATAATGACCATTAATACATCTGCAGCGTGGGATGCTTACCAGATAGGATTGACGGTGGATATTGAAGAAGTTCAAAGGAATGCAGTTCGTTTTGCATTCTAGCGGCATAGGGGAGAGTTGTCACGGATATGATATGGGGGTTGGCCAGCAATTACTAAGACAAAGGCAATTTTGTTGCGGAGATCTGTTCACGAAATTTGATTCACCATCTTTCTACTTCGAATTATTGTTTTGACTCCTATCTATATAGAGAGAAAAGACTTTCGTAACAAAATAATATAGATTAGAACTCGCACTAAAATTTAGGCGTTCGTTTTTCCCACGCTCTGTTCGAGAGTGGAACGGTATCTAAAGAATCTGAAAGTGGTTCGATGAACTCTCTGCCAAGTACCTGACTGCGAACTACAGAGTAATCATGTACACTTATGCGCATATGAAAGTTCATTCTGGTATATGAGAGGGGCGTTCAATAAGTAATGCAACAATTTTTTTCATGGACAATTTCGATTGAAAAAAATGATGAATTTGTTGTGGAACATCGTAGAATATTCCCGCTTCAGCCCATATACTTTCGTGAAGTGACAATAGGTGGCGGCGCTATAAAAAGCGTTCAAAGTGGTGTCTCTAACGGAGGTGCATTCCAAGCAGAACTGTCATCGAGTTGAAATTTCCTGGCAGATTAAAACTGTGCGCCAGACCGAGACTCGAACTCGGGACCTTTGCCTATCACGGGGAAGTGGTAGAGCACTTTCCTGCGAAAGGCAAAGGTCCCGAGTTCGAGTCTCAGCCGGGCACAAAGTTTTAATCCGCCAGGAAGTTTCATATCAGTGCACACTCCGCTGCAGAGTGAAAATCTCATTCTGGAAACATCTCCCAGGCTGTGGCTAAGCCATGTCACCGCAGTATCCTTTCTTTCAGGAGTGCTAGTTCTGCAAGGTTCGCAGGAGAGCTTCTGTAAAGTTTCGAAGGTAGGAGACGAGATACTGACAGAAGTAAAGGTGTGAGGACGGGGCGTGAGTCGTGCTTGGGTAGCTCAGTTGGCATAGCACTTGCCTGCGAAAGGCAAAGGTCCCGAGTTCGAGTCTCGGTTCGGCTCACAGTTTTAACCTGCCAGGAAGTTTCATATCAGCGCACACTCCCCTGCAGAGTGAAAATCTCATTCCGTCATCGAGTTTCTTCCGGCAGAAAACCAGAGCATCTCAGATACAGGCGCTTGCAGAACGTCTACGGAGACCTCGCAGTGAATAAAGGCACGGTGAATCGTTGGGCGAGGTGTCGGATATCATCGTAAGAAAGCTGAGCAAACCTGTCCAATCTCTCTCGTGCCGGCAGCCGCACACAGCTGTGTCTCCTGCAATGTTTGAACGTGCGGACACTCTCATTCGAGGTGATCGAAGGATCACAATCAATCACCTCACTGCACAGCTGGACGTTTCTGTTGGTAGTGCTGACGCACGTATCCACCAGTTGGGATAGAGGTGTGTGGCCACTGGGTTCCTCGCCGCCTAACGGAAGACCATAAAGAGCAACGAAGGGCCATCTGTGCGGAGGTGCTTGCGAATGATGGGGAGGTTATTGATGCAGCAAGTCATTGGCTCAGACGCCGACTAGTAGTGAGTTACAATACAGGCATATAGGCTCTCCCAGTGAGGTAGAACAAGGCCGGCACACATGTAAGTAGGCTGTTTATGTGTTTGTATGTTGGGAGCGCTATGTAGCGCTCTGCATTAATAACTCTGACAGCGCTCTGCGCACTTGTGAGAGACTCTCTGTGGCTGGTCGTACTAGCAGTTGGAAGTTAACAGTCAGCGGTGATGTAAGTTGGGAGTGAGTTGTCAGCAGTGATGGAAGTTGGAGGTAAACAGCCAGCAGTGATGGAAGTTGGTAGTGAGTAGCCAGCGGTGATGGAGGTTAGAGGTTTGAAGTGTTAGCGCAAGCGGAGGTTTGGAGGTGTGTCTTTCATGGAAATGTAATTTGTCGATGATTATATAATTTTTGGAACTGGATGTCATGGACGATTACATAATTTTTTGAACTGGTTGTCACATTATTAAGGTAAATGCATTGTTTGCTCTGCAACAAAATCTTTCCCTTGCTAATCACTGGCCTATTAGCAGTTAGAGCCTTCAGTAGTTAGAATCTATTATTTAGCTGACTGTATTGGCGCTTTCTGTATTGCAGTAGTTTGTGTAATAAAGATTTTTGTGAGGTAAGTGGCTTACGAAATGTATAGGTTATTGTTAGGATTTCTACTAATTCAGGGCCATTCTTTTGTATTAATTATTTGAAGTCAGGTAAACATTTTTGAGCAGTCAGATCGCGTTACCGTTGAGTATTGTGAGTAATTAATGAATAGGAAAAGTTTATGTTCTGTTTGTCACGGCCAATTCTGGAGGTCAGTGTCGAAATTATAAAAACAAGCAAAGTGAGAGTACATTCAGTTTAAGAACATTGAGTAAGCATTCGGCAGTTTAAGTAAAAAAATTATTAAACAAAGAAGTTTCACACTGAACAGTGATTATGTTGAAAAATATGCTTTCGTAGGTAAACGAGTCGAGAATAATATTCTTTATTGGAATCCTGAATAAAACCAACGTGCTATCAGAAAAAAATGTTTTGCATTACTTAAGGAACGCCCCTCGTAAAGTCACCTTTTCTTGTCATCTTCAAATCCAAATTTAATCACTGCAAATCGCTGTTCGTTATCAGGCCAAACGTTCAATTAAACCTACAGAATTTTTCAAATTGAAATATGAGGTAAGAGTGCAGTAATTAGATTTCTATCCGAAGATGACCTGACGCAACAGTCGGAGCTGGTAATCCGAATAAACATAAAAAGTTGATCAGACGGCGTCTGTGTTTCTTCATGGCGCAAGTTGGGAAGATCTACATTACTAAATGGCCACACAATCACCCGGTCTCTGTGGAATGATGACCAATCTAACAGCTTCCAGGACTAATAAACACTGTTTTTTCAGTACTTCATATAATTATTGACCGAATTGAAAATTTAAAACGCTGCCATAATCTACTCATTAAGAGTTACAGTCTTACAATAAAGTTTTAACATAATAAACCAAGTATTAAAATTCGGAACTATGTCTTAAGGCAGCGTAACTCACGTCAAGCAAATTACGCATGGGAATAGAAGCACTTAGCGACTCCCAACAAACTTTGCACATAATTTCAGACCTTTTCGACATTTGTTTCTCGCTGATACGCGCCATAAAATAATAAAAGGACAAAATTTCATACATTTTCTCCATTCAGACAGCAAAACTTCAGCAAAAGTCCTGACGTTTTAATTTATAACTTCTTTACTGCTAACTATTAGCAACACATATTGCAGTGAGTATCTAAATATACCACTGAATGTACCTGTAAAGTTATACAGACTTACTCTAAATGATGGACCTATTTGCAAAACTTCGTATTTATTAAAGTACAAATCCACAATGAACAAGCTTTATGCCAATTAGAAGAATAAGATTCAAAAAAAATTTCATAATGTTTGATATCAATTTATTAAAGTTAATAATTTGTAATAAGTTATAATTAATTAGTGTTTAGTAATTGATTAATGGTAAACGGCCTTGCCGCAGTGGATACACCGGTTCCCCTGAGATCACCGAAGTTAAGCACTGTCGGGCGTGGTCGGCACTTGGATGGGTGACCATTCGGGCCGCCATGCGCTGTTGCCATTTTCCGGGGTGCACTCAGCCTGAGGAGCTACTCGATCGAATAGTAGCGGCTTCGGTCAAAGAAAGCCATCATAACGACCTGGAGAACGGTGTGCTGACCCCATGCCCCTCCTATCCGCATCCTCCTCGGAGGATGACACGGCGGTCGGATGCTCCCGATGGGCCACTTGTAGCCTATAGACGGAGTGGTTTTTAGTAATTGATTAATAATTAGAAATATGATAAATGTTATAAATATTCAATGTGGTCACCGCTGGCTGCACGGCAAACATCGATGCGGTAGCCAAACTCGTCCCAAACATGCGATACCGTATCTGCTGTTACCCAGTGCACGGCAACATTGATCCTGTTCCGCAAATCGTTCAGAGTGGTTGGTAGAGATGGGACGTAAACAGCTTCCTTCACATAACCCCATAAGAAATAGTCGCAAAGTCGCAAGGTGTGAGATCAAGAGATCTCGGTGGCCAGAAGTGCAGAGCCAGGTCCTCAAGTCCCCTGCTACCGATTCAGCACTGAAGAAGGAAGTCATTCAAAACGCCTCCTACGTCACGGTGCCAATGGGGCCGAGCTCCATCCTGTTGGAAAATGAAGTCCTGGGAATCTTCTATAACTTAAGGGAACAGCCGTTGTTCCAGTATGTCAGGTATTTTATTCCCGTTACAGTTAGTTACGCAAAAAAAAAAAAAAAAAAAATTGTCTATAAACCTTTGTACGGGATACGGCACAGAACACGTTAGTCTTCGGTGAGTCTCTTTCGAGTTGCAATGGTAAATGTGGATTTTCCAATCCCCATATGCGATCATTGTGTCCGTTGACTTCTCCACTAAGGTGGAATGTCGCTTTATCGCTAAAAATTACACGCTGTAGAAATGCGTCATCCTCCAGCTTTGCTAGCACACAACCACAAAATGCGAGACGCTTCTCTTTGTCATTGGGGTTGCGAGCATGCACAAGCTGTAATCGCTATGGCTTGTATAGCAAACGCCGTCTCAGAACTGTCCATACAGTTGGTTGGGGCATTCCAAGTTCTCGCCGGCCGCTGTGACCGAGCTGTTCTAGGCGCTTCAGTTCGGTACCGAGCGGCTGCTACAGTCGCAGGTTCGAATCCTACCTCGGACATGGATGTGTGTGACGTCCCTAGGTTAGTTAGGTTTAAGTAGTTCTAACTCTAAGGGACTGATGACTTCAGATGTTAAGTCCCATGATGCTTAGAGCTATTTGAACCATTTTGAACCAGGTTGTCGACTGGCTCTATTGGTAGACTTACTGGGACTGCGCCCCAAAGTTTCTTCAGTCCGTCGGACATCATCCTCCGACACACGCGGTCGACCTGTGCTTTTCCCTTTGCACACACTCCCAGTCTGTTTAAATTGCTTAAACCAAAGGCTAATGCTTTTGCGAGTTTGGTACGAAATGGCCGCTGCACTGCAATTTGCGACTAACTTTTCGCGAACTCAGGAACGCAGAAAACCTTGTGCTCCGCCATCATCATCTCACTCTCAACTGACAGTGAAACGTAATGACGGCCCTATTGCCGCGCGAACTCTACCGGCCGCTTCTGAAACCATCATCACCCGCCCTCCGCGCTCGCCAAAAACTTTGGAACTTCCCCTTTTCATTGGTATAAAGCTTGTTCGTTTTGGATTTGTACTTGAATACATACGAATTTCTGAAAATGCGTCTATCATTTAGAATAACCCTGTATTATTACACGACGCCCAGGTCAGGAGATGTGAAGTCATAAACATTAAGATGTGTGAAAAACTAGCTTTTGCTTAAAACTGGCGCAAATTACCCAATTTATATTCTTCCATGGTTTGATAATGAGAGAACATGCATTATCTCATTTCTAAAGCAATCACACATTTAGAGGTATTTTATACTTAAGAGATGACTTCTTTAAGAACCTACGGTAGTGGTGTGTGGGTGGAGGTGGATAAGCGGGGGGGGGGGGGGGGGGGGGTTGATGGTGATATCAGAAAACATGCAGGCGCAACACGGCTCCGTATAACTGTGGACTAATTGATGGAGAAGTCTGGAGGCACCCTTTATCAGTGGTGTGTGACAAACGGCTGATGGCGATGACACAGCATTCAACACGCATTCTAGTCGTGCAGCTACACAAGAGGATGCAGTGAGTTCCCGGTACGACGTAACGTACATCCGCTGAGCGGCCGCTGTGACGACAGTTCAAAGTCCAGCGCCGTGCCGCAGTCCAGCTCCACCCAGTCGGCTGGAGATAACGTGCGCCGGCGCCAGGTTGCGTCTCGCCTTCCAGGGAATTTCTGAGGCACTCAGCGGAGAGGCTATGCTTACTGTGAACTGTGAGCAATGAGGGTCTCCATGATGCAATGATGCACTGCTCAGCTATATTTTGCTATCCTGTAATTTAACACTGCTCAACAATTTTTTTTAAATTGATTCCTGTTGTTTTTGATCTGCTGGATTCAAGCAATTAGAACTTTCATTTCCAGCCATTTGCTGCTAGATTAATTAATTTACCGACATGTTATGATACTGTATCTTTTTCTTCCTCACAGATTTGATGACATTTAATCGTGGTTACGAAATAAATTTTTCCTTACCATCCATTTGCTGTTAGATTAATTACTTACATATGTATGGTACGGACAGGGTTATGATATTTTATCTTTTTTTCTTACAGATCTGATGTCATTTCACCATGGAAGCGAAGAGACATCACTGTAACAATAATCCTCAGAGTTTCAGTTACATTTGTGGATACTATACCTTTATTTGTAAAAGACGCAATTTTGAGGCAAGCTTATAACGCATATTTTGGACCTACATACTGCATGACACAACTGTGGAGAAATGGTCCGTGACCGGACAAAAAGAAAGCGTGAAGGGTTGCCTTTCGGAATCCTCATGTCCTGGTGACAATCAGTGCATCACACAAGTGACTGCTATTTCTGTATCTTTAATACAGAAGGAATTGGTACGAAAAACAGACATAAAATATCATATATTAAAATCCCTAATTTATCACAAAGATGACCATTAAGGAAAAGGCTGCAAGGGTGTCATTCGTGGCGGTAATGGAAAACTTTCTCGATGGTAAAAAAGCTGTTTACTATGAAAGTGTCGTAGCTGATACGTGTCAGAATTTCATGTCCTGGGATGTGATATGAGTGTCAAACTCCATTTTCAATCAAATTATCGTGATAAATTTCCTGACAACTTAGGAGACGTCAGTGACCAACTGGGCTAACAGTTCCATCAAAACCTCAGGACTACGGCAGAGCGCTGTCAAGGGAGTTGGGACGAGCATATGATGGCTGGGGTGTTTAACGAGATCTCTGTGAAATAGCCCACAAACGACAGAGCTCGAAACGAAAATTCCTTCCTCATCAGAAAGTGTTAGTTATATGTCACTTTTAATAAACTATAACCTTCTTCATAGTGATATGTGCTTCACTTCGTGCCACTGAACAAATTTATACTCTATTCCTATTCAATTTACATTTAATTTAATTTAATTTGTATTGCCAGCTAAGTGCAAGAGACTTAAATATTTATCCATCTACATTAAGATTTAATAATAAAACATGAAATACTGACTTTTGCGACTGGAAAAAACTGGAGCTTTCGGAAAAAAATCGACGTCGGATCTGAAAACATCACTCATAAAGTAGGTAAGAACAACTCCTGATAATAATTTGTACAACTACAGTCTTACGCTGAAGAGTAAGAGCTTAAGAAATCCACAGGACCACGCCCCAGTACCGGAATGGTTCCTTTAGGAATGTCACTGCAGTTTCCTCATACATCCCTTGTTCTTTGAGCTAGTAGTCCGTCCCTGATGTCTTTGACGTCAGCCAGTCAAACTCCCTCCTTTCGTTCTTAGTTCTTCCAGAGTCACTCGCTACGTTTACGTACTACGAAATTATCAGAAGACGAAAATAGAATGTCGGAAAAGTTTTTCGGTGTCGAACTTACGTGTTAAGGTCATAAGCGGTTTTGCTAGAACGGTCAAATATCGGTTTCACGATCGTCAGTTTGTTTACACAAATAACGTCTGGAAATTATCTGTTCTGATTTCTGATGGCTATTTCTCTTCAGTTGTGTTAATGGTACACAACTTCATGCGCAATCTAATATTTCTGCTTCTCCTTCACTGCACAAGAAGTCACTCCGTCTAGATTAGCAGATCTAAAAAAATGACATAACATAACAACGCAAACACGTTCTAAAAACAGTCGTGAGTTTATATGATAGCAAAAATCGATAGTGGAATTGTAAATTCGGTGGCTACAGCAACATTTTCAGAATAGATATTGGGGTGTTTTCAAATGAGCAGTTAGATTTGATTTATTGATTTATTGATCCATTTTTAAGCATTTTTCATGCAATTGATGTCGTAATTTTACATACATTATATAATTACAAAATAAGTCATACATTTTTAACATTCTGAGTGAGTAAATATGTTTTATACTGCACATGTTTAGTAGTCATGTGTCGTGCAGAATGACAAAAGGAGATACTGTATGTGTAACAGATTGCACATGCTAAGAAAAACATTTTAACAAATATAAATAGGACAGGCTTAATACATGTTAACCATTGGGGAAAATGCATTATGTAAATAAAGCACAACAGCATGGTACAATAACATTTTCAGAAGAACTTATGTAATAGGGTGGTCATGTCATACAGCAGTTAACTATTGAGTAAAAATACATTATGTAAATAAAGCACAAGCGCATGATACAATAACATTTTCAGAAGTGCTCATTTAATATGGTGGTCATGTCATACAGCAGTTTTAATAGATTAGATCATTTTTATTACATACTTTAAATTCTTCTATTGTATAGAATGCCTTTTGTCCAAGCCACCTTTTTGTGATATTTTTGAAGACATTCAGTGATTCACTGTGTGCTGTAGGTGGTAGCGTGTTAAATAATTGTATCCCTGTCTATGTGTAACTGTTTTGGTTTTTTTTTTAAGCCTAGTAACTGGGATGTCCATCATCTGGCTTTGGCGTGTGTCATGGCTATGTACAGACTCGCGCAGTTTATAGCTTTCTTGGTTTCCCTTTATGTCCACTAAGCAACTGAGAATAAACAGTGATGTAAGTGTCAGTATTTTTAACTCTTTGAAATAGTCTCTACATGATTCATGGTTTCTCACGCCAGCAATGCACCTAATGGCCTTTTTCTGCCAAAGAAAAATTCTTTTTGCCCCAGAGGCGTTGCCCCATAACAGCACTGCATACGTGAGGTGGCTATGAAAAAAGGCATAATAGACATTTAGTAGTAGCTCGTCCGTCACACAAGTCCTGAGCTTAGTTAGCAGATAGGTGACTCGGGATAACTTTTTGCATACATTATTGGTGGTGTTGGGAAACCGGTTTACGAAATCCTGTTTCGGGAATCCCATGTAAACAAAGTGAGTCCCTCTACTTCTATACAAACTTTCAACACAGTTTCCCTTCCTCCTACTTCATTTCTTAATGTTCTTCTGCACACAGGTGTTCGATTTATATCACACTGCCCCTCACTGACACAGGATATAACATTGTTTCTCGTTTTGTAAATCTACGTTCACCTTGTGTATTTTGTTCTGATCGTGCGGAATGTGATAGTTTTTGGTTCAAATGGTTCAAATGGCTCTGAGCACTATGGGACTCAACTGCTGTGGTCATAAGTCCCCGAGAGCTTAGAACTACTTAAACCTAACTAACCTAAGGACAGCACACAACACCCAGCCATCACGAGGCAGAGAAAATCCCTGACCCCGCCGGGAATCGAACCCGGGAACCCGGGCGTGGGAAGCGAGAACGCTACCGCACGACCACGAGATGCGGGCTGATAGTTTTTGTTTTGTTTTTAGATTACAGCATATGTTATTACTCTGCCACTACCTTTACATGCGACACATCTTCCGAAAGACGAAAATCGAATTTCGAAAACATTTTTTCGCTTTCTTGATTACATGTTACGGTCTGAAGCGGATTTGCTAGCTGTTGTAACAGCTGTTTTCCAGGCACCATGTATAAATGGGCTAACAAATCCGCTTCAGACCGTAACATGCAAACAAGACAGTTCCGACTTTCGGAAGATGTGCCGCATGTAGACGTAGTGACAGAGTAATAACATAATTATGCTGCCATAGCTTAAAAAGAAAACAAAAACTATCGCATTCCGCATGATCAGAACAAAATACACAAGGTTAACGTAGATTTACAAAACGTGAAACAGTACTATATCCTTTGTCAGTGAAGGGCAGTGTGACAGAAATCGAACACCTGATTTAGTCAGCCGGCCAGTGTGGCCGAGCGGTTCTAGGCGCTTCAGTCTGGAACCGCGCGACCGCTACGGTCGCAGGTTCGAATCCTGCCTCGGGCATGGATGTGTGTGATGTCCTTAGGTTAGTTAGGTTTAAGTAGTTCTAAGTTCTAGGGGACTAATGACCTCAGATGTTGAGTCCCACAGTGCTCAGAGCCATTTTGAACCTGATTTAGTCACTATTTCTCTTCAGTTAGACAAAGCGTTAAAAACTTCAGTCTAATATTTCCATTTATCCTTCACTGTACAAGAAGCCACTCAGTCCATGTTAACCCGAAATTTTTCAAAACAAGATGAGAACTGACAGACCAAGCACGTTTCAAAACCGGTTGCGTTTACATGGGAGCAAAAATCGATTCCGGAATTGGAAAATCGGCAACTAGAAGCGGATTCCCAGAATCGATTTTGAAGTGTTTACATGACCACCCATAAGCGGTATTGGGAAATCGGTTTACGAAATCCAGTTTTGGGAGCCCCATGTAAACGAGATGTATGTGTTTTTTTATGTACCGACCGGCGCGCGCGTGCGTTCCCTCTGTGTGTTTGTGTGTGTCTGTGGGAGAATGGGTGGGTGGATGGGAGCCAATTATTACTACATTGTTATGGTAGTGGGGTGGGTGATCATGAGTGAGCATGTTGTCTGCTTTATATGGTAATGTTTTTATGATGGCTACAGGGATGTTATTATTTATCTGCTGAATATTTTACTAGCTGTGATAACGTTTGGTTGCTAATGTGTGTTTGATTGTTTAGTATGTGTTATTTTCTGTGATTGTCTTTTGTATTTGGAAATTAGTTTGTACTGTTAGGAGAAATTTTTGTTATTGAATATGACTTTTTCACGTCTGCTTCTATTGCGATAGATAGTGGTTTTCTTCTCCGAGATGTTTTGCAAATATTGAATGACTAGTAAATATATTTATGAACAAAATGGAGGAACATACATTGCAGAAAATAGTACCAGGCAAAATTCAATGTACTATTCTGGTTGAGATACATACATGGCATCATCCTTTGCTTAGTAGGAGCAACAGAAGAATACACCAATCAAACTATACGGTGTCAGAAACAAGCAGCTCTCGGCCACATCCTCCACGGATTAAACACAACTACAGTTCGAACAGTTTCTTCAGGTAGTTATCGACAGGGAAAATATGTTTCACAAAATTCATAACACAAAGCTGTATTTGGTTCTTGTATTGTATTTGGTTACTGTACTGCCGGTTTCGATTTCAAACCATCATTTGGTATGAAACTCCAACAAAAAAAAGCTTACTGCCTACACAGCAAAAAAACGCAAACATTCTTTAAAAAACATACGTCAATCAAGTTCAAGTTGAAAAATAACACTATAGGGTGTCAGAAATCGACAAGAAGAGTTGCATTCGCATAGGTGATGTATAACAAGTCGTCTGCATAGTAGTGTACTAAGGTGTATACTGTAAAGTGCATCGTCTGTTTATACAGACAGTGATGTGGCAAGAAGGTTTATATTTTATTTTACACTGATGAAGAAACGTCAACTTTAATTGAAAGCGCCGGCCATTGTGGCCAAGCTGTTCTAGGCGCTTCAGTCGGGAACCGCGCTGCTGATACGGTCGCAATTCGAATCCTACCTCGGGCATGGATGTGTGTGATGTCCTTAGGTTAGTTAGGTTTAAGTAGTTCTAAGTCTAAGAGACTGATGACCTCAGATGTTAAGTCCCATAGTGCTCAGAGCCATTTGAACCATTTTTTTTAATTGAAATCATTTAAAGACGTTCGTGTTAATTCATTGATGTAAATTATCGCTAATGACGACAGATAACCTTATTGCCGCAACTCCCTCTGTCAAACAGACGACACATAGGCATCTCACAAGTAAAATCCTCGATGTAAAAATATTTTAATCCACCCGTGATGATGACATGACCATATAAATGCAAGTGGTGTTTTAAATGAAAATGAAAGTAGCTGAAGCAGTAAATCGATGTTTCTTTGTGTATTAAGAAAATAATGAACAGTCAGAAGCATAAGTCGAACATAAACCAGATCCACACAGAGTATATATTGAAATACTCTCGTCCACGAGTTCTTCAGTGCCATGTGATTCGTAGTTTACCAGCATTACATTGGGAGTTTAATTTCCTACAACAGGCAAAGGTAACAATGAACAAGTTCCACAACATTCTCGGTGACAGATGTCTTATGTAACACCAGCTACAATGAATTACATTCTAAACCTAAACATAAGTCTTGTGGATACCACTCCACTGAAACCTTCGTGGATTGCGTGATGACAGAAAGAATGATATCTCGTCTCCTGTTTATTGAACAGACTGACTCGTTCAGTAGGTGGCTGTTTGTAGACGCAGCTTGCAGAAGCACCATATTCTGAATTACACTCTGACACAAAGTTAGCTATAGTTGTGACTGTACTTTCATTCGGGCTATCTCAAATCAGAAGTCATTATTTAAGTTCCCAGTTAGTTCCCTACACTGCATTCGAGCGATGCATGCGAAGATTCCTTGAAGCATGGCGCAAACACATCCTTTCCCTTCCTTGACCTAGTGAGCTATACCGCAGTCCATAAGGATCTCGATTTTTAAGAAACGCTGACGTTTTATAGAAAGATTCCGCACGATGTGACTCCATTAACATTACTCAGCTGTATCTCAGCATTAAACTAAGTTTTTGCATCTCGCGATGGAAGTTAATGAGAGTCTCGTAAATAGTTCAGCAAGACCAAGGTTGAGCTTGCACATTGTTTGCGAAACCTACGTGTTTACAGTAAATGTTTTCCTGCCTCGTAGATATATAGATGGCACATATAAAAAAAACTTCATGATAAATATTTGAGTACCAACAAAATCTCATTGCTTTTATTATTTGCTACTGAACACTTTCACGTCAATAATTTGCTCATGTATAGTATTATGATACATAGTCCAGAATAAAAGAGTTTTTATACAGACAACTGGAAATTTAGTACAGTCTTCATCACAATTTGGCGCAGGTAGAGTATTATCTTGAAAGAAATACAGCACTACGGAAATTCGATTATGAGGAGTGTCGTAGGACCGTTGCTATTCACAATATACATAAATGATTTTGTGAATAACATCGGAAGTTCACTGAGGCTTTTTGCGGATGATGCTGTGGTATATCGAGAGGTTGTAACAATGGAAAATTGTACTGAAATGCAGGAGGATCAGCAGCGAATTGACGCATTGTGCAGGGAATGGCAATTGAATCTTAATGTAGGCAAGTGTAATGTGCTGTGAATACATAGAAAGAAAGACCCCTTATCATTTAGCTACAATATAGCAGGTCAGCAACTGGAAGCAGTTAATCCCATAAATTATCTGGGAGTAGGCATTAGGAGTGATTTAAAATGGAATGATCATATAAAGTTGATCGTCGGTAAAGCAGATGCCAGACTGAGATTCATTGGAAGAATCCTAAGGAAATGCAATCCGAAAACAAAGGAAGTAGGTTGCAGTACACTTGTTCGCCCACTGCTTGAATACTGCTCACCAGTGTGGGATCAGTACCAGATAGAGTTATAGAAAAGATAGAGAAGATCCACGGACAGCAGCGCGCTTCGTTACAGGATCATTTAGTAATCGCGAAAGCGTTACGGAGATGATAGATAAACTCCAGTGGAAGACTCTGCAGGAGAGACGCTCAGTTGCTCGGTACGGGCTTGTGTTGGAACAATTGATAAAACTCTAGTAGTCAACTCAGCGACGTAGTGAAATGGTCTGGATTCGAATTCGGGAGGAGGGAGGTTAAAATCCCGTCCGTCTATTCCGGTTCAGGTTTCCCTGAAGCGTTTCAGATGAATGTCTGGGTGGTACTTCCAACAATACTTTCCTCATTTTCGTGCAGTCAGAGCAAGTACTCCAAGTCTAGTGCCCACAATTACGGTGGATGATTAAATTTTAACCTCTCTATTTTTGTAACGGACATGAGGTTACACCACAATTTTTTGTGATGCTACAGACTGTGCTACTTTTTATCAAGCATCTTTGTGCACCTTTTTGCGTCCATTGCGTTCCACAGACTGTGTGCAGTGCCAAACACAGCTGGAGTTTGTCCCACGCTCATGAAACTAGCGTTGGGAACAGTTACGGGAATCCCTAATTTTCGACCGGCGAAAGTCCTTATGGAGGTGGTCTGCTGTTACCTTCCTTCGATCTGTTATGAAGTGACATGTCTGTATCTGTGTCGTGTGGATAACCGTCACCAGTAGTGTTGTTTAGTGTTGTTATGGACGAAGGAAGGCGTAAGGTGAAACGCAGTGTCAGTACATAGCTTATTTCTCTTCAAAAGCACCGAAGGAACAGCAAAGGTACTTGTCTACATTAGGCAGAGGTGAAAGTCATGGGATACCTCCTAACATTGTACCGGAGCTTCTAATGCTCTGGCCGAGCGGTTCTAGGCGCTACAGTGTGGAACCGCGCGACGCTACGGTCGCAGGTTCGAATCCTGCCTCGGACATGGATGTGTGTGATGTCCTTAGGTTAGTTAGGTTCAAATAGTTCTAAGTTCTAGGGGACTGATGACCTCAGAAGTTAAGTCCCATAGTGCTCAGAGCCATTTGAACCAATTTTTTGACAAATTTCGCATCAGTGTCGTAACGCATGCTTTCGGCCCTTCATTGATATCTGCTGTTATTTGACCGCAGTGTTGTTTGTCTGTTAGCACTGACAACTCTACACTCGTTAACTGAAGGCCGTCAGCCACTGAATTGTCCGTGTTGAGAGGTAATGCCTGAAATTTGGTATTCTTGGCACACTCTTGACACTGTGGTTATCGGGGTACTGAATTCCCGTAAGGTTTCCGAAGCTGAATATCCCATGCGTCTGGCTCCAACTACCATTCTGCACTCAAAATCTGTCAATTGCCGTCGTGTGGCCATAAATATGTTGGAAACCTTTTCACATGAATCACCTGACTCCAAATGATAGCTCCGCCAATGCACAGTCCTCTTATATCACGTGTACGCGATATTATCGCCATACGTATATGTGTAAATCGCTATCCCATGACTTTAGTCACCTCAATATAACCAGACACATGGCTGCGCAGGTGTCCATCAGGAATTCTGGAATTGCTCCATTAATTTCCAGCTGCAGCGTGAGTTCCGCATCCCGTCTGTTGTTGCTATCGGCACCGGCAATGCAGCGCGCAGCACGTTGGCGGCTGTTAGTACCGTTCACCAGGCAAGGGAGACACTTGCTAGACGCTCCGATTTTTGACTTGCAAAACAAGTGGCGTCAGGGAACGGGCAGTGATGCCGTTGATGGCTTGGACCGCAATCAGGACATGATGTGGTTGCACTAACTTCTCTGATACTCTCTGACGACGACATGGAGGAAGCTTCAGTATAAGCTTCGACTTGCTTTAGGACATGCCAACAGCGAACAAAGCCCTTTTGTTTGTGCACGTCGACCAACGAGCAGGCTGATGGACTGCAAACTACTGCTATAACTATAGAACCCCGCTTCGCTGGACTACAGGACGATCGGGTAATCGGTAAATCAGATTGTGAGGCTGATTGGTTATTAAAGCTTATCATAGAACACAATTGTGATTACTACTACCACGAATGTCGACATTAGAAGTATCGGGAAAATGTAGCTTGCGCTGATTCTGCTACTATGGCAATTTTTAGCGAAACGCTCAAGGTTGGTTCACATAACTTTAAAGCCTTTGCACTAATTTCTCTGTCAGGAAATAGACATATAACATCACTACACATGCGATTCGCCACAGTTTTACGGGAAAAATCACTTTTGAGCGCAAAGCCTTGCGGGTCAGCGTGTATCTGCTTACGTTGCTTGCCATACTGATTAAATTTGAACTGAGTTGCAACTCCGTGGCTGTGGTGATCGTAGCAGGTAGTCAAGCCACGAACATCAAAAAACTCCAAACTATTTGGGTCTGAGATTATGTGTAGTTTTTGCGTCATTTTGTATAATGTATTACTAGAAGACAGTGAGTGTACTCTGATGTTTAGTGTCAGTTATTTGACTTGCCTTGCAGTGTAGGTGGTTGAGAACGAAGCAACTGCAGACAGTTGTCGTTCTTGCAGTAGTTGTAACAGTTACTCCTGCCGTTGTTGTTGTTGGATTCCGACTGTTCTTCTTGCTATTGTTGCCGCTGCCAGTGCTTATTGCTGTAGCAGCTGCATCTGCTGCTGCCAAAACAGTAAAAAGTCAGGATCCGTGCTACACGGCGAATGTTATCATCCAACCTAACGCCTTCACCGTCATGTACATGCAGGAACTATTAAGTCCGATACAGATGCAATTAACACCAGAAGGCAACCAAAATATGTCCTCAGTAAAAGCACATTGTTCAGTTAAGGTGTTGTATCTGATTAAAACCATAATCTGACTGCGTATTATAGATTAACCTGCAACACAGCGAGCGATCTCAAAACTGTCAATTATGGCAGAGCGTTAATAGTTTCCAAGGAATAAACGCTCACCACTAAATCACGTAACTATTTCCAATTGAATTAAAATGCTTCGCTGTAAATTAATTTCATTCCAGCAACCGCAAATGAAATCCTTTCGTTTCAGAAGTCAAGAACATCTGCTGTAAAATAAGTTCAACTATATTCTCACAAAACGTTATTAAAAACAATGCTTCGTAATATTTCATGACTATCGTTAACTCTTCAGTTCAAATCAAAAACATATAATAGAGCCTCGGCGTGAAGCATGTATAATGAGATGAAATAAATTATTGAAACAATTAAGAGAGAGGAAAATTTAATTATGTTGGGGAACTGGAATTCGATTGTGGAAAAAGGAAGAAAAGGAAAAATTGTGGAAGAATATGGACTGGGGGAACGGAATGAAAGAGGAAGCTGCCTGGTAGAATTTTCGACAGAGCGTTAATTAATCATTACTAACACCTTGTTTGAGAATTGTGGAATAAATGTGTGTACGTGGAAGAGACCTGGGGATACTGGAAGCTTTCAGATTGGTTATATTATAGTAATACTGATCTCGAAACAAAATTTTTACCTGCAAGAATTTCCAGGGGCAGATGTGGATTTTGGCCACGATTTATTGGTTATGAACTGTAGATTAATATTGAATAATTGCAGAAAGGTAGGAGATTAAAGGCTTGGAATATGGATAAATTGAAAGCACCGATTTTTGTTGAGAGTTTCAGTAGGAGCACTAAGCAACAAATGACAGAAACGGGGGAAAGGATACAACAGAGAAAAAATGGGTAGCTCTGAGATATGACATAGTAAGGCACTTGCGGATCAAATAATTAAAAAGACAAGGCCTTCTCGAAATCCTTGGGTATCACAGAAAATACAAAATTTAATTGGTGAAACAAGAAGAAATAAAAATGCAACAAAAAAAGCAGGTGAAAGGGAATAGAGAAATGAGATCAACAGAAAATGCAAAATTACCAAACAGGAACGGCTACAGAACAAATTCAAGGCTATAGAAGCAAATATAACTGGGGTAAACACAGAAACCGCCTATCCTAGCCCACCGCCTAAGGGAAAATTAAGCAGAGCTTTGTCAAGAAGAGAAACATGTGTATGAATACCAGGAGCTCAGATGCAGAACCAGTACTAAGCAAAGAAGGGAAAGCTGAAGAGTGGAAGGAGTATATATAAACTAAACTAAACTCCGCCCGAACAGGCCATGAAGGCCCAACGGTATCGACCGGCCGCCGTGTCGCCCTCAATCCACAGGCGTCACCAGATATGGAGGGTCATGTGGTCAGCACACGGCTCGGAAGGAGTATAAAGACAAGGAAAATGAACTTGCAAGCAGTGTTATAGAAAGGAAAGAGGAAGTAGATGAAGATGAAATGGCAGTTATGATACTGCGAGAGCCGACCGGTGTGGCCGAGCGGTTCTAGGTGCTACAGTCTGGAACCGCTCGACCTCTACGGTCGCAGGTTCGAATCCTGCCTCGGGCATGGATGTGTGTGCTGTCCTTAGGTTAGTTAGGTTTAAGTAGGTCTAAGTTCTAGGAGACTGATGACCTCAGATGTTAAGTCCCATAGTGCTCAGAGGCATTTCAGTTTCTATCTATTACTGCTGGGGCTGTGGTGGGGGTAGGAAGTTGCACGTGGTCTGCCTTTGTTCAGTCGTCGACCCCATTTCAGCAGCCAACATGGTCTGGACCGGTGCTTATAGTGTTTTTGCTGTTCGCGCTTATTATGAAAACAACAGATCTGTGATCGCTACACAACGAGCTTTTTGGAGACTGTTCAACATTCTACGCAACAATGTAATTCTGTCCTGGGTTCGGCAGTTGGAGGACACTGGTGGCACACGAAGAACAGATACACGTGCCCGGCGCAAATCCATCAGAACGCCAGAAAATGTGCAGCGGGTGAGAATAGCAGTTCAACAATCGCCGCAACGTTCTGCTCGACGACATGCTGTTGCATTGGGGATTTCAGACCGCAGTTGGATTCTGCAATGCGATTGGAAGTTCCACCCTTTCAAAATAATGATTGCTCGAGAATTACTCCCAGCAGACTACGCCAACCGTCCAAATCTGTGTGAGCAAATGCTTGCTCAGATCCCTCCGAATGCAGCTTTCTTCAGTAGTGACGAGGCACATTTTCATCTTAGTGGCTGCGTGAATAAGCAAAACTTTTGCTGCTGGGCTGAAAATAACCCCCGAAATATTCATGAAATACCGCAAAGTGACAGCGTGGTGTACCGTATCACAATTTGGCGCGGTAGGCCCTTACTTTTTTGAGGAGGAAGGAGTGACCGTGACCGTGACACATTATGTTTCAATGTTTAAAATTTTCTGCAATCCAGAATGGACGAGATTGTTGAAGAACATGGACTATAGGACATGTGATTCCAGCAGGATGGAGTTACTGCTCATATATCTCGAACTTCACTTGATGTTTTGAGAGAAGTGTTTCTCGGACGCCTCGTTTCTTTGAGAGGTGACGTCGGGTGGCCTGCGGGGTCACCAGATTTGAGCATTTGTGACTACTTTTTTTGGGGATATCTGAAGGAAAAATGTTTCAAAAGCCGCCCTTACACACTAACAGACTTAAGAGAGCAGGTTATTGACGAATGGAATGCCATACCCAGCGATATGTGTGCAAGAACTGCTGGAAACTTCAGGGATCGTCTACAACAATGTATTGATGCTAACGGCCGCCATCTTGAGAACACTATTCTCAAAACCAATGTAAAATGGTATATAGTACTAATCTAGGAAATAAAAACATTTTTTTCTCTATACATCAATATTTGCTTTTATTGCTCCTTAAAACTGCTTAGTCGGATCTGCCGCACCCTGTACAATGCGGCTGAGACCATCAAAGATCGATTTCAACTCTAATAACAGTTAACAGCGCGATACACTCTGATAATAGTTATTCAGATGCACAGGATCGTAGGAACGAAAGCGTTCAAATATTTCAAATGGCTCTGAGCACTATGGGACTAAACTGCTGTGGTCATCAGTGCCCTAGAACTTAGAACTACTTAAACCTAACTAACCAAAGGACAGTACACACATCCATGCCCGAGGCAGGATTTGAACCTGCGACCGTAGCGGTCGTGCGGTTGCAGACTGTAGCGCCTAGAACCGCTCGGCCACTCCGGCCGGCGAAGGAAAGCGTACAGTGTACATTACCTAAGACGAAACTTGGCTCGTTGAACGTTACTTCTTGTAGGATGAAATCATCTAAAAGACCCGTTCTCAACGTGGGGGCCGAGGCTGGTGGGAGGAGGACAAGAGGGGGGGGGGGGGGGGTCGCTGAGGGTAATAGAGGGTGGCGCCGGCTTTCATTGAAATATTTTATGTTATGTAAGAAAAAAGATTTCCGCTGGAAAAATATTGATAGCATCATACTCTCATTTCCATGAAGCAAGTTAAGAAGCTGGCCCATCGTTAATTTAATGTCTTATTTCACAAGAACTGTTCAGCAGATCCCGTCGGCAGGAATGGTGAGAAAAGTCTTGAGGCATATGTCACAGATCACCCGCTGCGTTAGCTACTTACCAAACATTTAGCAACCACTAATGACGATAAACCGCTTGGTAATGTGACCACCACTTCGTTACACCACTGACTACAAATGTTAAGTTGTTGCCCACAACCATTTTGACTGCCCACCCGATTTCAATCAGGCTGCCGGAGTCAGCTCAAAGGAAGTGAAATAACAAGGAGGTGAATTCTAGCGTGTGTTCAGTGGAAGCAGTCAACCGGGCTTAAAATAAAGTGATACATGTTCCGCCCTTTCCATGGATAAGTCACTGATTCGCAGTGGTAACAAGAGATCCCATGGAAGTGATTCACGGAGTGTCTATTCTCCTTCTAAAGCATGTAGTGCTAATAAGAAAAAAAGAATCGAATTTAATCAAACTACACCCTCCTTTCCTATCAGCAAAGTTAGTTCCAAGCGCGGAACCAAAGTCAAATATCAAGTTGATTATCCAACATCAGGCTTTACCAGCATTCTTTTGAATAACGGCGAAAGACCACAATGCGTCCTTTGGATATTTCCGCTAAACGTAGCTTGAAGCCTATAAACATCTGCCTACACAAACATTTAGATGCGTCATACGAGCCTAAATTCTTCGCATTTGTCGTATATTCAGCTATAGCAACTACAGATGCTAATCTCTGCACCACTTTGACGACTGCACTGGAATTCATGACTCCTTACAGGAAAAAAGCGTTAGAACAAAATTATCTCTCGACGACGTCTGAAATTCGTCACTTCCTGGTCTCGAGAACAAAATACTCGAAATCCTCGATTCTGCCAACGACTGCTCTAGAACAATATGACATTTACGTTGACATAATTGACATAAAGGTGTCTCATGCGGGTGACGGGACGGAAGGATTGGCAGCTGAGCCTCAATGTAAATGTAACGTATTGCACATAGACCGGTGGAAAGACCCATTATTGTTTGATTAAACGGTTGAAGAATAGTAGCTAGTATGCGTACAGTGTTATTTAGAGCTAAACAATAGCATAAAACTAACAGTAGAAACGGCAGATTCATTGGAATACTTGTTAGGAAATATAGGCCACCCACGAAGAAGGTCGCTTACACAGTCCTCATTCGATAGAAAGCTGAGAGGGACACTTACCAAGTAGGGCAAAGGACATAGAGAACACCAAAAGAAGATCAGACCCCGTTGTCACGAGTTCATTTTGTCAGTACAACAGTGTCACGGAAGTGCTCATCGAACTGCAGTGGTGGACGCTACAAGAGAAGCGTTGTGCATCACTGCGTGGCTCACTTAAAATTCCTAGAGCGTACTTTGAAGAATCAACCAGGTATACCGTTTATCTCGCGAAAAGGCCGTGAAGATATAATTAGGGAGATCGATCTCGCACGGGAGCTTAGCAAAAGCTTTTCTTCCCATGCACCATTCGCGATTGAAACAGGAGAGTGAGGAAGTCGCAATGGTACACGAAGTAACCCCCACCACGCAACGTAAAGTGCATTGCAGATGTACTGTCTTACAGCATCGTATTCTGGGACAACTCTTCATTTAGGAAGAAAATTTTTGGTGCACAGGAGCGCGTGATACAGTTAATATACACTAATCAGCCAGAACAAAATGACTACCAACCTACAATCGATATAAACCCTTTCAGGCGATAGCAGCGTCACCTGGCAAGGAATGACTGCTAGTCAGACACACGCGCGGCGCATGTAGTATCAGTGAGCGTGCTGTCCGTGTATATAATGGAGAAGGTACGTGGTCTACCTGAGATTCGATCTATTGTGATGGCCCAGAGACTCGGCACAAGGATTTCGGAAGCTGAAATCACCTCCAGACGTTGTGGGTTCAAGATGGTTCAAATGGCTCTGAGCACTATGGGACTTAACAGCTGAGGTCATCAGTCCCCTAGAACTTAGAACTACGTAAACCTAACTAACCTAAGGACATCACACACATCCATGCCCGAGGCAGGATTCCAACCTGCGACCGTAGCGGTCGCGCGGTTCCAGACTGAAGCGCCTAGAACCACTCGGCCATTCCGGCCGGCAGACGTTGTGGGGCTGCAGCCGGCTCCCATTACAGATGTCGGACGTCGTAGACTGGGCAGACAGGTAAAACAGGATAGGCGGCGAACTGTGGCGGAACGAACATCACACTTTAATGTTGGACAGAGTACAAGTGTGTCTAAATACACAGTGCACCGAACACTCCTAACGATAGGCCTCCGCAGCCGACTACCCATGCATGTGCCAGTGTTAACACCACGACATCGGCAGCTACAACTGAAATGGGCACATGGCCATAGGCACTGGACGTTGGCGCAGTGGCAGAGCGTTGCATCCTTCTTCATCATGTCGATGGGAGGGCACGAATCCACCGTCTTCCGGGGGAACAGCTTCTTAACACCTGTAGTGCGGGACGGAGACAAGCTCGAGGCGACTCGATTATGCTCTCAGGAACATTCACGTGGGCGTCCGTGAATGCAGTACAGCTCGTGCAAGGCACCATGACGGCGGAGGAGTTTCGTACACTGGTCGCATACAACATACATCCCTTCATAACGATCTTTCCCGACGAAAAAGGCATTTTGCAGCAAGATAATGCACCATGTCACAAGGCAGGGTGTGTGATGGAGTGGTTCGAGGAATACAATGGTCAATTCCAATTGATCTACTGACCCCCCAACTCGCCAGATCTGAGCCCGATCGAACACATCTGGGATGTGATTGACCGTGGCGTCAGAGCTCATCTCCCCCCTCTCCGGTATTTACGGGGATTAGGTGACTTGTGTGCGCAAATGTGGTGCCAACTTCCTCCAGTCACCTACCAAGGCCTCATTGCGTCCATGCTACGAGGCGTCACCGCTGTTATCCGTGCCAGAGGTGGACACGCCGGCTAATAGGTAGGTGATCATAATGTTCTGGCTGATTTATGTAGAGTGTCCACTGTAGAACCACTTACATCGAGCTCTTTAAACAGTTGTGGTGTATCTGGACACACAGTCAGGCAGCAATACAGGCCGTTCCTGCGGTTGCCGAATTGCAGTCCTACTGCCGCTGCGTCGTCAAGGAACGAACGCAACAAACCGGATGGCAACAGCAACAGCACGCCTCGTCACTGAGAACCAAACACAACCATCTACGAGAACAGCAGCAACGAGTTATTTCGTGGGAAACTATGGCAGCCTGCATCGCCAACTTGTGGCGTTTTCTTCGCCAGTAGGAAGCGCGACAACAGTGGCATTCGCCGTGTCACCTGCCCACTTGTAGACCGTGCCGCATTCCCCGGCCACCACAGTCTTATGCCAACACACATCAGCAAGCAAACTTTCCTGACTCAGCAGACGAGCAAAGACGCAGTTCAACCGCCGATCCTGGACCACTTCGCCTACGCCGTCTCCCAGAACAACCAATTAGTATGCTACGAACCTTCGCCTCACCAATCGTTGGCTTCTAAGGACTCCAGCCTCACGCTTGCTCTCCGTCTTCATCAGCACCTTCCTCCTGAAATGCCAGCCGATCAACGCCGAGACTTCACCTCATTGACGGGAACCTCTGAGGACTCCAACCTTCAAACTTGGTACCAAACTATCACAGACTTTACAACTGTTAATTCTGGACAACACTCAAGCCTGTGATCTGTCCGTATGTAGATATTAGATATTAGTCAGTGATTGTGATTCATCACGAACACCTCATTAAGAAGTATCATCGATTAAAAAACTATCAGACGGAAGTAAATGCGTACCACATTCAGAAGTTCTTTTTGTGTATTTCAAAGACGTATTCAGTGGCTGTCCATGTGGCTATTGCAGTGTATTTATTTATTCTATTCCTAATAAAGCGTATGGTGTCAGTTGTCTACTTGTGAGCTTGTCCTCTCTATGTGCACGGTTCCCCTGTCACAACAGAAATTGGTGATGAGGATAAAAGTTTGATATATTTTGTCTCAAACATTATCGATGAGGTTAACATTTTCCAAGAGTTACACGCAGTTCATTCACAATTTCTCACAGCTCCGCCGGCCGAAGTGGCCGTGCGGTTAAAGGCGCTGCAGTCTGGAACCGCAAGACCGCTACGGTCGCAGGTTCGAATCCTGCCTCGGGCATGGATGTTTGTGGTGTCCGTAGGTTAGTTAGGTTTAACTAGTTCTAAGTTCTAGGGGACTAATGACCTCAGCAGTTGAGTCCCATAGTGCTCAGAGCCATTTGAACCAACTCACAGCTCCCATCCTAGACAACTCGTCAGACGTTTTTTCATAAACCTGGTATATTAACGAGTAATTATCATTTCAGTATGACCACTGTCTCCATAGATGTGAGCAACCAAGTATTATTATTATTGCAACACGTGCAACAACCGAAAGAACTCGTCTTTAAGAAACTCTCTGGCATCGTCATACTAGCACATTTACCTGCTGCATACCACAATACCCCAACAGGCTGGCAGGACTCCAGGCGGCACTTCCAAGTTTCCCAGTTCTGACAAGCCAGCCAAATGCTTGGACCCGTGCTTCCACACACAGGAACTCTCAGATGATATCCATCACTGAACCTTCTTGTCACAGCACTTCTGTGCACAAATATTTTCCTCAGCCTTCCATGGCAGAGCGCTTTCCTTTTCCAGTACACGTGGCCACTGCCCCCACGAATTGTTTTATATTCACACATCGCATGGCCAGAACTTGCCAGGACTCTTATTGCCAGCACTCAGCAGTCGGTTCTACCGTCTCAGTTTTCCCCTCCCCCAGGTACTGTCTTCCTCATGCCGGCCCAACGCAGCTTCTGTCACTTCATGCGCTCACCAATAAGATGCAGCCCTGGACACCCCTCCTCATGAGCGTCATGTGGCACTTCATACTCTCTACATGTCTGGGTGCTGTATGATGTACTGGCTTAGTCACTTCCTCCAGTGTCCTATCTTATCACTGTCCTTGCTTTCCTCATCCTCGGCATGTCTTCCCATAGTATATCATTATAGGCCCAATGCCTTGCTGGCTCTGGCCTGGCACCACTCAAGACCGGCTTTGCCCTGGCGTCCATTCTCATGCTCCAGCGCAAGTTAATCCCAGTCCGTTCCATTATCGCATTCCAGCTCAAGCCACACATTCCGCAACGTTCTTTAATCTCTCCAGGTTTTTATTCCAGTCCTTTACGCTTCTCAAGCACATCTTCTAGGTCACAACACTATTGCCGCCACAGGTCACTCCCCGTCCGCCGAGCACCGACCGTGTTCATCTGCAAGCGACAAATCGTCACTCACCATTCTCCTGGATGACTGGCCGTCCTTCCTCATCAGGAGGGACCTGGATTATACATTTTGGTCCCGTTTTGTCTGGCTCGATGACAGCCGTTCCAACATAATTTCTGTTTCAGGTGTAGATTTTTTTGGCTACGCACAGGTGCGGCCCCTGTGCAGTAGCGCCGCATTCATAAGATTGCAACTGCCAGTCGATACGCTGCAAGCGTTTGCAACTCCCACCCTCTTGGCGATTGATAACCAGGGCCTTAAGACGTCGACCTCTATGGCCACCATCGACTCTGCCAAGTCCCAATGCCGTCACATTGATCGCCCATTTTTCCTGGTGGAAGAGAGGGAGGGGAGGGGGGTGGAGGAAAAAAAAAGGTTCAAATGGCTCTGAACACTATGGGACTTAACTTCTGAGGTCACCAGTCCCCTAGAACTTAGAACTACTTAAACCTAACTAACCTGAGGACATCACGCACATCCATGCCCGAGGCAGGATTCGAACCTGCGACCGTAGCGGTCGCGCGGTTGCAGATTGAAGCGCCTAGCACCGCTCGGCCACTCCCGCCGGCGGAGGTGGAAGAACGCATTGCCAACTCAGCCAGGCTGAAAGCAGCCAAAATGGTTACTCGTCTTTCCGCTGGGGAAGGGTACTGTGCTGTCATAGGAAACTATGGTAAGCGCCACTGCAATCATCAGCGCCTGTGGCGCCAACAGGCGGCGTTTCCATCATTAGTAGGCGGCGTGACAATCACGGCGCTACTTGCATCTGCCAGGCCATGTGCCCGCAAATGGACCATGAAGTGTTCCTCAGCTGCTACAGTACTTATGCTGACACACAGCATCAGTCACACAATTCAGCCCAAGTCACTGAACCTGTCGGACTCAGAAGCTGAACGAAAACGCAGTCCAGCCACCGATCCAGGACCACTTCGCCTGCAACGTCTTGTAGAGCAGCCAACCGGTATACTACGAGCCTTCGCCCCACCAATCGTTGGCCTCTGAGAACTCTGTCTCTGAGAACCCCGTCTTCATCAGCACTGTCCTCCTGAAATGCCAGTCGATCAATCCCGAGCCCTCGCCTCACAGATGGTGACCTCTGAGGACTCCGACCTTCAGACTTAGTGTCAAACTATCGTAGAGTTTATAAGTGTGAATTCTGGACAACAACCCAGCTTGTGGCTCTCCGCACATAGATATTAGACATTAGTCAATGCTTGTGATTCATCGCGGACTCCTAAGTAAGAAGTGCCATCGATTAACAAAACTATAAAAAAGTACAAAAATCAGACAATAATAGAGCGTACTACATTCAGAAGTTCTTTTTGTGTTTTTCAAACACTTATTCAACGTCAGCTCATTTGGATATTGCACTGTACTCATTTATGCTACTCCAAGTAAAGTGTGTAACGTGGCCTGTCTACTTGTGAGCATGTACACCGTGCCCCAGTCACAACCAGTTTGGGGCACACTGATAACATCTTCGCTGCATATTTCGAACTAATGAACAACGAAATAAGCAAATGGTTATATTTCGTTCATCGTAACTTCAACTGTAATCTAAACAAATATCCGCTCTGCACGCTCAGCGGTTGATTGGGCGCCTGACACCTACACCAGATGTGAATCCATCGGAAATAGACCCTCCATATGCGTCACTTATTTCGTTGTTACTCCAGTGTGAATGATACAATGAGACCTGTAAATCATTGAAAATCTTTACTATTATTGCCAATCACCGTGTTACATCTGACCATTTTGTGAAAAGTGCTGTGCGGTCTAAGATGTTTACGTGGGAATTAGTTAGCTGGTATAGGAATCAGCTCCTCATAAATGCACCAGGATGACATTTTCGCTTAGCAACTGTATTTCTCGAATTCTGTTATGGAAGGAGTTAAGAGACTGTAGTTTCAGTATTTGGTTGTACGGTGAAATCTCGACAATATAGTTTACCATTACACATGCCTCACGTTGACTAAATATCCTGTGTTTCCGATAGGTTTTTCTGGTGTTCGTTCTCTCTTATAGCTTATTTTCCGTCTGACCCCCTGTCAAAAGTATTACGGAGTTTTTCAGTGTGTATTATATGATTGTGCTTAAAAATTGTAATAAATGGAATCTGAGGTTATACTGCTTGCTGCTGTTCATCGATTTTATGAATCGCATATACAGGATATTTGACAGTCCGTTTGCAACCTGCACCACGCAAGTAACGAACAACCCTTAGTGGCCCGCCATCACAGTTATTTTTATCTTAAATATCTTTGTGACTAATGCCCTTTTGGCATATTTGTTATTTTATAAATGACATGTAAGTACTGCCAGTCTTTCACGATAATTCCGCACTTATAATTTGTGTCATACCTTTTTAGTCATAGTTCTGTGACCATGTTATAGACCATTCTCTAGTTTAAATTCTGAGGAAGACACTCCTAGCAGTGTTGAAACCCGGTTAATTCGTTAAAAATTAGTGACCGAGGGCTGTTTTCTTTTAGTTTTAACTATTCACGGTCTCTGAACGTGCAGCCATGTACAAAAAAAATTGAAATGTAGTGTAGTCTCGTTCGTCTTTCCCATAACTTTATCCATGTGATCGTCCGAGTACAAGTTGTTCGTAATTGTAATACCAAGCTGAATTGACAGCCTTTGGATTTGTGTGATTTATCGTGTAACTGAAATTTAACGGATTACTTTAGTACTCAGTAGGATGGTCTCACACTTTCATTATTTAGGATCAATTGCCACTTTTCACACCATACAGTTACTACGTTGAATCCATTTTGAATTGATTTTGTTCTCATTTTGACTTTACTGGACGGTAAATGACAGCATCATCTGCAAAAAGTCTGATACAGCTCCTCAGATTGCTACCTAAATCATTTATACAGACTAGGAACAGCAGAGAGCCTATAACACTTCCTTGGGGAACACAAGACGTCAGTTCCGTTTTACTCAATGACTTTCCGTCAGCTTCTACGAACTGTGACTTATCTGACAGGTAATCAAAAATCCGGTTACATAATTAAGACAATTCTCCAGAGGCATGCAATTTAAATAGAAGTCACTTGTGAGGAACAGTATCAAAAGTATTGCGAAAATCTAGATATGTGGAATCAGTTTGTGATCCCCTGTCGAAGTCATCTTTGACCGTGAGTAATAATGCAATTAAAAAGTTATGAGTTGGACAGTAAATAATATAAAGGGAGCAAACGTTGAAGAACTTGAACACAAAACTCTGAAAACAGTGCATTTATAATAACTTAAATTAAATTAAGAATCCGAATAAAACAAAATTAGTATGCGACAAGAGTACTGAAGAAGGGCTTGAAGTGGTAATATGTAAGGGAAGTGACACAGAAACAGAGCTGGCCGGTGTGGCCGAACGGTTCTAGGCGCTTCAGTCTGGAACCGCCCGACCGCTACGGTCACAGGTTCGAATCCGGCCTCGGGCATGGATCTGTGTGATGTCCTTAGGTTAGTGAGGTTTAAGTAGTTCTAAGTTCTAGGGGACTCATAACCTCAGACGTTAAGTCCCATAGTGCTCAGAGCCATTTGAGCCATTTGAACAGAAACAGAGTAAATAATAGATTTGCCAATTGTAACAACTTAATATATGGAGTACATAGCGAATCACAATGAAATAAATAAACACAGGATATGGAGGGATGGAAAGGAATATAAAGTATGGGAAGTATTGAAAAACTTTGATGACTAAGCGAAGATTGGAAAAAAGGAAATATTGAGCTGGGATGTTCATTTAATATTAAATCAGGACTGTAGCAAGATGTTTTGTTAATTTCCAGGGCTTGTAAGAGGTTGAGATTTTGGCCTTTGTTTACTAAACGGAGACGTTGGGATTGTAGCAGGTAGCTGTGGTTCTCATTCTGTACATGTTCAGCAAATTTAGAATCATAATTCTTCAACCTCCAACTGCGTTCACATTCAACCAATGTACTTGCTACGTCTCAACCTGACTGACCAACATAAAACTTATCACAATAAGGATAAGTAATTACTTTTATTACAAATTCACTTTAAGACAAAGAAAAGCGAGGCACCACGAAGGAATTATTAGAATGAGATGGAAATCGATAGATGTGTTGTACATGTACACACAGACAAACGATTACACTTTAAGAAAAATTCGATGATTTATTCAACAGAAAGATCTTCACAAAATGAGCAACTCAGTAACGCTTTAGTCCACCTCCGCCTCTTATGCAAGCAGTTATTCGGCTTAGCATTGATTGATAGAGTTGTTGGATGTCCTCTTGAGGGATATGCTACCAGATTCTGTACAGTTAGCGCGTTAGACCGTCAACAACTCGAGCTGGTTCGAGGGCCTTGTTCATAATACACTACTGGCCACTAAAATTGCTACACCAAGAAGAAATGCAGATGTTAAACGAGTATTCATTGGACAAATATAGTATACTGGAACTGACATGTGATTACATTTTCACGCAATTTGGGTACATAGATCCTGAGAAATCAGTACCCAGAACAACCACCTCTGGCCGTAATAACGGCCTTGATACGCCTGGGCATTGAGTCAAACAGAGCTTGGATGGCGTGTACAGGTACAGCTGCCCATGCAGCTACAACACGATACCACAGTTCATCGAGAGTAGTGACTGGCGTATTGTGACGAGGCAATTGCTCGGCCACCGTTGATCAGATGTTTTCAGTTGGAGAGAGATCTGGGGAATGTGCTGGCCAGGGCAGCAGTCGAACATTTTCTGTATCCAGAAAAGCCCCTACAGGACCTGCAACATGCGGTCGTGCATTATCCTGCTGAAATGTAGGGTTTCGTAGGGATCGAATGAAGGGTAGAGCCACGGGTCGTAAAACATCTGGAATGTAACGTCCACCGTTCAAAGTGCCGTCAATCCGAAAAAGAGGTGAGACGTGTTACCAATGGCACCCCATTCCATCACGCCGAGTGATACGCCAGTATGGCGATGACGAATACACACTTCCAATGTGCGTTCACCGCGATGTCGCCAAACACGGATGCGACCATCATGATGCTGTAAACAGAACCTGGATTTATCCAAAAAAAACGACATTTTGCCATTCGTGCACCCAGGCTCGTCGTTGAGTACACCATCGCAGGCGCTCGTGTCTTTGATGCAGCGTCAAGGGTAACAGCAGCAATGGTCTCCGAGCTGATAGTCCCTGCTGCTGCAAACGTCGTCAGACTGTTCGTGAAGATGGTTGTTGTCTTGCAAATGTCCCCATCTGTTGACTCAGGGATGGAGACGTGGCTGCACGATCCGTTACAGCCATGCGGATAAGATGGCTGTCATCTCGACTGTTGGTGATACGAGGCCGTTGGGATGCGGCACGGCGTTCCGTATTACCCTCCTGAACCCACCGATTCCATATTCTGCTAACAGTCATTGAATCTCGACCAACGCGAGCAGCAATGTCGCGATACCATAAACCGAAATCGCGATAGGCTACAATCCGACTTTTATCAAAGTCGGAAACGTGATGGTACGCATTTCTCCTCCTTACACGAGGCATCACAACAACGTTTCACCAGGCAACGCCGGCCAGCTGCTGTTTGTGTATGAGAAATCGGTTGGAAACGTTCCCCATGTCAGCACGTTGTAGGTGTCGCCACCAGCGCCAACCTCGTGTGAATGCTCTGAAAAGCTAGTTATTTGCATATCACAGCATCTTCTTCCTGTCAGTGAAATTTCGTGTTGTAGCACGTCATCTCCGTGGTGTAGCAATTTTAATGGGCAGTAGTGTATTTCAAACGTTCTCAGTTGTGTTCAAAATGGCTCTAAGCACTATGGGACTTAACATCTGAGGTCATCAGTCCCCTACACTTAGAACTACTTAAACCTAACTAACCTAATGATATCACACACATCAATGCCTGAGGCAGGATTCGAACCTGCGACCTTAGCAGCAGCACGGTTTCGGACTGAAGCGCCTAGAAGCGCTCGGCCGGCGTTCTCAGTTGGGAAGAGATTCGGCGACTTTCTCGGACCTGCAGCTTCGGCAAGCACGAAGACAAGCAGTAGAAACTCTCGCCGTGTACGGATGAGCGTTATCTTGTTGAAATGTAAGCCCAGAATGGCTTGCCATGGAAGGCAACAAAACTGGGCATGAAATACCATCGACGTACCGCTGTGCCGTAAGGGTGCCGCGGATGACACTCAAAGAGCTCCTACTATGAGATGAGACCATCACTCCAGGTTGTAGGGCCGTACAGCGGACGTCAGTCAGGTTGGTATCGACCACTGTCTGGGGTGTCCCCAGCCACGTCGTCGGCCTGGAATCTCATTGACTTGAGTAGAATTGTCTTCAGTGATGAATCCCGCTTCGATCTGAGCCCCAATGACCAGCGAAGACGCGTCCGAGACACCCCGGTCAGCGGTGGGTACCAACCTGACTGTCGCCCGCCATACAGCCCTTCAACCAGGAGAGATTGTCTGAAGTGCCATTTTATGTCGTCGCAGGACCCGTTTGGTTGTCATACTCGGCACCATAATGGCACAGCGGTACGTCGACGACATTTTGCTCTCGTTTTGTTGCCCTTCATGGCAAGCCATCCTGCGCTTACATTTCAGCAAGATAACGCCCGTCCACACACGGCAAGAATTTCTACTTGACAAGCCCTATCTTGGCCAGGTCTCACCCCACTGAGAACGTTTGATAGGTTATGAACAAGGCCCTCCAACTAGCTCGAGATGTTGACGGTCTAAAGCGCCAAATGGACAGAATTTGGCACAATATTCCTCTGGAGGGTATCCAACAACTCTGTCAATCAATGCCAAGTCGAATTACTGCTTGCGTAAGGGCCAACGGTGTTCCAAAGCGTTACTGAACTGCTCATTTTTCGAAGCTCTTTCAGTTGAAAAAATGATCCAATTTTTCTGAGAAGTAATGATTTGTTTGTCTTTGCATGTACGTCACATCTATCCCATTCGGCTAATTCCTTCGCCGTGCGTAGTTTTTTTTGTCTTAGTGTGTATAATACATTTATTTTTATTTTTTTCCATCCTTTTAGCAGAACGTCTCTGGGACGACGGCCGTTTACTATCGCGACAAAACGTAAAAACACCTACAGCCGTCTTTATGATTTTATTTTATTTTGTCGCTACGAATTTCGACGCGTCATTGCGTCATCTTCAGGCTGTTTTGATGCGGTACAGGTTGATGCAATCCCCATGCATAACTCATCAGTTGCCAGCACTCCAACCATCAACTGTCAACTACACAGTTGATGGTAGGAGCGCTGACACATTATCTGCGAATCCAGTAATGCTGGCAACTGATGGGTTATACATGGGGATCGGATCAACCTGTACCGCATCAAAATTGCCTGAAATTGTAATTTCCCTCTTGGTGGAAAGAAGCACTCCGTCGTCAGGCCACGAGTGGCCTACCGGGACCGTCCGACCGCCGTGTCATCCTGAGTGGAGAATACGGATAGGAGCGGCGTGGGGACAGCACACCACTCTCCCAGTCGTTATGATGGTATTCTTGACCGAAGCCGCTACTATTCGGTCGAGTAGCTCCTCAATTGGCACCACGAGACTGAGTGCACGCCGGAAAATGGCAACAGCGCATGGCGGCCCGAATGGTCACCCATCCAAGTGCCGACCACACCCGAAAGCGCTTAACTTCGGTGATCTCACGGGAACCGGTGTATCCACTGCGGCGAGGCCGTTGCCTCGGTGGAAAGAAGAAATAGATAAATTCATATCGCACTTAATGGCTGACACTCGTCAGCTGCTTTTCGACACTGCCATTTTCGTACCGTTACAGAAAACACGAAGCTTCTGCGTTAGCAAACTGGCAAGTTCGGCAGTTGCGTGAATTGGAAGAAACTGTTGTCTCTAACTTGCGGAACCTACTGTACTTCTGGAGGTTGGCGATACTTGAGTAATTCGAGTTGCTAGGGATAGTTCCATGTCACAGAACCTGCAGGAGTGACTTCTAGAAGCGACTTGTGGAAGTTTACTTGCTAGTGGACACGCGTATTTACGAAGAAAAGAGTATAGCAATGCACTCGGACCCGTGGGCTGTCGGGGAATGAACCAGACGAGCGTAAATTCTCCGCCTTCAAATGGTGCAAATGGTTCTGAGCACTATGGGATTTAACATCTGAGGTCATCAGTCCCCTAGACTTAGAACTGCTTAAACATAACTAACCTAAGGACATCACACACACCCATGCCCGAGGCAGGATTCGAACCTGCGACCGTAGCAGCAGCGCGGTTCCGGATTGAAGCGCCTAGAACCGCTAGGCCAGAACGGCCGGCTTCTCCGCCTTCGTTCGTGAATGCGGCTATAGTGACTATAGACGCTAATCGTTAGATGGCAGTGACGTTTGCTCTGAAATCGTGCCTCTTTTTTTTTTAAAAAGAAAAAAATGATAGATCGAAATTATCTCGTGACAACAGCTGAGTTCCTTCACTGGGGCTCGTCCTCGCTCGCAGGGGAAGGCCGGGAACAGAGAGAGAGGAGCGGAGACAGACAGACAGAGAGAGATGGGGAGAGGGGAGTGTCGGAGCGCAGCTGCATACGGGCGGTTGGCGGGAAGGGAGGAAGCGGCGCAGGCACGCGCCGGAGACGTGACCGCCGCAGCGGCAGCGGTGGCAGCTGGGAGAGAGCGAAGCGGTGGGAGGCGTCTGGCGCTATATAGGCAGCGCGCGGCCCGGCGCCCGGCTAGTCGCTCACTGCTGCCGCTGTTGCTACTGCTGATAGCATGGCCGCCTGCTACGTGCATCTGCTGCTGGTTCTGCTGGTGGGCGCGCCTCTGGCGCCCGCCCAGACAGACTCAGAGCCGGGACCGGAGGCGCCGCTGGACGTCGTCCTCTCGTCGACGCTGCGCGCCGGCGACGCCTCGCTGCCCGAGTACGTCGTCGTGCCGGAAGACGCCGCCTCGCAGCCGTCGCCGGCGCCGTCGGACCTGGCCGTGGAGGACGGGGACGCGGCGGCGCCGCCGCAGCTGCGTAAGCCGTCCGCCGACAAGGCGTGGAGCCTCGCCGAGCGCCGGGAGCAGCTCATGGCCGACCTCGACGACGGAGAGCCCATCTACCCTAGAGGTGAGCTGCAGCAATAGCGCTGTAAGGTTTAAACGGGGATGCAGTCTCTCTCTTGATGAAATTTTCTCGGGTTTTCTGTTAGCCGAGTAGCGTTGTCTCGACGTTTCGACGAGTTTCCTACCCGTCATCTTCAGGCAAGTAAACTCGTCGAAACGTCGCGGCCAGCCGTTGGTGGCCGAGCGGTTCTAGGCGCTTCAGTCTGGAACCGCGCGACCGCTACGGTCGCAGGTTCGAATCCTGCCTCTGGCATGGATGTTTGTGATGTCCTTAGGTTAGTTAGGTTTAAGTAGTTCTAAGTTCTAGGGGACTGCTGACCTCAGCAGTTAAGTCCCATAGTGCTCAGAGCCATTTGAACCATTTTTGAATTGCGCTGTCTCAAAACATATACACAGTTTCTAGCTGTAATAATTGATTAAAAAGAGTACAAACCCGCCTCGATTGCGAATCGCAATCGAGGCGGGTTTGTAGTTTTTTAATATATCAACCAACGATTGCTGACGCGCTGCGATGTAATAATTGACTTAGTGTGTTAAACCTTTATCGTAAGATGATAGTTCTTAATGAGTAGATTATGTCAGTATCTTAAATGACTACAGCAGTTAAGTCCCCTAGTGCTCAGAGCCATTTAAACCATTTTTTTTATGTTTAACTTTTACCAATAACTGTATAAAATACTGAAAACCAAATTTTTGTTGCCGTTAGAGTGGCACCCTGCAACTGGTAGCATAACTCAGTTCACAGGTTTAGTAATATAGATGTTATACTGAACTCAGAGCGTATTATTTTGTAACTATGAAAATTGTAGCGTGACTTTGCGAGGCTTTACGGAGTCTACTCTGGAGGATTTAGTTTCTCCGTGTTTTCTCTTTGTCACTTTAGCTGAATGTTAGAATGGGTCCTTCTGTAAGATCGTGGCTAATCTCTTCTCTTGTCGTAGCGTATCTGACTTTTAGAGTTCTGTCTTTAATCACCTAAATGTCATGAAAACGATAAACATTATCTTCGCCTGAAGTAATTTTGGGAAATTGCTGAAAACGCCTACAAGAGTGCAGTGTCTTTAAACCTACGCCACTTTGATCAGTACACGCGGTTATATGAATTTAATCAACAATCTTTCACGGTTGCTTGTTGAGTGGTGTTATTTGACAAATTTAGCAGAAATGCTTGTCCTTCTGACACGAGAAATTTTCCAGATATCTCTCCGCGACAGATACGTCAACTTCTCAGTTCTCCACATGCGATTCACTAAACGTGTCTCGGAATTCGGCAGACGGATACTTGTCTGTTGTGGACGTCCAACACCCAGCTGTTGAAGCCGGACGGGAGCAACCTGGCCTGCAATCCGCCGGGGAACTGTCGGCAGACTGTTTGAATCAATGCAGATGCGTGTATATGTGTAGAGGCACTTGCAACAGTGCACGTCAACACCACCAACTGTTTCTCTGCATCGCAACATCTCATAACTGGCTACTTCTTCATTCATTCCAAAAGATTCTTGCATGGTGATGTAATTTTCACACAGATTATTGGTTGTCTTTGACACAATAAAAAGTTTCGTTTGCGACTCTGCCGGCTGCACAATGATTAGCAAATCATAGATGCAGTCAAGAACCTAGAGCTAAGACGTGGGAGTTAAATCTGATCTCACACTATTATATGGTAAACTCAATTCACTCATCCATTTTTTATTATTTTTTTTTAGTTAGCAGCCTTTCTCCTGCTTAGATGCTATGTACTACAACCAACATTCTCTGAAAACCCTTGAAAAATATCTAAGCTTTGTCTTACCCTATTACCCTACAGTCTTTGCCTTCTAGTGCTTCTGCTTCTCCTTGAGCTGAGATAACTGTTCCTTGGTCTAATGAGATGACCCACCAGTTTCTGCCAGTTTTTAGCAAGGGTTTCCCACATACTTCTTCCATAGCACGTTCTTTTTCTACAGACCTTATACAACTACAATTATACTATACAAATCACTGTGAAGTGTGTGGCGCAGGACATCTTCTGTTGCGCCAGTTATTAGAGCATCTTCCCGTTCCATTTACGCATGGAGCTCGGGAAGAATGAGTGCTTAACCGCCTCTGTGTGCGCTGAAACTAACCTAATATTGTCATCGCGACCCCTACGGGAGCGATACATTCCTCTCTTGATAAGAGCGAAAGAAACTCAACCAGCACGTTTCAATCACTAACGGTAACAATCGTCATTTGAACGAATAAATAGATTCAATGAATGATGTTGACCGGCTCCTACTGTTCTCAACGAACCTTTCTTGTTTGCTATTCATCTGTATTTCGGCTCGTTTGAGTGGCTGTCTCACGTCTTCCGCTTCTGTGCTCATATCCTCCAGCCATGCACACATATTACATGCAACGTGCTCTGCATTCGACTCTTCGTCTGTACCTGCCTCTACTTCTTCCAGTGCCCAGTAACACTGTCTGGAAATTTATGCCCGATCGCTGTATTACAGTACACCGTCGACCTGGACGGGGATGAAAATCTTTGCGTTCAGTTCTCGTGTAATCGAGGGGAGATATTTGCTGAAACATTTACATTAATTTACCACAGTCGGAAGCTGGAGGGAAGAAAAAAGAAAATCTCTTCCCTTCCACTGCCATACTTGTTCGGGCGTCCGCATATAGAAGCATTAGAAATCTTGAACGGTTGAGTTATTATTGTAAATGACCAATAAAAGGTGTGAATCTAAAGCAAATACCTATGAAGTGCCTCGTACTCATAAAAATTTCCGTGGCCTTTTCTTTTCGTCTTTTCTCCCAAATAGTGCTATTTTATGGTCTATCTACCCCCCGGATAGGCACTTGGTGCAGGGAGTGGCAACTGACCCTTAACATAGACAAATGTAATGTATTGCGAATACATAGAAAGAAGGATCCTTTATATGATAGCGGAACAAACACTGGTAGCAGTTACTTCTGTAAAATATCTGGGAGTATGCGTACGGAACGATTTGAAGTGGAATGATCATATAAAAATAATTGTTGGTAAGGCGGGTACCAGGTTGAGATTCATTGGGAGAGTGCTTAGAAAATGTAGTCCATCAACAAAGGAGGTGGCTTACAAAACACTCGTTCGACCTATACTTGAGTATTGCTCATCAGTGTGGGATCCGTACCAGGTCGGGTTGACGGAGGAGATAGAGAAGATCCAAAGAAGAGCGGCGCGTTTCGTCACTGGGTTATTTGGTAACCGTGATAGCGTTACGGAGATGTTTAATAAACTCAAGTGGCAGACTCTGCAAGAGAGGCGCTCTGCATCGCGGTGTAGCTTGCTCGCCAGGTTTCGAGAGGGTGCGTTTCTGGATGAGGTATCGAATATATTGCTTCCCCTTACTTATACTTCCCGAGGAGATCACGAATGTAAAATTAGAGAGATTAGAGCGCGCACGGAGGCTTTCAGACAGTCGTTCTTCCCGCGAACCATACGCGACTGGAACAGGAAAGGGAGGTAATGACAGTGGCACGTAAAGTGCCCTCCGCCACACACCGTTGGGTGGCTTGCGGAGTATCAATGTAGATGTAGATGTAAATACTTAGCATGCTTCTCTAAGATTTCGACCAATACTGCATTGCGCAGCAGAATTACAGGAGCGCTTTTTCGAGACCCCATAATTCTCACCCAGTGTGACGCTTTAGTTTGAAAATTGGCTCTAAGGTGTGTACAGCTTTCCTCCGTAATGGTGCAAATGCGTGGGGCCTGCAACGTCACCCTCGGCCTCGACAACGCTTCGTACACCAAGATGTCGACACGTGCGCAGAAAAAAGGCTGTAGCTCAGGAGTACTTGCGACGCGTAAGGTGGGTTAATCATGTCACTTTGGCACCAAACTTCACCACAATTCTTCCAAACGATAGGAAGGTCGTCTTACCCACATTTCACCCCCTCTTGTAAGGCCTCTGCAATGGAAGTCAGAACCGATACACCCCAACGTTGAAATCACTCCATTTTCTTATGTGTTGCCAGGGAAAACATTCCAGACACACTGTAGCTGAGAACCGGCTCAAAACCGCCGCAGGGGGTGGCATAATGGGCGTCAATGAAACCATCCCTTTCCCTTGGCCGCTGATACCCACACATTTCGCCCGTCGAAAACGACAGTTCGCAGAGCGATGAGTAACATGAAGACGTTCTGCACAACCTTGGACACTGGTAACATCCCCGGGCTTTTTAGACCTTCTCTAAGGACACTGTTGGGCTGCATCCCCATCGAACACGATCGTTTGGTGCGCAGCATGACGAAATGTTTGCTCTAATGTACTGGCTGTAACCATGAGGGACCGTTAAAAACCATTCGACGAAATTTGAAGGTGATCCGAAGTAGCCAAGGGTGCTTATGCTAAGGGTGCTCCAAATGGGTCAGATCACGTTTAATGCGGATGCAGCGCCAAAGTGCATTCGGGAGGACGATGGTTCAAACACGCGTCCGGCCGTTCACATTTAGGTTTCCCGTGATTTCTCTAAATCGCTTCAGATAAATGCCAGGATGGTTCTTTTGAAAGGGCTTGGCCGATTTCCTTCCCCCTCCTCCCCTAATCCGAGATTGCTCCGTCTCTAATGACCTTGCTGTCGACGGGACATTAAAGACTAATCTCCTCCTCCCGCTCCAGCGCCACAGCGTCCTTAGAGAAGCGTTGAAACGTCCGAGGGTGTCAGCAGTGTCAAACGTTGTGAATAATCACAACAAAAAGCTCCTGAGAAAACTTTCACATACAAAGAGCCATTGCAATGGAAAAGAAGGTACTCAGCGACCAAATCCATATAAGCACTAACTCTCTGATCATGCTAGCCACCAAAACAATAACAAACCGAAATGCAACCAGTATAAATAAATAAGGAATATCCTTCTACCTTTCTCTCTCTCTCTCTCTCTCTCTCTCTCTCTCTCTCTCTCTCCTCCCCTCACACACGCGCACACATAAACACACACGCATACACACACAAATGGTTCAAATGGCTCTGAGCACTATGGGACTCAACTTCTGAGGTCATCAATCCCCTAGAACTCAGAACTACTTAAACCTAACTACCTAAGGACATCACACACGTCCATGCCCGAGGCAGGATTCGAACCTGCGATCGTAGCGGCCACGCGGTTCCAAACTGAAGCGCCTAGAACCGCTCGGCCACTCAGACGGCCAGACATACACATATAGAAAAATACACACACACGCTAATATAAAAAAATTCACCCTCTCAGGAAAGAATTACACAATTACACACAGGAAATACACAAAGACACAACAAAAGAAAAATATCAAACCAAAACACAACACAAACAAAACACAGACAAACACACAACAGTTGGCAACACTGCACACCGAAAACACACGTATGTTGACCACAAAAATGGAAAGTACAAGTGATATACGCGTTGTGACAAATCTGAGTGAAAGAACGCCAGAAATCGGCCAGCTGGAGAGTAGAAACTAACGAATACATGTCCAGGAGGACACACATAACAGAGCTGGAAATAGTAACACCGAACAATAAGAGCACATTACGACCTTTGTGCCACAAAAGTTGATTTTAACCTAAAAACAAGAGAAAGACACAACAAAATGTAATACAGCAGCATATTGTATCTACCACATAATACGTTTATTGTATCTATAAAAGGAAACATGTATTACAGGCCACTGACGTTGCTTCCCAAATAAAAGAAGCGTAACGCGTATGGCAACCAAACTGTCTTCAGTTAGTTGCATAGACGGTACATACCTCCACGAAGTTGTCAAGAACGTCTTCCTGTTACCCATCGCACTGCGAACTGTCGTTTTCGGCCGCGAAATGTGAGGGAACAAAGCCCCAGGTAAAGGGATGGTTTAATTGACCTCCTTTATACCACACCCTGAGGCCTTTTCGTGCCGATTCTGAGCAGCAGTGTGTCTGGAATGTTTTTCTGGGCCACCAATGAGAGAGCCGCGTTGACTTCAACACTGGGCTTATCGGTTCCGACCTCCATCGCAGAGGTGCCAAAAAAAGGGGAGGGAGGGGGGAAGGAGAAATGAGTGACAGGGGATGTGACGACTTTCCCATCGTGTGACAAGTCCACAGTGGCACTGGACAGAATTGCGGCGAAATTTGGTGCCAATGTGACATCAATAACCCGCCTTACGTCACATGGTCTACTCAGCTGCTGTTTGAAGCGCCGGCGATCCCGAAGTGCCGTCGCGGAGCGTTGTGCTTTTGTATCATTACAGAGGAACGTGTGCACACCTTTGAGTCAAATTTCAGACTTAAGCGTCCCTATGTGTGGGAACTGCAAAGTTTCGAAAACGTGATCCTTCAATTCTGTTTCACAGCGTAGATGGAAGCTACTGTATACTTTAAAAGCTGCGTGTATTTGACATCTGCGTCTGACGTTATCGCCGCAGTGAGACGCCTAGCTTACGGTCTGCTCCTCGCCCGTGTGTTTATACCGCGTGAATCACGCGAGTGCCAGTTCCTTTGTTGTCCTAGAATACCGCCCGTCCCCGCCTAACCGTGGAAGACTTGAGGAAACGGAGGCTCCAGCCGCATATAGCGGCCGCCGCCTGCTGCACCGCCCTTGGGCTATATATAGCACCCTCCCGGCCTCATCTGCTGTTTGCAAAGCGTGCGTTCCTCCTCTTTGTTCCGATCTGTCTATAGTGGACGCCACTTAATGTACAGCGTCACAGACATAACAGCCAAAATAAACAGATTTTCTATGTGTTTAACTACTCGAATATGAGCGCTGATCAAAAAAGAATGTGACTGATTTTTTTCCCGCAGATGTTCATTACTCAGTTTCACTGTTCTCGATTTTTTTAGAGTACTCACCTCCCACGTGACTGCACTTTTTATAGGGTTCCTGCCAATCTTCGAACACATGATGCAAGCCATTCTTTGTCAGGTCCTCATTTTTCTCGAGCACTGCTTCGGAGTTCTCAGATCAAAGGTCCCAAAGCTTTGCTTTTAGTGATGGGCATAAGAAAAAATCGCAAGGTGCAAGACTGGAGCTATGAGTCGCATAGGGAACACAGGTATGTTCAACTGAACCAGAAACAGAATGACTTGATATAGAACGTGATGCCACGCATTGTCGTGATGAAGCAGCCACCCATTCGGGAAAAGTTTTGGTCGTTTCCCTGCAACTTGTTTCCTCAGTTTAGCCAATACTGAGGTGCAATCTGCTGCAGCAGTAGTGAGAAACTACCTGCATGTTGGTAAATCATTGCATGACAGTCAAAAAATGTGATCACCATCACTTTCCCTGCAGATGGAAAAACTTTCGCCTTTTTTTATGTTGGAGAACCTGGCGATTTCCACACTGTGCTGGCTCGTTTTCCTTCAGGATGATAATGATGCAGCCATGACTCATCATCGGTGATAATCGGTTCCAGAAACACATCCCCTCATCGACAAAGAGACGCAGTACCTCACGGCTTATCTACATTCGCAAAGCCTTTTTTCGAGTCAACAGACGTGACACCCAACCGGGCACTAACATGAGTCATAAGGTGATGATCACGCATAATAGTAAAGACGCTGCCATATGAAATTCTCAACACTTCGGTGAGGTTACGTACACCAGGTGTGTTGATGTTGAATTCAGTCACAGCATAAGTAAAAAACCAGGCCCACCCTGCTTAACACATACAAGTAGGCCGTCTTTGAAGTCCCTGGACCACCTAAACACTGATGCCTCAGATAGTGCATCTTCACCGTCAGGTTGCTGCAGCTTCTTGTAAGTTCCAGTGGCTGTATGGTTTAAACGAACACAATTTTATTGCGCCGCACTGGTCCTCTCACGTCATTTCCATTGTTTGGTATGCGTAATGCAAAGAGCAGAGCATTACTACCAACTCACCCATACGAGAGTGCTGCCGCCTATGGTCATTATACACAAAACCCGCCCTTTTTAAATATTCATGAGACAGAGAGAAAACTATCACGCAAGTCTCAGTCTCAGTCTCTGTCGGTCAGCCCGCGTACAAGAGCAAAATTGGTGGTTACAGGTTCTATATATAATAACTACGACACAGTCTACATCAACATCCAGCCTCTAATGATCACACAACGGAAGGACGTAAGACTGATTCTTCCTATCGAGCTATGAGAACAGTGGTAAGAGATTGGACTCGTATTCTAGAAGACGGCGATTCAAAACCCGGCCTGGCCATCCGGCTGGATTTTCTGTGGTCTCCCGAAAACGCCTAAGGTAAATGCCGGTAGATTCCTTTGAAATGGACAAGGCTGAGTACCTTCTCAACTTGATGTTGTCATCGATAACACTTCCATCTTAATCTTCCTCTCTTGTTTTTACTCTTACTTCCCTACATCAGTTCCAAATAGGGAGACAAATTTTATAACCCCGCCTTATGCTTGCATTTCTGCATTTATTTCGTTCAAAATGCAGCTTTAACACTGTAGAGATGGATAGTCTGTAAAAATTGACATAACTTTCCCACTGGTTGTAAAACAGTTCTTGTTTATCCTTGTGATGTAGATTTTGGTGATGATTTGGACAAATTACTCATGTAACCGACACAATCAGCTCTGAGGATTGTTCTTGCTGAACCGAAACCGGTCTTTTTGAAGAATTAAAGAGATCAAGACGGACAATCAAATAACTGTCTAATGGATTTTTGGTCAAATTAAAACAAATCAAGCCTACTATGAACTTATTCAGTGGAAGTCCTTTTCCGCCAAAGATAACATATGCTGATAAGCAGTAGTCTACTCATAAAACACACTGCCGGGTGTGTTATGAACGATTTTCAGCATCCATAGCATCGACCTTTCTCTTCGGTCCGTTAACAGTTGTAATGTAGGGGGAAATAACTGTACCAGTTTTCTTCTTTTACCTCTTTATTGCGAGTTTCCATTTGTGGTTCAAATGGCTCTGAGCACTATGCGACTTAACTTCTGAGGTCATCAGTCGCCTAGAACATAGAACTAATTAAACCTAACTAACCTAAGGAGAGCACACGCATCCATGCCCGAGGCAGGATTCGAACCTGCGACCGTAGCGGTCGCTCGGTTCCAGACTGTAGCGCCTAGTAGCGCACGGCCACTCCGGCCGGCTTTCCATTAGTGTTAATTTCTGAATTTTGTTAGTACGTTATGGCAGGGAAGAATGGCGCTATTAAGAAAGGAAAGAATAACCGACAGATGTATCTCTAAAACACCAATCTGTCTCTAGAAAGATCTAAATGATTCCTGTACCAGTCTCCATACGGCCTTGCCTCGCGTATGTCGGAGATCAGGAAGAACACAAGTCCACTTGATGTTTTTGATGGAAGGTAAATGTTCGACTATTGGTTCAGGTAGACTGACTTAAGCGTCTACTCAGCAACCCCTGAGCTGATCACAGGAAGTTTCGAGATTTTTGCTCTTTTCTGAAGGCCATTCAACTTTCCCCACCTGTTACGCCCGGCCAGCCGGAGTGGCCGTGCGGTTCTAGGCGCTACAGTCTGGAACCGGGCGACCGCTACGGTCGCAGGTTCGAATCCTGCCTCGGGCATGGATGTGTGTGATGTCCTTAGGTTAGTTAGGTTTAATTACTTCTAAGTTCTAGGCGACTGATGACCTCAGAAATTAAGTCGCATAGTGCTCAGAGCCATTTGAACCATTTTTTTCTTTTTGTTACACCCGAAACTTTATTTTATCTTCAATACAGCTCAGATCACCTGTTTCTCTTCGTACATCCCCATTCCAGTCCTACAAGGAACTCTACGTAATGTAACACCTCCGCTACGCTTCTATATACACAGCTAATTATATTGTTCTTAAATGGGACGTTGCACTGTCATTAACGCGATTTAAGTGCACTTCGAAAAAGAACGCCACGTCTCAACGTTGGATAATGTTTGCATTTAAGCCTTAAGCGAAATTAATCGGGAGAGCTTATAAATATTATGCCCAAGGGATCTGTCCACATTCCGATAGGAGATTAATGCCTGCCAATGAAGAAGAAGTTCCACTTTGCCCCCCGTCTTGGTTCTCACATTTCTACAGACCGTCCATAATTTTATTCAGGTTCACCGTTTGTTCCAGACAAGTATGAAGCCAGTACACTTTCCTTTAGAAAGGTAGCCTCTTCCCACATAACAATTTTCTCCATTAATTATTCGTCGCTCACACACTCCTACGCACACAAGCTAACACGCTCCTAACAAATTGTCGACACAAAATGGATGATCTAACACGTATTTCTTAGTCATTGCTGGCAGTTCTTGTTTCTTCAGAACAGCCCATATTTACTCTCGACAGAGATATCCAATTTTATAAGCTTTTGTTGTCATAATGGACATTCTGGTCCACAACATTCTTTATCGTTTTCTTTTTCCCTTCTGTAAGTACGAAATCATCAGAATGAATTCCGATATTGATTATTTTCCGTTCTGATTCTTCAATTAATTCCCATTTGGAAAGTTCAATTAACGTCAAGTTTCATTTAGCTGTTTCTTTCGTAATAAAGAAGGAATTATTTCCGATTGATATCATTCGCGTTATTTCACCAGTGCAATTATACCTTGCACAACAGTCTCTCAGATGTACCCGACCCCGAATACGGAAATTCGGGACAGAGCAGAGTCCCACAAGAGGACATTTCGATATTAAAGGTAGAAGTCGCGCTGTAATTCACAGTAAAGCGCCCTATAGGCACTACATTGAAGCAGCATATGGGCCAGCTACTCGGTGCTTATCATTTACTCGTCTTCTTAGGGGCGTAGCACGAGTGGTTCTTCCTTTACCTTCCGTACGTCTCGTATATCCTGTGTTACCTCAGTCACTCGACTTGTGGTCTGCCGGCTGAATAACTCTGCTGGCAGAATATGCTCAGGGTGAAACACTGTTGGAAACATTGAATGCTGTGGTTATTGTCGGCGGGGATAGGTCTCCTGATACAACCTTGCTGCCCGCCGCCCGCTGCCATTTGCCATTCCGTAAGTAAACACTATATCGGCAAGCTCTCGATTCGAATACGGAACCACTGCGTACAACGCTGTATAACATCCGCTACAAGGTGAATCAGCAAGAGAAGTGAATCGGACACAACATTACCAATTACTACGGCAGGAGAGGGCGCTAGGGCATGACGTATGAGGAACAGTGCCACACTCTAGGAGGATACCATGCATAGTGTAAATGTGACTGCATGGTACAGCGCATATTATACCGCAGTCTCTGTAACGACGTGTGGTTGAATAAATGGTCTCTAGCATGGAAACCGTACATTTTCGGACACAAGTTCTTTAAACCTTTTTTGTTCCGTATTCTCTCATCCATCAGTCCCTAGAGTTTTTAAACGGTGGAGAAAATCACCCTGTGGACACGTACGAGGGCTATTCGGAAAGTAATGAACGGTAGGTCTCGAAATGGAAACCACAGTGAAAATCAAAACTGTTTTATTTGCAACGGTTAGCTACAACTTCCAGCTACTTATCTCCATAGTCACCGATCCGAATTAGACGTTTGTCGTAGTGTTGTACCAACGTACCAATGCCCACGCTATAGAAGGCAGCAGCCAGTGCTTTCCACCAAATCTGTAAGCTGGTCTACAGCTCGTTGTCTGTGCCAAAATGTTGTCTTCATAGCCAGCGGTTCATGTCAGCAGAGATGAAACTCAGAGGGAGAAAATTATGGGCTGTATTGTGGATAATCAAACATTTCCAATTGAAAACGATGCAGGAGCATCTTCATTGCCCCTGCAGAAAGCGGCTGAGAATTGTTTTGAAGAAGAAACTGCTTGACAGTTATGTAATGTTGGCTGCATACCTTCAGGTGAAATTTCTCACCAGGCCCTCGTACTTGGCGGAGACACTATTGTTGTGTCTTTATGCGCTCCCTGTGTGCTCAGAACTAAAAAGAACGACATAATGCGATCGACGGGCATACCAGAGACACTGCCCAATACACTTGTGCAGAACTTCATCGGATTTTCACTGTGGTTTCCATTTCGCGACCGATCGTTCCTTACTTTCCGAATAACCGTCGTTTGTTGTTAGCAATATTAGCCTATTCCCAAGAGTTAGCAGCTTTCACTCAGTTAATACTAGACAGAAATCAAATCTGCATGTAGAATGCACTTCCTTGACTCTTGTGCAGAAAGGAGTGCAGTATTCTGCTGCATCCATTTTCAATAAGCTACCACAAGAACTCAAAAATCTTAGCAGTAGCCCAAACTCTTTTAAGCCTAAACTGAAGAGTTTCCTCATGGCTCACTCCTTCTATTCTGTCGAGGAGCTCCTGGAAGAGCTGAAAAATTAAGCAAATTCCAGTGTTACATTGTTGATTTTCTTCATTTAAACTTACGACTTGTCACCTGAATAAGTTTTTTTATATTTCATTTTATCTGTTTCTAATATCGTGTTATAATTTCATGTATTGACTCGTTCCATGACCATGGAGACTTCTCTTTAATTTGGTTCCACGGAACAATAAATAAATAAATAAACATAGTTTGTACGGAACCGCCCAGTGCGCGAGTCTTTCTCGCACTTGCCCAGTTTTTCCTAGACGTTTGAGAGCGCTATCGTGTGGTCTGTGACGAGACGGCTGTGTGTGTTGGCAGTGGCGACCCCGCGGCTGGTGGCTCACGCGCGCGTGGCCGGCCCGGGCACGAGCCTTCGCGCCGACTCCGCGGAGCGCTGCCTGCAGCTGTGCCGGCTGCGGCCGCACTCGTGCGACGCCGCCAACTACCACGCGGCCACGCACAAGTGCCGCCTGCTGGCGCGCTGCGCGCCCACCAAGGTCGCCTACGAGCACCACGACTACCACCACTTCGCCGCCAGGCCGCACGGTGAGTCTCCTATACTAGCAATCAACCTGTCTCTCTGTGTTCACACACCCAGGGGTACTCATAAGGCTTCAAGTTTGACTCACACTGTTTATTGACCTGCGTTTATGAATCTATTTATCCACTAGCCTTTAACTCACAGCACTACTCAGTGCTACCCTCATCACTTTGTACAGACACTTCACTTTGTCGCCCAGTTTTATTGACCACCGCAAATAAGCTTCCGTGGGGGGAAAAAATACACTACTGCACATTAAAATTGCTACACCGCGAAGATGACGTGCTACAGACGTGAAATTTAACCGACAGGAAGAAGATGCTGTGATATGCAAATGATTAGCTTTTCAGAGCATTCACACAAGGTTGGCGCCGGTGGCGACACCTACAACGTCCTAACACGAGGAAAGTTTCCAACCGATTTCTCATGCACAAACAGCAGTTGACCGGGGTTGCCTGGTGAAACGTTTTTGTGATGCCTCGTGTAAGGAGGAGAAATGCGTACCATCACGTTTTCGACTTTGATAAAGGTCGGATTGTAGCCTATCGCGATTGCGGTTTATCGTATTGCGACATTGCTGCTCGCGTCGGTCGAGATCCAATGACTGTTAGCAGAATATCGAATCGGTGGGTTCAGGAGGGTAATACGGAACGCAGTGCCGGATCCCAACGGCCTCGTATCACTAGCAGTCGACATGACACCCATCTTATCCGCATGGCTGTAATGGATCGTGCAGCCACGTCTCGATCCCTGAGTCAACAGATGGAGACGTTTGCAAGACGACAACCATCTGCACGAACAGTTCGACGACGTTTGCAGCAGCAGGGACTATCAGCTCGGAGACCATGGCTGCAGTTACCCTTGACGCTGCATCACAGACAAGAGCGCCTGCGATGGTGTACTCATCGACGAAACTGGGTGCACGAATGGCAGAACGTCATTTTTTCGGATGAATCCAGGTTCTGTTTACAGCATCATGATGGTCGCACCCGTGTTTGGCGACATCGCGGTGGATGCACATTGGAAGCGTGCATTCGTCATCACCATTCTGGCGTATCACCCGGCGTGATGGTATGGCGTCCCATTGGTTACACGTCTCGGCCACCTCTAGTTCGCACTGACGGCACTTTGAACAGTGGACGTTACATTTCAGATGTGTTACGACCCGTGGCTCTGCCCTTCATTCGATCCCTGCGAAACCCTACATTTCAACTGGATAATGCACGACCGCATGTTACAGGTCGTATACGGACCTTTCTGGATACATAAAATGTTCGACTGCTGCCCTGGCCAGCACATTCTCCAGATCTCTCACCAATTGAAAACGTCTGGTCAATGGTGGCCGAGCAGCTGGCTCGTCACAATTCGCCAGTTACTACTCTTGATGAACTGTGGTATCCTGTTGAAGCTGCATGGGTAGCTGTACCTGTACACGCCATCCAAGCTCTGTTTGACTCAATGCCCAGGCGTGTCAAGGCCGTTATTACGGCCAGAGGTGGTTGTTCTGGGTACTGATTTATCAGGATCTATGCACCCAAATTGCGTGAAGTTGTAATCACATGTCAGTTATAGTATAATATATTAGTCCAATGAATAGCCGTTTATCATCTGCATTTCTTCTTGGTGTAGCAATTTTAATGGCCAATAGTGTAATACAAGAGACTGCAAATCAGAATTCCAGTTTCTGATAAGATTTGCGTACATTATGACTAGCAATAAAGTCCAAAGCTAAACATTCCAGTGTTGCTGAATGACTTCTGTTCTTTGGGGCACCGCGCGGATTCGCCGCGCGGCTAGAGGCGACACGTCACGGATTGCGCAGCCCCTCCCGCCGGATGTTCGAGTCCTCCCCTCGGGAATGGGTGTGTGTGTTGTTCTTCGCATAAGTTAGGTTGAGATTGTTTAAGTAGTGCGTAAGTCTAGGGGCCGATGACCTGAGCAGTTTCGTTCCTTAGAAATTCACACACATCCTTTGGGGCCCACAGTGCAAACTATGTCTTTCAATGACATGATTGTGACGAATATCAGCCAGCGACACTGCTCTGTAAATGGTTTTTATTTTTTATAAATCGTTGACGATTAACTAGTGCTTCGTGACCACAACTTAGCTAGGAAACATCTCATACAAAATTAACAACTTACTCAACAAAACCGACATCGCCCACAATAGAGCCCATAATTGCCTCTCCCTGAGCTTCATCTCTACTTACAAGAACCGATGGCTATGAAGACAACATTTTGGCTCAGACAACGAGCTTTAGATCAGCTTAGAGGATTGATGGAAAGCACAGGTGGATGCCTTCTATGACGAGGGTATAGGAAAGTTGGTACAACGCTACGATAAATATCAAAATCGGAGGGGCATACACATTTTTGATTTTCACAGTGGTTTCCATTTTGCGACCGATCGGACCTTACTTTCCAAATAGGCCTTTACATTCACATGCATACAGCAACCCTACAAATTTAGTGAATGAACAAACAGACCTAAAGCACAAAACGTACATAGAAAACTCTTTTCACATTATAAAACAAGAAAACGCGTAAAGTAATAAATCAGATGCTAAATAACACATATACATAATAACAGCGATAACAACATAAAGAGTATAAAACAGAGACACAATACCAACATAAATCATAGATAGCAACAAAATTATTACGAAAAAATAAAAATGTAAAATAAAAATCTCAAATAAAACTAAAACAAATTCCATACAAAAATTAAAAACTACCGAATTTCGACACATCACATAGTTATAATGGTAACTATGTAAAACAATATCGCTGACCCACTGTCATCCAAGCTGTTAAGACAAAAATAGAATACCTAAAAACAAACTAAAATCAGATAGGCATCTCCAGTGTACATCTAAGGAGAAACTAACAATCCTAAAAAAGGACAGGACATAGCAGCAACGATATTACACATTCTACGATCCGTTTGGTTGCCCTTCATGGCAGGTCATCCTGGGCTTATATTTCAGCAAGATAATGCTCGCCCGCATACGCGAGAGTTTCTACGAGTTGCCTTCGTGCTTGCCAAACCTAGCCTTGGCCGGCAAGGTCGCCAGATGCTCCCCGATTGAGAATGTATGGATCATTATGGGCAGGGCCCTCCAACCAGCTCGGCCGGAATTTGAAGATCTAACGCGCTAACTGGACAGAATTTGGCACGATATCCCTCAGGAAGACATACAACAATTCAAGTAATCAATGCCAAGCCGAATAACTGTTTACATGAGGGCCAGGGATGGACCAACGTGCTCTTGATTTGCTCAATTTGTAAACCTCTTTCTCTTGAATAAATCATCCAGTTTTTCTGAAATTGTAATCATTTGTTTGTCTGTCCATGTATATCACATCTTCCGATTTCCGTCCCACTCAGATAATGCCTTCTTTCTGAGGTGTGTCTGGGCTATGACACGAGTTATTATTAGACTGATAGTAAAGGTGAAAAGCTGCACATGTTTCAAGCAGTATATGGAGCAATAAATAAAATACCTACACACAAAACTTGAAAAGATACAAAAATTAAATTTGATAAGTTAATTTGATGAAACTTTGGTGAAACAATTACTGCTGTATAGGATCGGGAATTATATATGTAAAAAGAAAGACGACAGAAAAATACAATAACAGACAGAGCTTCATGAGGAGAGTGAAGGGCTGCACAAGAAGAGATTTAATACAGAATCAAGATGTTCGAAATGAGTACCAATTTACATCCTGCTAATGAGGAAATAGTTAAACACAGAGAGAGCTGAAAACAGAAAAGAGGTGGAAGCCTAGCAGGGACAAACTTGAATCACAGTCCGAAAGAAAGGAGAGATATAAGTCGACCAAGGAAACGATGGACAAAAACTTTGTGAAGACGAAACAGACATATAACTTGTGTCCGCACGTAAGACGACGACAACATTTAAAAATATCACTAAGTTATCGATGACGACATCCGTCCGATTCTTACTGACATGTTCTCATACTATCATATTACAAAAGTTCTGGTAGCAAATCACCGTAAATGCGGTTTAGGAAAAGTGAAAACTGAGTGTTTCGGCTTTGTGTTTTCTCTTACTTATGGCGTAACTAGTGGAAGTGGCAATGCTACTAAAAGGTTACTTGTGGTACGAAACATATAACGAGACCGCTAGCGCTAAGCGGTAAGCGCAGAGGAATGCGTGCCGGTTTTCTGAGTCGCGGAGAAAGTGCAGTGGCACTTTTTGTACGTCCTGCTCCCAGCAGCTACTTGAATGACATCTCTTCTAGATCTCAATAGGCGCATGACCCAGCCTCTGCAAGGAGAGGCACACCGGTGATACCTCAAATCGAGATTCTAGAATGTCGTAGTAGCAACCTCAGAACAAATATTCTGATTCCAAAATTCAGTAGAACACAGTTCGGAAGTGTTTCCCGTAATATACTGTATTGTTCGTTATATTTCCAAATGACACTGTAATATTAATCCTACAGTTGAGAAAGATGTAACGAATCGAAAAGGTTACGAGGATCTACTATACTGGTGTTAATCTAACGAAGCTGAAGCAATGCGATATTTTACTACTTTATTATCTTAACGGAGTGTATCGTAATTAACGGCTAAAACTTAGACGACAGAAAGTATACCATAACAAAAGCATAAATATTCCAGTAAACAAAGGTCCGAAAACGAACCATTTGCTAAATGACTGTGAATGAGTAAAGACACAAAGGAATTACAGACACTGGCTGTAAGTGGGCATAGATTTAAATCAACAGGGAAAGTTAAAAATTTGTTCCGGGCCGGGATTAGAATCCGGGTCTCCTGTTCACTAGGCAGATGCTCTGACCACAAAAGCGTCCAGACACAATGGTCATTGCAGCTATTACCCTAGCACGCCACCCGTCAGATTCAAATTCTCAACTTATCCACACACTAATTCATAGTGGCTGCTAGAATAGAAGCAGGCCGCCGTGGTCGAGCGGTTTTAGGCGCTTCAGTCCGGAACCACGCTGCTGCTACGGTCGCAGGCTCGAATCCTGCCTCGACATGGATGTGTGTGATGTCCTTAGGTTAGTTAGGTTTAAGTAGTTCGAAGTCTAGGGGACTGATGACCTCAGATGTTAAGCCCCTTAGTGCTTAGAGCCATTTGAACCATTTTTTTGCTAGAACAGACACCACATATGTGTGAATTTGTAGGTACGAGCCTTCACCTGCTTCAGAACAAATGTATTTAAAACGCAAACTTTTTGAAATGTAGCTTTTCCTCATCTAATTTGGCTTGGATTTCAGCATGACAAGAAATGCAGTAATGCTTCAGCGCGTCTCATATTATGTTTAGAAATATTATTATGTTGTAGATATAGCTATGGGAGAGCTGGGCGAAATCGATAGGCTAAGGCATTCACATTTTTTTTAAGCTGAGAAGTAATAGAACGATATAAGTGATTATAATCTGCTACAACTGAAGCAAAATATCACAGAGTGTAAGTAACTTAAATATCACAGAGTGTAAGTAACTTTGGATCAAATTAAGTACTTTAAACAATTCAGTTTGCACAAAGAAGCAAAATGGCCACTTACTATTAAACTTAAAAATAAGGGGTAAAAAATTGTTTCAACAATGAAATAAATACATTTTATTGTAAATTATGATTCGAGTTAAATTGTTTCCACTTTTCACAAATAAAAGTCAAACTGTGTTCCTCAACTACTGTGCAGAGTTCGTGGCCCCAGAGAGAGGACGACCCGCATTTAACTTGTACTGCACTTCTGGTCAAGAATTTGAAATTTTTTTTCGCAGTGTATGCATTCTCTTTTTTCATCGTTGTCGTCAAAAAGAAGCTCTTCCGAGGATGGGGTTCCTGCACTTCGCCTTTTTCTTTTTACTGCCTTTCAACTCTTCGGCTGCTTTCCATTTTTACTTCTTTGTAGTACTTTCTTCTTCTCTTTCTTTATTTGCTACCTGCTAAGCAACCAGTTGGTGCTTGGCTGGTAAAGTGGCCAGAAGCCACCACCAAGCTGGCAACTTTTCCCGCATTGACGCCATTATACAAAACTTGTATACCCCCTGATAGCATGGCCAGAATTTCAATAAATAAAGTAGGATTATGGAGTCAAGGTGTGACACTTTAACACAATTGAACTAAACAGAAACAAGTCACATTCCCTCCCCACAATAAATGCACGAACTGACCGCTTACGTTACATCAGGACAACTTAAATATACAAAAATCATTAAAACTCTGAGGGTTTTGAGAGAAAATAGGTTGGATTTTGTGGGGTGGTTGGGCTCTCCAGGGAGTTAAGGAATTTCCCGCATCATTCCAGCATCTTATAGCTCCAAGAACCCCAATGGGCCCTCTGCCCGCCGTGGCCATTTTGACTGGCTCCCCCTGTATATAATTGTTTGTTTGTCCTCTGGATCAGATGCCACTGATGAGAGTCCCTTGGCACCAATAGCGGTCTGCCAAATTAAATATTTTACGTGCAGCTCATGGTATTGGTGAGATTTTTTTTAACAAGTATTAAAGTGGTTTCAGCATTCGAAATATGGATTTCTTACAAGAGATCTATTAAATACCGTTTCGGAAGTGTTGTAACGAATGAATAGAACCAGCAAGCAATCAGAAAATTCGTGCTGTTGCCATAAATCTGTCTCAGCTAGAGTAATAAAACTAAATTCACTAGATATGAATTTTTGTTGAGGTGAAAGAGTTTGTTATTGGGTGTCATAATCAACTTCGCTTTGATAATCTGAAATAGACTACGAAATTATCTGTAAACCCACGCCCCCCGAATCTTTAAAGACTCGAACTCCCATGTATAACACAGCTTCAAACATCTAATAACTTCACAAATGAGTTAATGCGTTCAGTTTTTGACTTTTAAACATATAAGCGAGAAAAAGTTTAGAAAATATTTGAAATTGTGTTGAACGTTTGTTGGAAGTCACTAAGTGCTCTCATTAACAAACATAGTCTGGATAATTTGCGCTCGGTTTTAAGGAAAAGATAATTTTTTCGGGCATCTCATTACATGACATCTTAACTCGTAAACTACGCGTCGTATAATGATATAATTTTGCACATGCGTTCATTGATATATGTGGATACTGTCTGGAAGATGGGTTCTCTATGGAGTTAGTAGGCCGACCAAGGTGGCCGAGAAGTCCTAGGCTCCTCAGTCCGGAACCGCACGACAGCTACGGTCGTAGGTTTGAATCCTGCCTCGTGCATGGATGTGTGTGATGTCCTTAGGTTAGTTAGGTTTAAGTAGTTCTAAGTTCCACGGGACTGATGACCTCAGATGTTAAGTCTCATAGTGCTCAGAGCCAGAGTTAGTAGTAACAAATAATAAATTAAAACATTATGCCTTATGCTGAACAACAAAATTAGTCCTTTCATAATTGTGTGGGAGGTGTCAGTGAGAAATAATTTCGTAAAGGCTTGAAATGAAATGTATAATTTGTTGCTAGTCGCTAAATGCTCTCAGTCTCAACTGCTGGATGAATGTAGTTCGGATTACGTGCTGCCTAAAGACACGTACTCAGTTTCTAACTGTAATACTCATCTAACTGTGATGAACCGTTAATGTAATATTACATCTCTTGACGAGCAGAACGTGACATGACTCTAAATTCGGTCAATAATAATATGTAATACTAAAAATTATATTTTTGTTACCACTGGAAGCCGTTAGATAGGTAACCTGCATATGGAACTGTGCACCGTGGACTACGAAGCGGGTTAGCCGTTTACTAATACAGATACGAGCATAGCAAGAGAAAAGCATTTGACGAGCCCACTATGGCTCCAGTACGTTTGGACATGTTTTTATAAAACAGCTATGCACCATCTTTATTAAAGTGCACAGATGCACATATATGTCAGTAATGCTTTTCATCATAGTCTATTTTATTGTTTTAAGCTGTAGACAAACTGCTAGTTGTATTTATGTTTTTCCCGTATTTTGCTGCAGATGGTCATTATAGAAACCAGTGGTCTTACGATATAAAAATTTGTGACCGTAGACGTGAAGCGAAGGAAATTTATTCTACACTATTGGCCACTAAAATTGCTACACCACGAAGATGACGTGCTACAGACGCGAAATTTAACCGACAGGAAGAAGATGCTGTGATATGCAAATGATTAGCTTTTCAGAGCATTCACACAAGGTTGGCGCCATTGACGACACATACAACGTGCTGACATGTGAAAAGTTTCCAACCGAATTCTCATACACAAATAGCAGTTGACCGGGGTTGCCTGGTGAAACGTTGTTGTGATGCTTGGTCTAAGGAGGAGAAATGCGTACCATCACGTTTCCGACTTTGATAAAGGTCGAATTGTAGCTTATTGCGATTGCGGTTTATCGTATTGCGGCATTGCTGCTCGCGTTGGTCGAGATCCAATAACAGTTAGCAAAATATCGAATCGGTGGGTTCAGGAGGGTAAAACGGAACGCCGTGCTGGATCCCAATGGCATCGTATCACTAGCAGTCGAGATGGCAGGCATCTTATCCGCATGGCTGTAACGGATCGTGCAGCCACGTCTCGATCCCTGAGTCAACAGATGGGGACGTTTGCAAGACAACAACCATCTGCACGAACAGTTCGACGACGTTTGCAGCAGCATGGAGCGTCAGCTCGGAGACCTTGGCTGCGGTTACTCTTGACGCTGCATCGCAGACAGGACGAACCTGGTTGCACGAATGGCAAAACGTCATTTTTTCGGATGAATACAGGTGCTGTTTACAGCATCATGATGGTCGCATCCGTACTTGGCGACATCGCGGTGAACGCACATTGGAAGCGTGTATTCGTCATCGCCATACTGGCGTATCACCCGCCGTGATGGTATGGGGTGCCATCGGTTACGCGTCTCGGTCACCTCTTGTTCGCATTGACGGCACTTTGAACATCTGACGTTACATTTCAGTTGTGTTACGACTTGTGGCTCTACCCTTCATTCGATGCCTGCGAAACTCTACATTTCAGCAGGATAATGCACGACCACGTGTTGCAGGTCCTGTACGGGCCTATCTGTATACAGAAAATGTTCGACTGCTGCCCTGGTCAGCACATTCTCCAGATCTCTCACCAGTTGAAAACGTCTGGTCAATGGTGGCCGAGCAACTGTGTCGTCTTAATACGGCAGTCACTACTCTTGATGAACTGTGGTATCGTGTTGAAGCTGCATGGGCAGCTGTACCTGTACACGCCATCCAAGCTCTGTTTCACTCAATACCCAGGCGTATCAAGGCCGTTATTACGGCCAGACGTGGTTGTTCTGGCTACTGATTTCTCAGAATCTATGCAGCCAAATTGCGTGAAAAAGTAATCACATGTCAGTTCTGGTATAACATATTTGTCCAATGAATACCCGTTTATCATCTGCATTTCTTCTTGGTGTAGCAATTTTATTGGCCGGTAGTGTATTTAAAGGGTACAAATCCACACGTATGTTAGTAATGCTTTTCATCATGGTCTATTTTATTGTTTTAAGCCGTAGACAATCTGTATTTATGTTTTTCCCGTATTTTGCTGCAGATCTGAAAATGGTCATTACCGAACCAGTAGTCTTATGATATAAAAATTTGTGACCGTTGATGTTAAGTGAAGGAAATTTATTCTATTTTCGGGTCATTGTTCAATTTGCGACCATGTCGCACCTCGAGAAAATCCCCCGATAACTATGCCGAACCGGTCTAGGCGCGGGAGAAAGGCAAAAGAAAAAGGAATGAAGAAATGGTAAGAAGCCGCTGAGAACCCGTATCGGATGAGCTGAAGGGGCCGTACGAGGCGGGCAGATCGGCGGCTCCTGGGGCCCTGGAAGGTTCGTTAACCAGGAGATTGCCCAACGGCGTCAGAGCCGCGTCCAGTGGAGCGCGCCGCTGCGCCGCGGGTTGCGCCACGGCGCCTGCCCGCCCGACCGTGACCGGCGACCGTCCGCTGCTCCTCCGGAAGGCGACGCGAGGCTGCCCGGCGTTCCGCGGCGGCCGTTTCTCCACGCGGCGCCGCCCCGGTTTCCACCCCGTATTCGCGATTACCGCGCCGGAGGCGGACGCCCGCTCCGCTGCTGCCGACTCGCCAATTTTCACATCCGCTACAAACTCCCCGTCCAGCGGCTGCACACCTGCAGCTACTGTTGTGTACTACCTCGCACAGCGCTAAGGAGAGCTGGGCTGTAGGGTGGTGCAGCAGCTGTCGTTGTAGGGAAACTTGTCAGGACCAGAAATTGTTAGTGAACATGTCGCTTTAGTATACAGAGAAGTTGCAGCATTAGAAAACTGCAGCGAAATGCAGGAAGATCTGCAGCAGATAGGTACTTGGTGCAGGGAGTGGCAACTGACCCTTAACATAGACAAGTGTAATGTATTGCGAATACATAGAAAGAAGGATCCTTTATTGTATGATTATATGATAGCGGAACAAACACTGGTAGCAGTTACTTCTGTAAAATATCTGGGAGTATGCGTGCGGAACGATTTGAAGTGGCATGATCATATAAAAGTAATTGTTGGTAAGGCGGGTGCCAGGTGGAGATTCATTGGGAGAGTCCTTAGAAAATGTAGTCCATCAACAAAGGAGGTGGCTTACAAAACACTCGTTCGACCTATACTTGAGTATTGCTCATCAGTGTGGGATCCGTACCAGGTCGGGTTGACAGAGGAGATAGAGAAGATCCAAAGAAGAGCGGCGCGTTTCGTCACAGGGTTATTTGGCAAGCGTGATAGCGTTACGGAGATGTTTAGCAAACTCAAGTGGCAGACTCTGCAAGAGAGGCGCTCTGCATCGCGGTGTAGCTTGTTGTCCAAGTTTCGAGAGGGTGCGTTTCTGGATGAGGTATCGAATATATTACTTCTCCCTACCTATAACTCCAGAGGAGATAACGAATGTAAAATTAGAGAGATTCGAGCGCTCACGGAGGCTTTCCGGCAGTCGTTCTTCCCGCGAACCATACGCGACTGGAACAGGAAAGGGAGGTAATGACAGTGGCACGTAAAGCGCCCTCCGCCACAGACCGTTGGCTGGCTTGCGGAGTATAAATGTAGATTTAAATATAGATGTAAACAGAAGTTTTACTTAACTACTAGCTTTCTTCAAGCATTGCAAACAAACTCTACAAAAGAACAGAAAGCACTAAAGAGCCTCGTGCAGCGTGAGCTCCTCCTTCGGCTACTAATGCACGAGCGAACTGCCGAAGGCTGACTAAGACTGAAGACTGCGACCGAGACTGGCCGTGCAGCTGCCGCCCGCCATCCCGTATCACGGTGGAAGGTGGCACTCGTAATCAGAGCCGCAGGCCACAGCGCGACTGCTGTCGGCATCTGTGCATTTCCATTGCCAACAGCAAGACGCTGTTGGGGCTGGTATCGATCTATGATAGCACAATAGCTACATTAATATTCCGCACTTGGACTGTTGATACTATTAAAAATATTGGGAACACGATATATCGATATTTTACAAACGTCATTGCCGGTCCACGGTATATCGAGAAATATATCGATATATCGGTATATGAACCATCGCCGTTTTGGACTATAAAAATATCGGCTGCACATTGTAACTATACCACCAGTTTTAGAGTTGTACATTTAAGTACTGATTTGTTATTAGGTATTCTGTACATCAACAGGGTAGTTGCCTGCTTATCCCTCTTAGAGCAAGAATTGAAAGGAAAGCGATGCTCGCTCACACTTGGCGCTGATCACTTTGCTAACAATGGTAACTTCATGTCTGATGGGTCCGCCGTTCGGTTTCGTCACATAGCGGATCTGTCTGGAACATTTCAAGTCGACTTCCCTGTTTGTTCATTTCAGCAAACGCCAGCGATCTATCAGCTGGAGTGTCAAAATTCCGCTGAGAAGTTAAACGTTCCAGTTTCTGTTGTTAGCGCCGAGCGCAAATGACGTCAGCATATTCCCTCACACGTCTCCGCCCACCGCGAAAATCAATCTTTTCGTTGAGATTGTGGCATCTTTTTCAGCAACTGTTTTTTTTTTTTTTTTTCGATGCAGCTGGTGTGTTATTTCTTTACATCGGAAATCTTGTTATTCCATTCACATCGCCACCTCCCAGTGCATTCGGACTTCTTCTTTGTACCACCTACACTTGCTTCACACAGTCAAAGAGTAAGACTGGGTGTGATGACAGCTCAAAAAGTAGTAAGACTCCTTCACACAGTGAAGGTTAAATTATGTTCTACTGCAATTTCAAAATGACAGTTTCACACATTTAAAGAGAATTGCGAAAAAAACGTAAAATAAAAGTCTGCACTCGATATGGTCATTTCGGTATCGACGTATCAAGGCAAAAACTAATGCCGATATACAGTGTGTTACAAAAAGCTACGGCCAAACTTTCAGGAAACATTCTTCACACACAAATAAAGACAAGATGTTATGTGGACATGTGTCTGGAAACGCTTAATTTCCATGTTAGAGCTCATTTTGGTATCGTCAGTATGTACTGTACTTCCTCGATTCTGATGATCAAATTGTAAATTTTCACAATCAACATGTGTGGGCTGACGAGAATCCGGACGCAATTGAGCAATCACGTCGTCAACACAGATTTTATGTGAACGTTTGGGCAGGCATTGTTGGTGATGTCTTGATTGAGCCCCATGTTCTTCCACCTACGTTCAATGGAGCACGTTGTCATGATTTCATACGGGATACTCCACCTGTGCTGCTAGAACATGTGCCTTTGCAAGTACGACACAACATGTGGTTCATGCACGATGGAGCTCCTGCACATTTCAGTCGAAGTGTTCGTATGCTTCTCAACAACAGATTCGGTGACCGATGGATTGATAGAGGCGGACCAATTCCATTGCCTCCAAGCTCTCCTGACCTCAACCCTCTTGACTTTCATTCATGGGGGCATTTGAAAGCTCTTGACTACGCAACCCCGGTACCAAACGTAGAGACTCTTCGTGCTCGTATTGTGGACGGCTGTGATACAATACGCCATTCTCCGGGGCTACATCAGCGCATCAGGGATTCCATGCGACGGACGGTGGATGCATGTATCCTCGCTAACGGAGGACATTTTGAACATTTCCTGTAACAAAGTGTTTGAAGTCACGCTGGTACGTTCTGTTGTGGTGGTGGTTTTTGGGGGAAGGAGACCAGACAGCGAGGTCATCGGTCTCATCGGATTAAGGAAGGACGGGGAAGGAAGTCGGCCGTGCCCTTTGAAATGAACCATCCCGGCATTTGCCTGGAGCGATTTAGGGAAATCACGGAAAACCTAAATCAGGATGGCCGGACGCGGGATTGAACCGTCGTCCTCCCGAATGCGAGTCCAGTGTCTAACCACTGCGCCACCTCGCTCGGTGTACGTTCTGTTGCTGTGTGTTTCCATTCCACGATTAATGTGATTTGAAGAGAAGTAGTAAAATGAGCTCTAACATCGAAAGTAAGCGTTTCCGGACACATATCCACATAACATATTTTCTTTCTTTGTGTGTGAGGAATGTCTCCAGAAAGTTTGGCCGTACCTTTTTGTAACACCCTGTATATCGTTATTTTTTTGGAAGAAAATTCCGATATAGTGATATTTTATCAACAGCTCTACTCCACACGCCACCTAAGGGCGTATCGCAAGTGGTACTTCTGGTACCACTAACTGATCCCGTCTACCCCTTTCCATTCACGATGGCGCGGTAAGAGTCTGTATCGGCTCTAATGTCTCGAATTTTCTCCTTGCGATTATTTCGTGAGATGTACGTTGGAGGAAGTAATATGTTGCCCGACTCTTCCCGCAAAGTATTCCCTCGACATTTCAGTAGAAAACCTCACTGTGGTACACAACGCCTCTCTTGTATCATCTGCCACTAGAATTTGATGAACATCTCTATGATGCTCTCACGCTGACTGAAAGATCCCGCAACGAAACGCACTGCTCTTCGCTGGATCTTCTCTATCTTTTCTATCAGTCCAACCTGGTAAAAATCCCATATTGATGAACAGTACTCAAGAATCGGTCTAACAAGGTCTTGTAAGCCACTTCTTTCATTTATGAATTACATTTCCTTAAGGTTCTTCTTATGAATCTCAGTCTGGCATCTGCTTTTCCTACTATTTGCTTTATGTTGCCACTCTGGATAGTTACTCCAGATGTTTTACGGTAGCTGCTACTTCCAGAAGTTTGTCATTAATAATGTACAGTAGTGGATTTCGTTTCCTATGCATGCGCAATATGTGACAATTATTCACGTGCAGGATCGCCTGCCAGTACTTGCACCATTCATTAATCCTCTGTAGGTCATTTTGCAAGTCGATAATGTCTTTTGGCGTTGCTACCTTCTAATACACAACCGCATCGTCTGCGGACAGTTTCACAGAGCTCCCGATCCATTCTACTAGATCATTTATGTACATTGTAAACAGTAACGACGCTATCACACTCTCCTGGGGTACCACCCGAATCAACTTTATATCTGTCGATTTTGATCCGTTAAGAGCGACTTGTTGAGTTCTATCTGCAAGGAAGCCTTGAATGCAGTCGCAAACCTGGTAAGCTCGTAAACGGCAGTGCGGGTTAGTGTCAAACACCTTCGTGAAGTTAAGGAAGACGGCATAGCCTGAGCGCCGTTGTCTACAGCTCTGTGGATCTTCGGTTACACGATAATCAGTCAAATATTACGGCCGTAAATTCAACTAAATACCCAGGAATTACAATTACGAATAAATGAAATTGGAAGGAACACAGAAAATTTTGTGGCGAAGGCTAACTGAAGACTGCGTTTTATTGGCAGGACACTTAGAGAATGTAACAGATCTACTAAGGAGACTGCCTACATTAAGCTTGTCCGTCCCTTCAGAATACTGCTGCGCGGGGTGGAATCCTTACCAGATAGGACTGACGGAGTACATCGAAAAGTTCAAAGAATGGCAGCACGTTTTGTATTATCGCGAAATATGTGAGAGAGTGTCACTGAAATGATACAGGATTTGGGCTGGACATCATTAAAAGAAAGACGTTTTTCGTTGCGACGGAATCTTCTCACGAAATTCCAATCACCAACTTTGTCCTCCGAATGCGAAAATATTTTGTTGACACCAACATACACAGGTAGAAACGATCACCACGATAAAATAAGGGAAATCAGAGATCGAACGGAAAGATATAGGTGTTCATTCTTTCTGCGCGCTATACAAGATTAGAATAATAGAGAATTGTGAAGATGGTTCGATGAATCCTCTGCCAGGCACTTAAATGTGATTTGCAGAGTATCCATGTAGATGTAGACCTAGGTCTACAAGGAGGAACAGAGAGAGCTGAGTTTCACAGGATCTCAGGTTGCGGAATCAGTGTTGATTTTTATGAAGGAGATTTTCATTCTCAAAAGACGTCATAATACATGTGGGTAAAACATGTTCCAGAATTCTACAACAGACTGACGTCAACGATATAGGCCTATAATTATTTGCATCTGACCTACGACCCTTCATCGAAACGGTAAAGACCTATGCTTTTTTCCAGTCGTTAGGTACAATACGTTGCTTCAGCGATCTACAGTAAACTGCTGATAGTAGGGGAATCTGCATAGAACATAACCGTGCATTTCTACTGCGTTGTTATCACAACATCAATTTGAAAGATTTCTGTAAACTGCGTACCTTCATTCACCTCGTCCTCGTGCAGTTCACAACTGACAGCTAGTATGCTGCACACAAAAACACTACAAGATCAAAAGTACCCGGATACCCTACGTAACTGCGGAATTGACCACTAGATGTCACGAGTGGCGGACCCAACAGTATGAAATGAGACGGGGAGAATTATGCTGTCACTAGTGAAGTACTAACAGAATGTGTCGGTCAGTGACTTCGAACATGGATCACTCACTGCATGTCAGCTGAGTACACTTCATCCCTTCTACAGATGCCCAGTGAAGTGAAAACGTAAAGGTATAACCACAGCTAAACCACGATCAGGCAGAGCCCATGTACTGCCAGACAGAGACTGTCGGTTGAGGTTAGTGGAGGGTGTTTGTAGAAGCTCGCATAAAATAAGAGGAAGGAACGACTTGTAGTAAGTTCCAAAGAGCCACCAGCAGTCCTGACGGCGCCGGCCGCTGTGGTCGAGCGGTTCTAGGCGCTTCAGTCCGGAACCAAGCAGCTGCTACGGTCGCAGATTCGAATCCTGCCTCGGCCATGGATATGTGTGATGTCCTTAGGATAGTTAGGTTTAGGTAGTTCTAAGTCTAGGGGACTGATGACCTCAGATGTTAAGTCCCATAGTGCTTAGAGCCAATTGAACCATTTAGTTCTGATGGCCCAGTGACAGCGCGTAGTTAAAAACGAATGGGGTACAGTTGTCGAGCAGCTGCTCATAATTCACACATTCCTGTAGGCAGTGCTAAACGACGTTTGAGGTGGTGTAAAGAGAAACGCCGCTGGACAGTGGACGACTGGAAACGAGTGACCTGGAGTTATGGATCACGCTATAGCCTGTAGCAATCCTATTGTACGGTTAAGATTCCTGGAAAACATTAGGCGCCCTTATGCGTAGTGCCAACATTGAAGTACGGAGGATGTGGTGTAACCGTGTGCAAGTGTTTTTCACAGTTAGTATGTGACCCCTCAATGCTGTTAAGAAAACATTAACTGCGGAAGGATATGGACACTTTTACAGCACTGTGTACTGCGTAGAGTAGAGGAAGAGTCTAGAACCGATGATTATTGCATTATCACGACAATGCATTATATAGCTCTGCTCGCATACTTGGTTTCTGCCTGAAATAACGCTAGCGTGGAACTACCCGCTCTGCGCAGCGCTGGAGACGACGGCTGCTTCCGCGGCGAGAGTGGTAGTCGGCGTCTCCGGCAGCAGCAGCTGCTGCAGAGGGAAAGCCCGCCGGCCTACAACTAGGCGCCAATGCGGCGATTTTACGCCAGCATCCGCGTCTGCGGTTCGTTTTCTCCGATCTCATCGCGGCGCATTTCTGTGAAACTTCCGCCCACTGCAGACACGCCATCGTGGTTCCGTATAACGAGATATACCAGTAAACACTCAGTTCTCTTAAACAATCCAAGTCCCGTGCATAAAACGTTTTCAAACGTCTCATTACTTTACAGATGAGTTAATGTGTTAAATATAAGACGCTAAGCATGTACACGAGAGAAACTTTTGTAAAAGATTTGAAATGATGCTAAAAATGTGCTGGAAGTCGCTAAGCGATCTCATTATGAAACCCTGCATGAATGCGGTTTGAATAATTTTAAGCTAGTTTTCACACATCTACATGTTTATGAAGTCATATCTCCTGAACCTTGAGTCGTTCAATGATCTAATTTTGTAGGCGCTTCAAGGGTATATGTGGAAAACGTCTGCAGACTGTGTTGCGGATATGGTTCAAATGGCTCTAAGCGCTATAGGACTTAACATCTGAGGTCATCCATCAGTCCCCTAGACCTAGAACTACTTAAATCTGAGTAACCTAAGGGCATGACACACATCCATGCCCGAGGTAGGATTCGAACCTGCGACCGTAGCAGCAGCGCGGTTCCGGACTGATTCTTCTAGAACCGCTCGGCCACAGCGGCCGGCTGTTGCGAATAAAGTCGTTACTAAAGAAGTAACAAATTAAAACGTCACGTGTAATGCTAAAGTTTATTGCAAGAGCAGTGTAAATGTAGTAAGTGATAAACTTTTTCCTCTCATCATTTTGTGGGGTGTTTGAAATTATGTGAAAGTTTGTTGGAAGTCGCAAAGTCCCTCATTCTCAAATACTGGATGAATTAAGTCCGGGTATTTGCTTGCAGACAGTTATGCTGCGACAAAACAATACTCGTGTTGTTGTGTTAAAGTTTTAACGTAAATTTATATCTCTTGATGAGAATATTACAATATTTAAATTTTTAAATCCGTTAATAATTACCGCGATATGTTGAATAGCAAATTTTTGTTGCCCCTGGGAGCCGATGGATAGGCAACCTGCAACTTTCTTTGCTTCTGTGTTCCAGGAGGAGATTAATGTTTAACGTTCCTTCGACAACGAGATCATTAAAGACGGAGCGTTCGGATTAGGGAAGGATGGGGAAGGAAATCGGCCGTGCCCTTTCAAAGGAACCATCCCGGTATTTGCCTGAAGCGATTTAGGGAAATGACGGAAAACTGAACGCGGGTTTGAACCGTCGTCCTCCCGAATGCGAGTCCAGTGTGCTAACCACCGCGCCACCTCACTCGGTCTGGGTTCCAGGATAATCTCTTAGTAATATACAGGGTGTTTCACAGTTCATGTTACACACTTCTAGAGGTTGTAGAGAGGACTTAGTTGAGCAAGTTTTACATGCGAACCCATATCTGGAAACGCCATCCACCGACGCTACAGACAAAGTTACAGGCACCGGCTGCTGTACATGAATGTTTATATATACAGAGTGTTATATGATGATATTATAAACATTTTAGAAGGATAAAGGTATCAGTTTGAGGTAAGGTCAGTTTGAGGTAAGGGACCCTGTAACAGAAACGAATGAATCAGCGAATTGCTCGAAAACCGTTCTGACACCTCTGACAGTGGGATACATGCACCGGTACTGTCGTTGCTAACAAGGCAACCCCTCATCATCCCCCCCCCCCCCCCCCCGCCCCAGGATTTAGTGGTAAGATAGCCCACTGGACAAGCCCGTGAAAATCCGAACGCAGATCAAGGAGGAAAACAGGAAGAAGGTGTGTTTAACTGTGCAAAAAGAAACAAAACAGAAACAGTGAACAGACCAAAGTCTATATGTGCAACATCAAGCTAAGTAGACGCGCCATGACGTTGTGGTTTTATGGTTACGGTATTGGACTGCGACGCACAAGATCAGTGTTCAAAACCTCTCTTGCCTTTCCTTCCACAAATTATGAACAGCCCGTTCGTCACTGACGAGTCTGTTCGCTGTATTCAAATTTGTATGTTTGTGTCGTGGTTGTACGTCCGTTTGCAGCAGCGGAAGGGACCTGTAATGTAAATTGGTTTCGCACAACTACTCTATTAGCAGCCGAAAGGAAGTGACTCTCGAAATGGAACCCCAAACGTTTAATGACAAGGCGACATGTCAACCGAATCCTCCACCGGAAAACACGTCTGGTGTGGCATATAAGACATTGGAGACAGTAGGTGTGTCATATGATAGGAATCTCTTATCGACGCATCTAACTTGTACGCCTGGTGAATGAATGAGATATGCCTCCTTGCCAGATTTAGGTGTTCCTATGAAACTGAATGTGATCAGTTACAAAGAAATGATGAAAACATAATAGTTCGTCACATAAGCTGCAACAAATGAACGCAAGCTTCATAATCATACAGTTTTCCTTGTGCTCTATCAAAACATATGTTTTTAACGTTTTTCAAGTTTTGACTCTTGAGTTCCTTTGTTGAAAAATAATTCTCACCCGTTTATCTGATGATTTCATTTCTGCGACAGGTCTACACGGCATTTCGCCTGCTCTCGCTATTCGTCACATTTACTTACGACGGTAATATATTCTTACCACATGACTAATATTCTGTAACTTCTTCTTCTTCTTGCGTTACGGCCTCTGTAGGACCACGGGTAGCCCCTTCGTGGACTGCATTTTCCTATTCTTCTCCCAGAGCCTCTTCATTCTTTCTCTTCTTCTCTCCCGCTCTTCTTCCGAGATTTTCAGTTTCCGTTTCTCCTGTCTGCTCCACTGGTCTAATCTTTTCCTGTATTCTTCTCTGCCATTGATCTCCGGCACATTTGTTGGTGTATATTTGTTCCACCAATGTAGCTTTCCTTCGACCTTGATCCCCAATTCCAACCAGTCCTTCCGAAGTTCAACAACCACTTGATTCTTGTCTTTCCCCTTCTCCTCCGTGTTGTTTCCTACACTCTCTTCGTCATTCTGTCCATACTCATCCTAACTACATGTCCAGAAAACCTTGACCTTTTGAGTCTGACTTCCCCGGATATTGTTCTCATGTTCTGGTACAATTCTTCCCCAGGTCTTCGCATCCACCTCTCTCCACCTCTTTTGGGACCTAATATTTTTCTCTGTTCTTTCTCTAGTTGTTCTGCCCCATTTCTTCCTAGTGTCATCGTCTCAGCAGCATACAATATTGCATTCCTCACCGTTGCCTTGTAGTGGCTTATCTTTGCCTCTGTGGATATATTCTTTTTATTGTATATCTCTCTCGTCATGCAGAAGGCTGGCCTCATCTTCTTTATCCTCTCTGTTATTCTCTCCTAGCTCCTGTTCCTTCCTGTTATAAAGACTATAGAAAGAGAACACACGCATCAATGACCGGACGGACAGTTCATAAGTTTGTGGAAAAAAATGGGGCCACAAGGGAGTTTTGAACACAGATCTCATACACTTAGCAGTCCAACACCGTATCCACAGAACAACGACGCTGGGTGTCTTCAGTTTGCTCGAAGTTGCATGTATTGACCTTGGATAGTTCACTATTTCTATTTTGCTTCTTTTTTCACAGTTCAGTACATCTTCTTCCTGTTTTCATGATCTGAGCTCAGTTTTTAACGGGTTATCCAATGGGCCATCACGCCACTAAATCTGATAGGGTGCGATGGGGCGTTCCCTTGTCAGACTGTAGGATAGGCAACGTTCATATGTCATGACTTCCCTTTATCAATCGACTGCATTGTTTTGTTTTGACTCGTCTAGTGCCATGCTACGGTACGGGTATTCGTTCGTTATTTTTCAGGACGGCAGACATGGACCGGCATGCAAACTAAAAATTAATTATGTAATTTATCTTTTTTGAAGTGATAATAATAACTTCATGATCACCTCTCGTACTTTATAATCGTCTCCTTGTCCAGGCAGAGCGTAAGAGGTGTCGACGTTTTGTTGCAGTGCGCGGTGACGGCTTCTCCCACGAGCCCAACTCCGGCTCCTGCATGAAGGTGGTGTCACAGCAGGCCGACTACGCGGGCGCCGACCGGCTGTGCGAGTTGCAGGGCGGCCGCCTGGCGGCGCTGACGTCGCCGGCGCTCAACGAATACGCCGCGTCGCTGCTGCGTCAGGCAGGCGCGCAGTACGCCTGGATCGGCTTGCGTGACGTCTACGGCCGCGAGGGAGACCCCACGCACAGTGATGGTACGTGTGTCTTTCGCGCAGCTTAAATTTAAAAAAAAGAAAATACGCTAGGCATTGCTAAGTAATCCAGAATTTAGCATTTGAACTGGCCAACATGATCACGCAGACCTTTTATGTGGCTGTACTTACTGGGTAGTTTACATGTCAGAGAAACACAGGATGTCTCTCCTAGGAGTCTCTTGTGTTTCGGTGGACATTTACAGTTTTGTTTTGTAAATGAAGTCAGGCCAAACAAATACTCCCCATCGCCTCATTCTATGCTACACTCATTGTCAACATCAAACATCAGTTTGAGTCGCCGTACAAATCAAATGTTTTTAAAAATTAATTTTGCGCACCAGTTTTGTAGAGTGGTCCCAATTCAGTGTTCTGCAAAATTTGGTTTAACGATGTGCATTAACGCATCATCATGTTTGCATCAACAGAGTTGTACCTGAATTCTGAATAACAAACAAGACTGAAAGGATACTTTTGATTGGGCTTCTCTTTCTTTAGCTTCCACGGAGGTCCGCGTTTCTTCTAGAAATTTGGTCACCATCTGTGAAAATCAAAAATTTCTTCCATATACACCATGTAAACTGAACATTTGTTCTTTTAGGACAGTTTACAATCATTATTCCCTGCTGAATTGCCCGTTCTCCAGGTGAAGGAGCAGTTCAGAAATAATTAAAAATATTATTGGCATCCTGCATCAACAAAAGCTACCAGAGACAGACCTCTTTAGCACAACACAAGTCACCCATCCCTACAATAAAATACTTTTACCAAAAACTGTGAGATAAGACCTCTTAGAAATGACTGATTCAGTTTATATTTACTCTGTATTTTTTATAAAAAAAATTGTTCAGTCCTCAGCAGGTACAAAGTCAAACTCATAGCATATGTTTTGGAACACCGGTGCAATGTAATTAAGTTTGACATTAAAATTGCAACACAGGGAAGGGTAGCAAATAACGAAACTTTGTTTATTAATTATCTTTCCTTTGCAGGGGACCACAGTCATAAAGAAATTGTCGAAAGAAATTTCTGCCATTTGACTGTTCATTGACAATAAATGAGTAATTAACATGCACATGGTGGAAATATATTTCAAAATATTGTGTTTATTGTGTGTATATAGTTTAATAGGAAAAAAGCATGATTAAATTTGTAAGTGGTTTGGGGGCACACAGGATGCGAAATTCAGTAGACGGAGCTGCTGGCTCTGGCAGCAACAATGGCTGTGACCTGGCTGGGTATCGAGTTGAAATGAGCTTGGGTGAGAGGCACAGGTCCTGTTCACCAATTGCGCAGACTGCCAAGTGGCGGCATTCCAGTCTCTTAGGAACCTATGACCAGGTGTTTTCACTGGCTGAGAGGTATGGAGAGCATGCCTGCCAGGGCAACAGTCGAAAAGCCTCCATATCGAGATATGCTAGGACTTTTCTGAAAATAAATAACACGCGTCCAGAAAGAAGAAATACCGATCTCTGCCGCATTCAAGCAATGAAAGACTTCATTCGCGACAAGTTATAATTTGTACCATGGCCAAGATTCTAACCCAGGTCTCCTGCTTACTAGGCAGATGGGTTAACCATCTACACCACCTTGGCACAGTGGTTAGACGCAACTGAACGGACTACCCAAGCACACCACCCCACTGAATTCAAATTCCCATTTGCCGCACACTACCAGAGTATTGTCCCATAACCCTTTCTCCTCTTTTTTGCTCTTCACATCAAGCGAAGTCCCACTTAAGTTCAGGCGAAAAGTGCTCTGCACTGAATGATCATATAAGCCTTCACGTTGCATATACATCCATATGAGTGGTATCTGTTCTTTCGGACATATCCGAAAAAAAAGTTTGCGTTCGTGAACAATTTAATGATGAACAGAGTATAGTGGTGTGGTGCACTTTATATGCTTCATGGAGATGAGTGTGATCATACTGAACACACCGATTCTATATTCGTCGGATCCCAACCAACGTGAGAAAAACCGGAGTCTTGATAGGCCAAGATCTGCCGCTGTCGAATTCCGACGCTCATTGCCAGATCTTTCTCCCTTTTACATCAGGCATAACACCATCTTCTTCCCAACATCTAAGGGTGATCTCGGAATGATAAACCAGCTATGTAATCTTTTCTTGTATACAGAATGTACAGTGGCTGGACAAAAATATGGAAACGCCAAAAGCAATTACCATGCCTAATACAATGTAGAAAAACCGTTGGCATTCAGACCAGCTTCCAGTCGTCTTGGAATGAATCAGTACAAGTCTGTATGGCTTGCAAAGGAAACGTATACCATTCTTTCCGCAAAATAGTGGCAAGTTTAGGTAATGATGACGGAGGTGGGTAGTGATCATGCACCCATCTCTCCAAAACAGACAACAGGGACACAATAAGCATTCAAATCCGGTGACTGTGGAACCAAGGGGAGACGCGACAATTCATCGTCGCGCTTGCTAAACTAGTCTTGGACGATGCAAGCTGTCGTCTTGTAAGACAGCATCATAATCGGCGAAAAAAAAATGTACCATGAGATAGGCCTGATCAGCGAAAATGCTCACATAACACTTGGCTGTGATAGACATTGGAGAGTACTCATAGCTCCCGAGGCAACGGCCTTGCCGCAGTGAATCACCGAAGTTAAGCGCTGTCGGGCGTGGCCGGCACTTGGATGGGTGACCATCCAGCCGCCATTCGCTGTTGCCATTTTTCACGATGCACTCAGCCTCGTGATGCCAATTGAGGAGCTGCCGCGAGGGATTAGCCGAGTGGTCCAAGGCGCTGCAGTCATGGACAGTGCGGCTGGTCCCGGCAGAGGTTCGATTCCTCCCTCGGGCATGGCTGTGTGAGTTGTCCTTAGGATAATTTATGTTAAGTAGTGTGTAAGCTTAGTCCCATAAGATTTCACACACAGTTGAACAGTTGAGGAGCTACTCGACCGAATAGTAGCGGCTTCAGTCAAAGAAAGCCATCATAACGACCGGGAGAGTGGTGTGCTGACCACATGCCCCTCCTATCCGCATCCTCAACTGAGGATGACACGGCGGTCGGATGGTCCAGATGGGCCACTTGTGTCCTGAAGACGGAGTGCATAGATCCCGATGAATACGACAATATAATTGTCCAAATCATCACTGAACCCTCGCCATGTTTCACTCTTGGGATATAAATGCGGCCAGTAGTTGGAAGCAGTGTACAGCAAGACTCATCTTACTAAACGACTTTCTTCAATTGCTGCATTATCTAGGTTTTGTGGCTTTGGCACTTCGTTTTCCTGCTACAGGAATTTGCATTACTAATGAGTGGTTTCGGAATTCTAGTTTGCATTGCAATTCGCTCCTTCTGGAACTCCCTTCGTGTCGTTTTGGTGCTGACCAGTTTCGCGAAAGCAACATTCAGTTCTACAGTGACTTTTGCAGCTATCATTCTGTTATTTTTCGTAACAATCCTCTTCAATGACCGTCTATCCTCATCACGCAACACACATTTTAGTCCGCGTTGTGACTTAGCGGATGATGTTTTTCCGCTTTTCCTGTATGTGGTACAAATCTTCGATACGCAGCCTCTTGAAATATCAAACACTTTGGGTACCTTGGTTACGGTAGCTCACACCATACGAACACCAATAGTTTGCCAACGTTCGAATTCACTTACGTCCGACATAATCCACCACAACTACACAGAACACTGTTCTGACCACGACTGACTCTTCAAACTTATTAAGGGCATTGCACAGTCACGTTCGTGGTCAAATACAACAGCGCAACCAGCAGGCTCGGCGAGAGGCTGCATTTATGCCCAAGCACACATTCCTCCCGGTGTTCTCATATTTTTGTCCAACCCCTGTAAATACTTTGTGTGGTTGCGAAGAAATGTAAGTTATTTGCGTATCCAGGCATGTAATGCACTGATAAGCCAAACATTACGACCACTGCCCACTGCGACGTTGGATGACCCTGGTGGCGTTGCGGACGCGTGCCGCTGTAACAAAAGTATGCAAGTGTAGCAGACATGGACGGGGTCATTCTAGCGAAGATATGGGCTGCAAACGGGGAAATCCATTGAGATAAGCGACTTTGACAAAGGGCAGATTGTTCTTATGCAGAGCCTGTGAACGACTATCTCGAAAACGGCGAACTGTTTGAATGTTCAAGTGCTAAGTCGTGAGCATCTATGGAAAGAGGTAGAAGGACACTGAAACTACCACTAGTCGCTAAATGCTTGGACGTCCACGGCTCTTCACAAAACGTGGACTTTGGAGGCTTGTCTGCACTGTAAAATAGGACAGACGGTGATCTGGGGCATCTCTACTGAAAGAGCATAATGCTGGTGCACACACAATTGTTTTAGAGCAGACTGTTCTCCATATGAGGTGCATTCAGGTTCTAAGGCCTCCGATTTTTTTTCTCTGGACTGGAAAGAGATAGAAACATGCACATTGTTTTAAAATGAGGCCGTGTTCATTGTCAATATGTCCCAGAGATGGCAGCACCGTATGGCAGATGGAATTTTACCGCCAGCGGCGAGAATGAGAACTGTTTTAAATACTTAAAATGGCGACGTTTTCCTTACTTGAACAGCGTGCAATCATTCGTTTTCTGAATTTGCGTGGTGTGAAACCAATTGAAATTCATCGACAGTTGAAGGAGACATGTGGTGATGGAGTTATGGATGTGTCGAAAGTGCGTTCGTGGATGCGACAGTTTAATAAAGGCAGAACATCGTGTGATAACAAACCGAGACAACCTCGGGCTTGCACAAGCTGGTCTGATGACATGCGCGTGTGCTGTTTCACTAAGGCAACGCACCCTCACATCGAGTAACGTTACGCAACAGTTTCTTCGTGATTACAGCTTTGAAGTGATTCCTCATGCTCCCTACTTACCTGACCTGGCTCCTAGTGACTTTTGGCTTTTTCCAACAATGAACGACACTCTCTGTGGCCGCACATTCACCAGCCGTGCTGCTATTGCCTCAGCGATTTTCCAGTGGTCAAATCAGACTCCTAAAGAACCTTCTCCGCTGCCATGGAATCATGGCGTCAGTGTTGTGAAAAATGTGTACGTCTGCAGGGTGATTACATCGAGAAGTAACGCCAGTTTCATCGATTTCGGGTGAGTAGTTAATTAGAAAAAAAATCGGAGGCCTTAGAACTTGAATGCACCTCGTACATTGTTGAACAATGAGCTCTGCAGCAGACCACCCCTATGTGTTCACATGTTGACCCAACAACATCGTCAGCTACGATTGCATTGGGCAGAGAACATCGTGATTCGACCGTCGATGAAAGAAAACTTGTCGTCTCTTCTGGTGAATCACACTTTTGCTGCACTAGGCAGATGGTTGTCTTCACAAACGCCGTCAACGAGGTGAACGGCGGCTCGAAACGTGCAGCGCGCCATGGACGCAGGCTGGTGGGAGCAGTGTTACACAATGGGAGACTTGATGCACTTGCGTGGTAGTAATCGACGACAAGCTGACAGCTGCGAACCATCTGCATCCCTTCATGCTTGTTGTCTTCCCTGAAGACGATGTCATCTTCCAGCCATATAACTGTCCCTGTCTCGGAGTCAGTGGTTTGAGGAGCATTATAGCGAATTCACGTTGATGTCCCGGCGACCAAATTCGCCTGATGTAAAATCTATGGAACTCTTCTTGGGTCACTATCGATAGTACACAAATCAGCGGCCCGTTATCTAAGCGAAGGACATGATCGGTCATAGACGTCTAATGCCACACACCTACACAAACCTACCAACAAACCGTTGGGTCCCCGATATGCAGAACCAGTGTATTTCGTTCCAAATATGGACAAACAAACTATTAAACAGGTGCTCATAATGTTTTGGCTCATCAGTGTACAATTTTATGCCAGTTTGATATTTGCTGCATGCCACCTTCTCAGTGTTGCAATTTTAGTGGTCAGCTGTGTAGTAGACAGTACCGCGAAAAGCTGAGAGACATTAGCTATACTGATGGTGTGGCTACTTGCAGGTACTTCTGTGTCGGAACGCCGCTTCTTCAAGCCGGCGCCGCAACACTGGAGGAACGCCACGGACAAGAACTGCTGGGCGTTGCGCGACGACGGGCACTGGGCCGAGCTGTCGTGCAAGACGCGCCGCCTCTACGGCGTCTGCGAGGTGCCGCTCTTCTGAGGAGCCGCAGTGGCGCCAGCACGCCGCGCCAGTGCTGCCGCGCGCGGGCGATACATCGAAACTGCTGCCGATCGATCAAAATAACCTTGTGATCGACACATGACTGAGTCGAATGTGACTGAAGCTAACCTCCAGTAGGAGCGCTCGCGTTGCCTGTACTGTACAGACACGGATGACCTTGAGAACGTGAGACAACTACCATCATTTGCTCATGCCGGCATCGCCCCCTCCCTTCCCCGTCTCTACCTGCCGTTACCAGAAGAGACTTTACACGATGTGTAGCTACAAAAGTACTGAATGCAATAAATGCCTTAGCAGTGTGAATTTCTGCTTATTAAAACATTTTATTTTCATCGTTATTTTCTGAAATAAAAATTTTCAGATTCTCACATTACTATCAGAAACTAGGCTTCACTGTATAGTGTTTCTCAGTTTTCGTTGTCTCACAGAGTAGTTTCTTAAAATTACAATCGTAAGATTATGAGCTCACATATCCAATAAAAACTTGCTAAGATCCGTTTCTGACATGTAATGTGTAACGTCTACTTGAAAGTGCCTTTCTCATCCATTACTCACATGTCAAAAATAAAAAAGTCAATCTGACATTAGCGGTGCCTAGTGCAGTCTGACTCAGTATAGTTTCTAGGCAAAATAATAATAATAATAAAATTGAAGTACTAAGTGATATATCAGTGCCTTACTCACCTATGAATGTAAAAACATGAACCGTCCAGCAAAATAAGTTTATAAAACTCTTGCCTTTCAATAAAATATTCTGGGTGGAAGAAAACTGTTGATTTTTACTGAGGAAAGTACATAAAATGCTGTTCTTATTTGTAACAGGCAGTAACATTTCAAACCTCAGTAGTTTTTTGGGCCATTAGATGTAGCGTGTTTTATGTTAGGTGACAGATCTTTTGTTGATAAACATTGCTTTCCTTTCCATGCTCACTGCTTTAAAACTGCAAGACAGCACAAGTCACCTAACATGAATGAACTGTTATGTTCCTGGGGCCATCTTTGGCTCTTTTAATAACATATTTATGTGGGAAGTAGTATAAGTATACTTTAGTTATAGCACTAACACGTCCTTATTTATAATTTTGCAGCTTATGCTGCAAGTAAAAGTACAAATGTGTTATCTTTAATGTGAAATTATGATAGAAACATATCTTGTTACCAATATCATCTCTTTACTTTTTAAGAAAGACTTGTAATAATTAATGTATGTTTATGTATGTCTTAACCTACTGTATGCCTGATTGTAGTTTCACAGCTTATTTATAACAAAAATATAAGACAGTATTATGTTTTTTTCTCCTTTAGTAATGTTATGTGTTGTGTGCAAATAAATTTCAGACTTACACATAAAATCTAAATGAGAATTATGAAAATCACATCACCCTTCCTCATTTCCTTTAACTGGAATACCTTCAAAATTTTTTCAACAGTCAGCTTAAGCTTTTGATTGTCAGAGGAAATATGCATAAAAACCAAAGAAACAGTAAATAACGTCAGTGGAGGAAGTCTAAAATTTGGTGGTTTTGATAAATTATAATAGGTATGTTAGTTTTCTATATGAGCTCAGGGAAATAAGGGAGGATATAAGAGTTCTGCAGAAGGTTTCAGCTGTTAGTAAGGAAGACTTACGTTCAAAATCACAAGACAAGATTGTGTATTTAAAAAAAAAAAGTCTGCAGGAACATATCATGTGGACTACATTATCGTTTGAAAAATGTGTAGGAGTCAAATTTAATAGCAGAATGTATCTAGGTTTGAGTACAGATTCATCTCATAACTTGTTAGTGAAAAGTGCAATGCTGAAATCCAAAAGAATAAAAAAAGGAGCATATACAAAAGCAGTAAATGGCAATTTAAAAATTTGCATAATAGTGTCAAAATCAAAAAGCAAAAAAGTTGCATAGGGGACTTGAAATTTGATTCAAGATCTGAGGAACACAATAAAGAAGTTTTATACTATTCTTTGTGTCACTGAAGTGCTCTTTTGTGTGCCACTGGGTGCAGTTATTACTGTATAATTAGTTCAGGGAGGTAGTATTACTGCAGGTATGAAAAACCCTCTAATAATTCACAAAGTACTCCAACTTATTGACAATAGAATTAAGTACAATAATGCGAAGGATGACCTGGAAAGCTAGGGGTAATCATTGCTGAGCAAATAAATAGATCTGAAAGGAAAAAAATGGTAGAAAATATAACCATCAGTCACCATAGGTGATTTATCCACATTGCACATGCTATGGGCCAGATCTGAGAAAAACTTATTCAAATAATACTACAGACAATAATTATTAGAGTATTATGTTAACAAAATCTTCTGTCAGTTTCTGGTAGAACAACATTATAATAAATGAAAAGCATCAGTTTACTTTTCATTTATTATTACAGTATTCATTACTTGCGAATAAAAAAGACACATTTATTAAAATATTCATTTACATGAACAAAACATTTATTCGCCTTTTGTAATAAAATGGCTTATGGATAATACACAGGTAAGTTTGGGATGGACAAACTTTTCTTGCTCCAATTTTTTGGCATTTGGATGTATAAAGCAAATATACTTTTTGATGCATTTAAATTGGTTTTCAGAACAATTTTTTGTTCAAATATTTTGTCAAAAAGTTTATTTGATTTTAAAAGATTTGCCATTGTGATACATAGAAAATATGTTCTACACATGTCATAGAGTGTAGCGACACCTTACGTCTCCAGAAAATCGTTTTGCTTCAGGACAGCGATGTTGTTGTTGTTGTTGTGGTCTTCAGTCCTGAGACTGGTTTGATGCAGCTCTCCATGCTACTCTATCCTGTGCAAGCTTCTTCATATCCCAGTACTTACTGCAACCTACATCCTTCTGAATCTGCTTAGTGTATTCATCTCTTGGTCTCCCTCTACGATTTTTACCCTCCACGCTGCCTCCAATACTAAATTGGTGATCCCTTGATGCCTCAGAACATGTCCTACCAACCGATCCCTTCTTCTGGTCAAGTTGTGCCACAAACTTCTCTTCTCCCCAATCCTATTCAATACTTCCTCATTAGTTATGTGATCTACCTATCTAATCTTCAGCATTCTTCTGTAGTACCACATTTCGAAAGCTTCTATTCTCTTCTTGTCCAAACTATTTATCGTCCATGTTTCACTTCCATACATGGCTACACTCCATACAAATACTTTCAGAAATGACTTCCTGATACTTAATTCTATACTCGATGTTAACAAATTTCTCTTCTTCAGAAACGCTTTCCTTGCCATTGCCAGTCTTCATTTCATATCCTCGCTCCTTCGACCATCATCAGTTATATTGCTCCCCAAATAGCAAAACTCCTTTACTACTTTAAGTGTCTCATTTCCTAATCTAATTCCCTCAGCATCACCCGACTTAATTCGACTACATTCCATTATCCTCGTTTTGCTTTTGCTGATGTTCATCTTATATCCTCCTTTCAAGACGCTATCCATTCCGTTCAACTGCTCTTCCAAGTCCTTTGCTGTCTCTGACAGAATTACAACGTCATCGGCGAACCTCAAAGTTTATATTTCTTCTCCGTGGATTTTAATACCTACTCCGAATTTTTCTTTTGTTTCCTTTACTGCTTGCTCAATATACAGATTGAATAACATCAGGGAGAGGCTACAACCATGTCTTACTCCCTTCCCAACCACTGCTTCCCTTTCATGTCCCTCGACTCTTATAACTGCCATCTGGTTTCTGTACAAATCGTAAATAGCCTTTCGCTCCCTGTATTTTACCTCTGCCACCTTCAGAATTTGAAACAGTATATTCCAGTCAACATTGTCAAAAGCTTTCTCTAAGTCTACAAATGCTAGAAACGTAGGTTTGCCTTTCCTTAATCTTTCATCTAAGATAAGTCGTAGGGTCAGTATTGCCTCACGTGTTCCAGTATTTCTACGGAATCCAAACTGATCTTCCCCGAGGTCGGCTTCTACTAGTTTTTCCATTCGTCTGTAAAGAATTCGTGTTAGTATTTCGGAGCTGTGGCTTATTAAACTGACTGTACGGTAATTTTCACATCTGTCAACACCTGCTTTCTTTGGGATTGCAATTACTATATTCTTCTTGAAGTCTGAGGGTATTTCGCCTGTTTCATACATCTTGCTCACCAGATGGTAGAGTTTTGTCAGGACTGGCTCTCCCAAGGCCGTCAGTAGTTCCAATGGAATGTTGTCTACTCCGGGGGCCTTGTTTCGACTCGGGTCTTTCAGTGCTCTGTCAAACTCTTCACGCAGTATCGTATCTCCCATTTCATCTTCATCTACATCCTCTTCCATTTCCATAATATTGTCCTCAAGTACATCGCCCTTGTATAGACCCTCTATATACTCCTTCCACCTTTCTGCTTTCCCTTCTTTGCTTAGAACTGGGTTTCCACCTGAGCTCTTGATGTTCATACAAGTGGTTCTCTTATCTCCAAAGGTCTCTTTAATTTTCCTGTAGGCATTATCTATCTTACCCCTAGTGAGATAAGCCTCTACATCCTTACATTTGTCCTCTAGCCATCCCTGCTTAGCCATTTTGCACTTCCTGTCAATCTCATTTTTGAGACGTTTGTATTTCTTTTTGCCTGCTTCATTTACTGCATTTTTATATTTTCTCCTTTCATCAATTAAATTCAATATTTCTTCTGTTACCCAAGGATTTCTACTAGCCCTCGTCTTTTTACCTACTTGATCCCCTGCTGCCTTCACTACTTCATCCCTCAAAGCTACCCATTCTTCTTCTACTGTATTTCTTTCCCCCATTCCTGTCAATTGTTCCCTTATGCTCTCCCTGAAACTCTGTACAACCTCTGGTTCTTTCAGTTTATCCAGGTCCCATCTCCTTAAGTTCCCACCTTTTTGCAGTTTCTTCAGTTTTAATCTACAGGTCATAACCAATAGATTGTGGTCAGTGTCCACATCTGCCCCTGGAAATGTCTCACAATTTAAAACCTGGTTCCTAAATCTCTGTCTTACCATTATATAATCTATCTGATACCTTTTAGTATCTCCAGGGTTCTTCAATGTATACAACCCTCTTTCATGATTCTTAAACCAAGTGTTAGCTATGATTAAGTTATGCTCTGTGCAAAATTCTACCAGGCGGCTTCCTCTTTCACTTCTCTCCCCCAAACCATATTCACCCACTACGTTTCCTTCTCTCCCTTTTCCTACTCTCGAATTCCAGTCACCCATGACTATTAAATTTTCGTCACCCTTCACTATCTGAATAATTTCTTTTATCTCATCATACATTTCTTCAATTTCTTCGTCATCTGCAGAGCTAGTTGGCATATAAACTTGTACTACTGTAGTAGGTGTGGGCTTCGTATCTATCTTGGCCACAATAATGCGTTCACTATGCTGTTTGTAGTAGCTTACCCGCATTCCTGTTTTCCTATTCATTATTAAACCTACTCCTGCATTACCCCTATTTGATTTTGTGTTTATAACCCCGTAGTCACCTGACCAGAAGTCTTGTACCTCCTGCCACCGAACTTCACTAATTCCCACTATATCTAACTTTAACCTACCCATTTCCCTTTTTATATTTTCTAACCTACCTGCCCGATTAAGTGATCTGACATTCCACGCTCTGATCCGTAGAACGCCAGTTTTCTTTCTCCTGATAACTACATCCTCTTGAGTAGTCCCCGCCCGGAGATCCGAATTGGGGACTATTTTACCTCCGGAATATTTTACCCAAGAGGACGCCATCATCATTTAATCATACAGTAAAGCTGCAATCCCTCGGGACAGTGATAGAAGACTTAAATTATGACTTTCTTGGGTAAACATTAGAGAAATTTCTAATTTCACTCTACTTTTTGGCGATTAATTTCGTTGTGATTCCACATCAACTCCACATTTTATTTTTCTATAACAACTTCATCTGAAACTCGTCACCAGATTTCTTCAACATTTATTGGGCTCTTATACTTCTCCAGCTCAATGTAATCTTCCACTGGTCATGGAAAGCAATACAAAATATCTATTTGTTTTTAAATCATACTAAAGTTTGTATGTTCTCCCTCTGGTGTTGAAAGACAAGAAGTCTTCAATTCGTCTGTTGATACTATTATCTCCATAGGTAGCTGTCAGTATGCTGCAATAAATAGTGAAACTCGATGTCTCTTATGAAATTTTTCAATCCCAAAGCTTTATGTAACTGCATAGATGTATGTCATCTTGTAATTCAAAGATTAGTCAGACTTATTCGTAAAACATTTTCAATTAATTCAGATGAGTTTGTATGTCCAGCAGCTTCGCACAAAGTGTTACATTTTCGTATAGTTGTGCTGTGAACTATGGATAGTGCTGTCTTAGGATACTTTAGATTCAAATTCTGTTCATGTTACTCTGTACCAATAGCGCAGTCCTAATTGTATTCACATATTCTGTACAGTATTTTATTTCTAATTTGCCCAGTTACTCTCATGTGTACAGTACAAGACATTAGATATTTGACAAGTGAATATTTAAAACTACGCTGAACTTCAATAAATAATTACAGTTGAACATCTGTTACACATAAACAGCATTTTAGCACTACAAACAACAGAGATCTGCATGATTATATCAAGGAGACATCTAAATGCAATACAATAGTGGAAATTAGTATAAAGGCATGTGGTTATCTGTAGAAAACCCCTTGGTTTACGTATTTGGTATAGTATTCATTTTCCGCGAACAGTTTACAATAAAGCAAACTAAAATACATTCGCACTTCACCATTAAAATTAGGCTGAGTACTTAAAAATTGAAAAAAAGCAGTCTTTCGGGTAGGAAGGGGCGGCAGTTGATATAAAGATAGCTTCGCTAGATGACCCACACAATAGTGAATGTTAAATGTTCGCTGCAGTTGCAGTTTGGAGGCATGTCTGCTAATGTCGTACGGCAGTTATTGTGATAACACAGCGTGGAAAACCTCTGTCGGGTAACGAACAAGCGAGCACTAAGTTGCACAAAGAAATGGCACTGCCTAATCGCCAGATTGCTAAGAAATCAGGGTGTTCCAGTAGTGTTACTGACAATTTTCTCAGACTGGGTGCACAGTATGATAAAAATGGCAAATATAGCCGGACACGAAAATTGTCAACATCAGATACGCGTTTGATTCTGCGTAAAGCAAGAGTTAAGGGCTTCTGTTCCTCTCAAATAGTGGTTAATTTGCGGTTATCAGTCACTTCCATGTGCGCTACAGAAATCCTGGCTCAGGATGCGAATCTGGTATTCAAGAAACGGCTCCATAAGCCATCTTGAAACAATGCGCATGAGGAGGCCCGACTGAAGTTTGCGGAAGAACATATGTCGTGGACTGCAGAATGCAACAAAGTAATTTTCAGTGATGAGAAGAAGTTTAATGGGCCACACGGTTTTCGCAGTATTACTGGCATAATCTCTGTACAGAAGAACACGTTCGGATGAATAGAAAATTTGACAGTGACAGCGTTATGATCTGGCCAGCATTTTGTGCTTAAGGCACGTCCAACATATCATAGCTGCATTCCAAAATGAAGTCTCATGATTCCACAGGAATGCTGAAATTTAATTGGATCGTAGGTATGAGAGATTTGACGATGATAATTTACTATTCCAACACGAAAACGCTAGGATTCAGGTCTGACAAGAGAAAGACGTGGTTTCAAGATGAAGAAATTCCATTTCTGAGCTAGTCATCGAGAAGTCCGGATTTAAATCCCATGGAGAGTCTACGGCAGGGAGGGGGAGGGGGGGGGGGCGACAATCTTTGCACGACGTGTTTATCGCAGTGGGGGACAGTTTGAGACTGCGGACGAGCTGCAAACGGCAGTTCGAATGGAGTGGACCTCAGTCTCGGAAGAAGAGATCACTGCCCTTGTACCTGTACAATCAGTGCCTTAGAGGATTTTCGCAGTAATTGATAACAGTGAAAGTTCGATTAAATACTAGGTCTTAGTTGTGGTCTATTTACTGTATACGTTAGTCTGACAAAAATTCTTAAGTGACTTTATATCAGTTTCCACCCCTAAAGTTGTCTTGTTTCTTTAAGTTTCTTAAATACCGATCCTAATGGAAAAATGAAAATGTATTTTGTTTTGCATTGTTGTAAACTGTGAGGGTAAAGTACATGCACACAAAAATCGTAAATAAACATCTTTTTTCCACAAATGAACATCTTTTTCCACAAATAAACATCTTTTTTCCACAAATGAACATCTTTTTCCACAAATAATCACGTACCTTTGTCCTGATTTCCACCGTTTTAGTGTTAGCAGTCTTGCTGCACTTAAGGAAAGTATTGTAGATTAGTCTCTGTTGGCCGTAGTCTCGTTAGTAGGGGGAAAGAGAGGAGAAAGACCTGAAAAGTGCAGTCAGTTGAACAGCACTGCGTCGACTAAGTGAACTGCTATGGCTATTCACCTAGCTAGGACTTTTATGTTACATTTGTTTTGGTGTAAAACAAGTAAAGCTGTGCTCGACCTGAATGTTGGCTCGAACACTACACTGCTTTACTACGCAATATGCTGTTAGAGGTGATATGCCCTTGGCTTCTTTCGACTTTTGAAGCTACTTATTCAGCCAGCTATAGGAAGACCTAAAGCTCAACGTGGGCTTTAAAATGCGGTGAATTTGACGTTTTTCTCATTGTTGAATGCGAAAAAAACACGATAAATGACAGAAGAAATCCCAAGACAAAGGGGAGTCGAGCCCAAGTGCTTTAGTTTTGTAGTTGGGAACACTGACACATTCTGATCAAATGTATCCGAACACGTGTTTCTGGACATTAAGACTGGGTGTGTTCACCCTTCGCCTTTATGACGGCTTGAACTCTGCTGGAGACACTTTCAGTGAGGTATCTGGATGCATGTGGAGGAATGGCAGCCCACTCTTCCTCAAGAGCCGAAACCAGAGAAGGTAGTGATGCTGGATTCTGCAGTCTGGAGAGAAGTCGATATTCTAACTAATCCGGAAGGTGTTTGATTGGGTTCTTGTTGGGACTCTGAACAGGCCAGCCCATTTCAGGAATGTTATTATCCACAAACCACTATATCAATGACGCTACTTTAAGACAGTGTGCATTGTCGTGCTAGTACAAACACTCATCGTCTCCAAACTGTTCCATTGCTATAGACAGTACACAATGAGGTAAAATGCATTTTGGGCCTTCTTAAGCATAATGAGAGGACCTTACATTAACCACGATAAACACCCCAACACTGTAACACCACCTTCTCTGCAGTTCACTATTGGGACTGTACATAATGGCAGGTGAAGTTCTCCATAAATTCACAGAACCCAAGTCCTTCCATCAAACTGCCATGGGGTATAGCGTGATTCATCATTTCACAACACTTGTTTCTAGTTAAGCACTGTTCAGTGGCATGGCTCTTTACACCATCTTAAATGTCACTTAATATTGACTTCAGAAATGGATGTCTTATGATCATCTGTTTGACCATTGTACCCCAGTCTTTTTAATTCCTTACGCACAGTCACTGTGTTAACTGGACTCGCGATATCACTTTGGAGCTCATCGGTGATTTCTTCCGCTGATTACATGTGCTTTTTAATAACCATCTCCGCTGTAATACTCGACGGTTCCCGTCCATCAGTACATGAGATCTGCCTGGCCTTGGTTTAAGTCGACTGTTCTTTCGCGTTTCCACTTTAAAATCACATCACCAAGGTTGGCTTGGACGGTTTTAGATGGGTTGAAATGTCCGTGATGAATCTATTACTCAGGTGACATCCAGCGGCCAGCCCGCACTCGAGTCACTGAGCTCTCCTGACAGACTCACCCTGCTGTTACTGCTCCACCAACCACAACACAGTACCCGCACCTCCTTTTGTACTGGTGTGTCCTCTTTCGTGACATCTACTGGTCAATTCCGCATTACAGATGGGTATTCGGATACTTTTAATCATATAGTGTAATTTATAATCAAGTTCGAGACAGTCTGTAAAAGTCGGCACTTTCAATAGCGTACAGTTATCATTTCTGCTTGTGGGTAATTCGAATGATGGTAACAACTCGAAACAGTCGTGCTTTACTCTTCACACCTAGTAAAAACACCGTGTTCGCTTGGTCAGTTATACTATATACATAGCACAAAAAGGGAGAACTCCGAAAATTTTATTATAATTTTATGATGGAGAGACTTTCTATCTATAAAAGTCAATCTGAATGAACATTCCGGACTTGCTGCAAAGCTACGAGCGTTGACTGAAAAGTAATGCCTCCACCTTCGTAACTCTTCAACAGTTGGCAGCATTGGTATGCAGCAGGTACTGGCTTGTTCCGTAGCCTCTTCTCTACAGCTCCAGTTGGCGGGAAGCCTTAGCATTGAACGGTTGTGATGTTACAGTGTAAAGTACGGAACCCTGCGCAGACGGTCGGTCAGTGCGATTTAAGCAACATGCAGTCATTGAATTCTTGGCAGTAGAAGGTGTCACCCCAAAGGAGATTAATCAGAAAATGAAAGCAGTTTATGGCGATTGCGTTGATGTGAGGACTGTGCGTCGTTGGGCGAGTAAGTTTAAAGATGTTGAGATGGGAACATTTGACTGCGTGACAAACAAAGAGTTGGACGTCCTGCGGCAGCAACCACCGAGTTTCACAAGCAAAATGTTGACAGATTGATTCAGGACGATCGACATATCACTCAGAGAGAAATTGCAAGCACAATCGGCATTTCACAAGAACGCGTGGGTCACATTATTTCTTTGCTTGGCAAACCATCCATTTCAAGTGCCACAACAGCAGAACTTCAGAGACTGAATCCTACCACCATACAGCATCCTCCATACAGTCCATATTTAGCACCATCTGACTTCCATCTGTTCCTGATAATGAAAGACCATCTGCGGGGTCATCATTACGCTTCCGATGAAGGCTTGAGAGAACTGTGAGGCTGTGGTTGCGGAAACAGAGTGTCGACTCCTTCCATGACCGCTTCAGAAAACTTGTTCATCGTTGGCAGAGATGTATCAAAAAATGGTTCAAATGGCTCTGAGCACTATGGGACTTAACATCTGAGGTCATCAGTTCCCTAGAACTTAGAACTACTTAAACCTAACTAACCTAAGGACATGACACACGTCCATGCCCGAGGCAGGATTCGAACCTGCGACCGTAGCGGTCGCGCGGTTCCAGACTGAACCGCCTAGAACCGCTCGGCCACCAGCGGCCGGCAGAGATGTATCCAATTGGCTGGTGATTATGTGTAAAAGTGAATATTGGTAATTAAAGATCACACTCTAAGGATTATTTCTGCGTTTGATTTATTAAAGTATTCCCATCCAAACACGCTTAACGAAGGTGGAGGCATTACTTTTCATTCAACCCTCGTACAACGACCTCCTTCAGGGCAAGATTTGGGGTGGGGGAGAAGTGCCTCCATTTATTGCAGATGATCGGTGTCAATAGTAATATTTATGAATTATTGGCCATAAAATACAGGGTGTTTGGAAATTCCCGTCACAAATCTCTAGGACTTGTAGAGGGGAGTGTGTTAGCGTGCCACAGCGATGGCTCTGCGACGTGGTTACCGTCGTCGCTGGCGGCGCAGTGTACCTGTGTATCGCAGTTTGAAGGCGACTGATATTGACTTGGCTGGGCAGTTTAATAAACAGCAACTGATTGGAGGTCAAAAGTTTTTCGTGGACTGCATCTGAACTTCACTTGTGATGTACAAGCAGTGTTCGGAGGTAGTACATGGCTGACACTGGCTGCTGTATGGGGCAACCAAGCAGATTATGGTGGCCTTGAAGCATTTCCAGATGCTAACATATTGGCTTGGAAGACGTGGAGTATTGTTGAGACTACAGGACTGTTGGCTAAACAGCCTTATGGTACTCTTGTTCCAAGCATGCCATTTGTATTGTCTACTAGAAGAAAGAAGAAGTTAAATGCTGATGAGTACCTCTTTTTGTGGGCGAAAGTCGGCAATGGCAATTATAAAATCAAGATCAACGGTGACTGTATGCTGAATAGGAACCCACGTCTGGAAACGTACTGTTTCCTTCTACGATGGCTTCAGTTCAGGTTTTTAACTCACCCACTTCAGCTAGAGGAATTTAATTAGGTGTGACGCTACATGTAATGTGAATAACGACTGTAGTTCTCTTCATAATAAATGTCGGGATTTCAAAAAAGTCACCCATTAATTCTTTTGTGGAGTGCAAATATTCATCAAGAATATTAAAATCGCTTCCAAATGGGCTACAGAGAATCTATAAAATTGTTACCAGGTTTGTACAATTAATATTAGCAAAGATATTAACATTGGTGTGGAAAATTGTTTGTAACAACAGTAACCAAAACTACAGACGCGCTACAAATACATATGATACATCATCTGCCAGCGCTTGAAATTAACCATAAAACGACATACAGACAAAACATGCTATGTATTTATTATAGATAAAAATATATATTATAATTGTTGAGTGCCAAAATAAATAGTTCTGCACAGTTACTCGAAAAGGCTACCCACTGAATCAGTTGTATACAATATTTTTCATTGCTTATGTTCATTTCATTTAATAAGAAATTTGTGGATTAACTATTATAAGGAAGTTATCTGAACAACATACTCATAGTGCGCAAGCATCAAAAGATAAGAAAGACTGTCAGTTTACTAGCAATCACTGTTCTGCTTCGTGCAGAATACATACTGTAAGTCTATGCTAGTTAATTAACAATGTGTAACTAAAAGCAAATGTCCGTCTGCTTAGCTGGATGGTAACGTGCTTGCCTCCCGTGCACAGGGTCTGGGTTCGATTCCCACCTAGGTTCGCGATTTTCTCCGCTCGTGGACTGGGTGTTATTTTGTCTTCATCATTTCATCCTCATCACCGGCGCACAAGTCGCCCATTGTGGCGTCGACTGAAATAAGACTTGCACTTGGCGGCCGAACTTTCCCGGATGGGGCCTCCTGGCCAACGATGCCACACGTTCATTTAATTTTTTTAAAAGCAAATGACATTCTCTTACTAATATTCAAATGTGTTTGAAAATCTGTATAACATCATATAGTGCAGTAGCTCTTATGACTGAGGATGTCAGTCCAGTCACATGAGATAGCTGAAGAGGGAGCAAGCAGAGCATTATCAGGGTCTTTTGATCGCTATTGTTAAAGTATTTGTTTGGGATGCAGCAGCATTGGACACAGTCATTTTAGTATCTCAGTTTGCAGCTTGATATTGTGTATTCATTGTGAGCTAACATAGAATTTTGATACTGAATGTTGTTGGTGGTCATTTGGCATTCAGATAGACTTGAGACGACTGTTAAATGTACTGAATTTGTTCAGGTTAACCGTCTGGTGCACTGCACAATATCGTAGGCACATGTTAAACGTTGCCTGTGTACGCTCTGCTTGCTTTGAACATGCTGCTATTTCAAATTAATTTGTTTTAATTACGGTGGAACATCGCATAGCGAGCATAATTCGTTCCAGAATCTTACTCGTAGTGCGAAACTATCGTTAAGAGAAACAATTGAGCCTGTAAAAATTAAAGTAAAATACGATAATGCAGAAAAAGTACTAAAAGTACTTCAAAGAAAATCATACATAAAATTTTATGGACTTTATTATTCACGATACATAACTAATTCTATTTTACTAGGAAGCTATCTACTGTTATTTGCTTCTGCCAGCACTTCAACACTTAGGCGAAAATGCGATACAGCATTATCGTCAAATAAATTTGTAGCACGCATAGCCACCATTTTATTGGGATAATGATTTTCAGTGTACGATACAACCGATTCCCGTGCTTCCAGAATTTCTGTTATTGCATCAGAAGATGCTGCTTTGCTATTACCGCCTCCTCCTCCTCCTCTGAAGAACTCCTTTCCACAACTTCCTGCTGTGAAACACATAGCAACTCCATACGCTCTTCAGTGCTCATTTCCTCGCTGTGATTTCCACAGGCTCATCGATATCACTGTTATCCACTTCTAGACCCATGCTCTTGACCAAAGGCACAATCTCGTTGACTTAGGCTCCAAGAGTACTGATTCAAATGCCTCAGAGTCACGTTCGACAACGCACTCCGGTCCAAGCAGAAGTGGAAGTTCTCTTGGTAACCCACCCCTTTTCGATCATCTTGACGCAAGCAACGATGTTGAAGTGATATTTCCAAAACTCTCTGAGAGTGAGATTGGTAGCTTCAGTCAACTCAAAGCAATGCTCGAAGAGTGCTTTAGTGTAGAACTTCTTAAAGTTAGAAATAATCTGATGGTTCATAGGCTGGAGTAACGGAGTGGTGTTGGGAGGCAGAAACTGGATCCTGATGAATTCAAATTCTTCAACGAGGTGGCCTTGTAGGCCTGCGGAATGGACAGGAGGGTTGTCCGTAACAAGCAAGACATGGAGTGCCAAATTCATCTCAAGTCAATATTTTTTCACCAAAGGACAAAACACTTATTTGATCCAATCACGAAAAAGATCACGTCACTCAAGCCTTGTTGTTGGACCTCCACATCACATTTAACCTGCTCTTCTGGGCTTTACACTTCATGAAGGCTTGTGGAGTTTCTGAATAGTAAACAAGCAGCGAGTTTAATGTTTAAATTGCTGCTTGCATTGTAACAGAATAGCAGTGTGAGAAAGTCTTTCATTGGCTTGTGACTGGCAAAGCACTCTCCTCTGCTGTTACAAAGCACGGTTCGGCGTCTTTTTCCAGAATAGACCCGTCTCGTTGCGGCAGATAACCCACACATTCTACAAGCATCTTGAAGTTGCTGATGAAGTTCTCTGCTGACTTTGTGTTGGAGCTGGCTGCTTCGCCGTGCCTCACAACGCTGTGGATGTTGGATCTTCTTTTAAACTTCTCGAACCACTAACAGCTTCCCTTAAACACTTCTTCAGCCGCTGATGGTCCTGACGCCTTCTGAATGAGATTGGAGAAAATTATTGTTGTCTTCTCACAAATGATGTTCTTGTTATTAGTGTCGCCTTGCAGTTGCTTTTCACTTATCCATATAAGGAGCAATCTTTCGACATCGTCCAGAATACGAAACCGTTGTCTAGATACTCTTGTCAGTCCATTTGAAGCATCCATCACCTTAATCTAGTCCTTGTTCTTGAGGAAAGTGCGAATAGTTGGTGCAGACCGATTATATGTGCGTGCTAAATCAGCGACGCTCACACCACTTTCGCGTTTTTCAGTGATTTTACATTTCATTTCTAAGGTCATTCCCTTTATCTCATAGTCGTCTTCTAGCTGCTTCATCATTGGGGACATTTGTACGAAGGTTATTAAAATTTGCACACAAAAAAAACACTGTGTGAACACGTTTAGAAAAATGTGTGATCACAAGCTGCACTAAGATGGTAGCAGAAAGAGCACTAAATCCACACTGCAGTACTTACTAAAGACTTTGTTCGTAAGCCGCTGCCGACAATGAAGGGTGTTCATATTGTTGAACTTTTCCCCCGGCGCGCGCGGATGGCTGCTGACGTCACACTACATCGTCGACACTCGTTATTCGAAACATCGCTCGTTAAGCGAGTCTTTTTTTCTTTCAATTTGTTTTGGACGTGATGCAAATTGCGCGTTATGGTAGGTGCTCGTTAAGCAAGGTTCCACTGTATTTTGAAATTTATTCATTGAATGTTCCTTAGGATGGGGTTTTATGATTCAAAAGATTTCATTAGGTAACAACTCAACAGCGTACAACCAGACCACCATATCAGAAGACAAGCCCTTACATTGGTATATGGTTGTGTACTCGCAATCTGCTGTTTTGAAAGTAATAAATTAGGTGATCTGACGCTCAGTTCCACTTCATAATTTTGCTACCATAAACCTCCCCAATGCGTTGCAATTTGGTTGGCTCGTCTGGGATATGACTATAGTGGCAATCTATTACATGATTTATTTCAGGATTGAATGTCCCAATAAACAGTTTAGGGCTTTGGACAGACAGAATGGGGACTCTGATCTGTAGTCACCGCACTAGCAACAGCATTAGCAGTGCGCCCATCGTTTATGGGTGTACATCTGCGGCAGCAGTAGCTACAGCATATGGAATACAGGAATGTATATGCTATACGCTGATTTCCTGCCGCCACATTCTTTACCACAGTCTTTGCATCACAAGTAAGTGCTGTTATGCGTTTGTGCCACCTTTATGACACTGCCAATGTCACACTGCAGTCATCACAGGATGCTGCTGACCAAACAGCTGCCTGCCAGTGCCACTAAGGACTGATCTGCAAGGAAATATGTAACTCTGCTTTCTTACAAATTATGTTTGTCTGGTAACATTAATTTAAACTACACATTTGATAATACCTTCAGAGAGATAACGGATGTTTAAAAGCGCATGAAAAACTTTGAACGTGTGCTAATATTTGAATTTTGTATGTGTTTTCTATATTCATTTCCTGAGTAACATTCTCTTGAGAGCAATGCACAGCAGACACTTAATGATCCAGGGAAGGGTTCACATAGCCTTATCACTGGGGGATGACTTCATTTTAGTGCATCAGTTTGCAACTGTGTGCATTTCCCTGCATGACTTTAATTAATGTTCACATTTACTTGTCTTTTTCAATTTCTCCATTAACTGTTATTTAGGCTGTGCTTTCGTGATTCAAATGATTCCATGAGGACACAGTGTAAAAGTGCATAATCAAACCCCTAAACTAGTAGGTGAATCATGAACTTAGTATTTTGTTATGTTCTCGCCTACCTGGTGGTTGAAAAGTAGCAAAAGAGCTTGATGATTACTTCCACTCAATAATTTTGCTACCATAAACCATCCTGGTAAACTGCAGATGGTCCACTTGCTGCTGTTTGAGAATAGGTACCAGATCTCACCCTTTCATTTCTCTCAGCTTCATCATGTAACACAAACATAGCACTACTATACACACATCCATTATACTCTCTCCTACACTCTCCAATTACATACACAACACAGCTCCCACATATCCGCAAGGAAAGGCATAAATGTGCACGGAGTAAGAACACCCTTTCCAACAGGCAGCTGAACTCTCCCTGTGGAATATCACAGCCAACAATGCCTTATAGTATTTGTATTTACCAAACCTAAATTGTGCCTCAGAAGTAAAATTCTTTGGACAACTAGAATTATTCTAGCAAACTGAAATCTTCTTGAAAACTGAAACTCTTCTTGAAAATTACAAAAAGAGTTCTTGGAAGTTAAAATAATCATTAAAGTTAAAAATGTTCTGAAAATTAGAAGTCTTCTTCAAATTAAGAAAACTATCTGAACTGATAGTGGGTGGATTGTCACATTTTCGTCTCGCTAGATTTTTTCTTTCCATAGATTGTATGTGAATATTTTACATCACGAGGCTCTCGTTATCTATTCAGTTACTTGAATTTGTTCTGGATCTCATTTCCCCAAGTGCACCTCTCAGGCAGGCAGTCTTTTTCATCTAAAACTGATTGAGCCTGTTGTGCACAACAACTTGTTTAAATAACAGCTTCATAATTTACTATCAGTAATAATATATTCATTGCATTTTATGCACAAATGGCCCACCATGTGTTGGCAACATAGTTCCATCTGAACCCTCATAAAATTCAAAATGAACTCAAATTTATTTCACAGATTTTGATTCCAGTGTTCTCCTAATATTTCGTATGTGGACGTTAGTACTCTTCTAGGGTAATGACTTCATTCATTGAACTTCTGCACTGCACAAAAAAATTAAAAGGTCACGTTGTTTAAACCATGTCATTTTCTTCCATTGCGACACAGATGTTCGAAATTTGGCTTGGAGATGCCTACAATTTTCCTGTGTAATCACGCGCTGTGATGTCACCCTGTCGTATGGATATGATTCAGACAGCAAGACGTTGACATGTGCAAGAATGGGTGGATATCATAAGCTCAGCCGGGGTGTAAGATGGGTTGATGAAGCCACGTTGTGACCATAATTCATCAAAATTCTGCCTAGCGCCACCGTGGACGTTACACACGATGGGAAGGTGTGTAACCCATACCTCCTTATCTCTTCTCTTGACGCTTCTGCATCAGAGGTCAGAACCACAACGCGCAGCATTTAAACCACATGTTTTTTCTTATGAGTGGCCGACGAAAACCTTTCGCACACACCACTGCTCCGAATCAAGAGGCAAAAGCGTCAGAAAGTGCCACAAAGGCCGTGACTGAAACCACCTCTTCCCTTGGAATTTTCATTTTCACACATTTCGCTGTCGAAAATGACAGTTTGCAGTGAGATGTACAATAGGACGATATTCTTGAGAAACTTCGGCGCTGCTGGTACCTCTTAGACGTTTCAAAACTTATCTAAAGAGACCGCGGGACTGCAACCGTATTTAACATGATCTCATCCCTTTGGAGTGTAGCATGAACGCAATTTTTGCTCTGTTATACAGGGTGGAGACATTAGGAACCGTTCAGAATCATTCAACGAAATTTTAACACGATCTGAAGCATAAAAGAGTGTTTTCACTTTTTCATCCCTCCTTTTACTCGTTCTCCTGTGGCACGTGCAAGGGGGTTCGTGGGGGGGGGGGGGGGGTGCAACATTGTCACGCACGTGAATAAAACAGCAGTGGGTCGCTCTAAGACCTTTCAGTTCAGTAACACTCTGGGTGCCATCTGCGCACCTTTGCTAGGTGCTTTTAACATGTCCCTGTACGTAGACACTCACCCACCGCACCCTTCCCGCCAGCGAGGTAGGAGACAACATTCGACATCACATTTCTCATGTGGCCAGTGCGGGTTTGTTATCCTGCTGGTGTGTACGGATAGGTGGATGAGTGTTTCTGTACAGTGACATTTTTAAATTGCCCAAGGATGTTGCCGAACTGGGCGGTCTTAGAGGGACCATTTGCCGTTTTCTTGGCGTGTCCGTCAACTTAGAACACTCCCACGCACACGCCACAGAAGGGTACGAAAAAGGATGGATGAGAAGTACCGTTTTCTACTCTTAATTACATTCAGATTTCGTCGAATGGTTTTGAACGGTACCTAGTGATTGCGATCTGTATACAAGAGCGAAGATTTCAGTCACGCTACGTTCTAAAGGAGTAATGTCACGTTAAATGGCATTACAGCCCCTTGTTGTCCTTAGAGAAGTGTTGAAACGTCCGGGGGATATCAGCAGAGTCAAAGGTGCTCAAGAAAGTCGTTCTGTTGGATATCACTCCACAAACTGTTGTTTCTGATCGCGAAATGTGTGAAAATGAATATCGCAAAGGAAGGTTGGTTTCTGTCTTGTCGTTTGTGATACCTTCTGAGGCCTCTTCGTGTCGATTCTGAGCAGCGATGTGTCCGAAATTTTTCCTCAGTCTCAGATAAGAAACTGCGTGATTTCAACACTTGGCATCACGTTTCTGATTGCCGTCACAGACACGACAGGAGAAGGGCTGAATGGTGGGTAAGACGAGGTGTGACAACTTCCGTGGAGTGACACATCCACAATGCCAATGGTCAGAATCGTAGTGAAATATGGTGCCTACGTGACATCATTAACCCATCTTACAGCTCATCTGAACTTCTATCCTTTTTTGCACATATCGACAGCATCATCAAGCCAGAGGGTGAGACAACAGGGCGCCCTGCTTCTGCACCATTCAAGAGGAAGGTTGTAGGTATCTTTGAGCCAAACTTCGAACTTCTGTGTCGGAGTGGGAGAAAATGACGGGAGTTCAAAAATGTGACTCTTTAAATTTGTTGGACAATGTATTACCGCCTCTAACTGGGTATTTTCATCTCGGCATGGTCTCTAATACTCCGACCACCGCCCATTGCTGAAGACATACGTCGTCTCCCATTTACCTGAAACATAAGAAAGGTATTCATCTGGGTTAAACAGTGACGAAAAAATCGCAAAACCAAAGAATAATTAATGGAGAGTACTGAAATTTCGTGAATAGATTTGTCTAGATACCATATTTAAGTGATTAACATTGCAAGATCACAGCTTAGTGTACGCATTAGATAAACCATTGCAGATGCGAAATACTGGTACATCAATAACAGGTGTAAACGCCAGAACGTTGAATGCAAGCACTGAAATGTCTGTGCATTGTGTTGTATGGTGTCGGATGTCAGTTTTTGGGATGGAGTTCCATGCCTGTAGCACTTGGTCAATCAAATGAATGGCAGCACAACAGGTCGGATCACCAGGTTGACTTACAGATCTGCAATCAGGGTTCGTGGGATAACCATGAGAGCGCACCTGTTGTCATACGAATCGCACCCCAGACCATAACTCCAGGTAGTCCAGTGTGCATAGCACGAGGACAGGTTGGTTGCAGGCCCTCAGCTGGCCTCCTCCTGACCAACACACGACCATCACTGGCCACAAGCAGAGCCAGCTCCCATCAGAAAACAACTCCCCGCTACCCTGCAATTAGCTCTCGCTTCACACCACGGAAGTCGCAAGTGGCGGTGGTTTGGGGTCGGGGGGAATGCATGCTACAGGCGTCTGGCTCGGAGATGCCTTGCAGTAATCAATTGAAGGGGTCGGAGAGATATAGTCATAAGCCACATCGAACTAGTTTTGAGATACAGCGAGTTTAAAGTTCCACGGAGGTCTGAAAATGTTTAATACAAAATAGAAACCTTATTTCTACTGCAAACACTTGCTTAATACTTGCGAAGCATGTTGTTAAATAGTCAACTCTCTGCGTGCTATAAAATATCAATTTTAGAATGATTCTAATTAAGATGTAGTCAACGGTGGCTTATGACTATATCTCCCAAAAAATTGTTTAAAACATAAAGTATCAATTTGTAAGGATTTATTTTAACTACTCTTACACAGCAAGCAGAATATATAATTTTTACACATTAATACATACATATCAGGTATCTGAGGTGTATAAATTACTTTTTCATTGATACAGTTACATCAAGGAAGTTCCTCTACCTCATCATTGTACACGTTATTTCCATTACATGACCGAAAGAAATCTTGATTTGCTTCAGGTATGTATGGCATAAGAGACAGTACACCATCAGTTTTTTTCTGGTTAATTGGTAGTGGCTTTCTGTACTTTATTGGCAGCTGATATGGATTTGGTTCAACTAGCCTTCCTTTCTTTTTGACACGAATATCCACTGACATGAAAGCTCCTACGTCTGAATAAGAGTACTTTACACTTAGCTTGAAGGGCTCTTCAGACTCAAACTTAAATTGAGTAGCTTCACTCAAATGGTGGGGATCTACAGACGTGGATTCTGTACGTTTTGAGATCAGTGTCTTCAGGCTTTCCAAACTTCTGAAGTCTTCTCTTTCCACTTTAGTTACAATGAAATGTTTGGGACTCGCAGATTTTATTACTTCTGCCCATTCATCTGGAGTGTACACTATTGGACGTCTGTTTCTTGCATACCGTTCAATGCGACCAAAATCACGATTGCATGGTGTGACCTACCACAGGGAAGTAATGCTGGAAAGAATCAAATCTTTCGGTAGCAACAAGGGACCTTTCCAAAGCAATAATAGTCCAATTCTTTGCCTGACCCTTCCAGTTGTCTGTGATTATGTGCAGATGTTTTGTCTGAGGATTAGTTATCTCCAAGTACTTCAATAAGCAGCTCCCAACCTCATCTGAACCCCGTCCTCCATCTTTCTCGCTCCACAGAAACATATAACCCTTATTTGATCCACAGTCGTGAATACAATAGTGGTATGTCCATATTTTCCTCTTGTAAAATGCTGGACCAACTGTTAGTTTAAGTGTGGGGAACGTTTGCTGAATGTCCATTGCTATCACATGATGCTCTTTCGAATTTTCTTTAGCCAGAGCAGTTAAAGACGCAATTGTATTTTGTCCTCTGTCAGCCTTTTTGAGATGCAGTTCATATTGTTGTTTCTTTTCTGTGACTTCTTCTGCACATAATTCTGGGTTATTTATTGCAATTAGAAATCCATCACATTTTGAACGGGTGTCACTTTTTGGTAGTTTGAAGCCTATTTAAATTCAGATGCGAAAATTTCTCTGAATTTACTTTCAGATACTGCAGGAACCTGCTTTTCCATGCCGTATTCTACTTATCTCGAAATAAGGAAGCAATAAATTTGTAACAGTTCCTTGTTACACTGTGGTGCCAACTGGTGCTCAAATTGCTGTTGCAGAAGCATATAAGATGTGTCAGAATCACACCCCAAACACTGTGGTCTCCCATCTCGGTAGTGCCATCTGGACGTCCGGAGCCCGGTATTTTTGTGACTACATTCTCATGACAACTGCTGCCAGCAGTAATGTACAGTGGCTACATTCTTGCGAAGTCTTTTTGCAGTATCACAGAAGGAACATCCATTTTCTAGTAGCCATGTTGAAGGACCTCAGTGAGGTGTTGATAATGGCGTCTTTGTCGGCTTAAAGGCATTCTTGACTAATATCAACTCATCACGTCAAATCTCAGGTCCGTTACAGTGTGTATTTAAAGCAAATCTGACTTCTGTACTCACTGTAATGCTCTAGTGCCACTCCTATGCGACTTGCGCGAAATTGGAATAGTTATCATCTTTCAGATATAAAAACACGCCTACCAGCTTTCGTTTATGTCGCACAACTCCTTCTTGTTGTTGTGATTTTTTTTCGTCCTTGTTATTACGACATATCATTGTTGTAGCAGTTGCTGTTGTGGTCTTCAGTCCAGAGACAGCTTTGAAGCAGCTCTCTATTCTACTCTATCCTGTGCAAGCTTCTTCGTCTCTGAGTAACTACTGCACCCTACATCCTTCTGAATCTGCTTAGTGTATTCATCTCTTGTTCTCGCTCTATGAATTTTATCCTCCACACTTTCCTCCAATACTAAATTGGTGATCACTTGATGCCTCAAAATGTGTCCTACCAACCGATCCCTTCTTCTAGACAAGTTGAGCCACAAATTCCTCTTCTCCCCAATTCTATTTAGTACCTATTCATTAGTTACGTGATCAACCCATCTAATCTTCAGCATTCTTCTGTAGCACCACATTTCAAAAGCTTCTATTCTCTTATTGTCTAAACTATTTATCGCCCATGTTTCACTTCTATACATGGCTACACTCCATATAAATACTTTCACAAAAGGCTTTCTGACACTTAAATCTATACTCGATGTCAACAAATTTCTCTTTTTCAGAAATGCTTTCCTTGCCGTAGCCAGTCTACATTTTATATCCTCTCTACTTCGACCATCATCAGTTATTTTGCTCCCCAAATAGCAAAACTCATCTACCACTTTAAGTGTCTCATTTCCTAATCTAATTCCCTCAACATTACCTTATTTAATTCGACAACATTCCATTATTCTCGTTTGCTTTTGTTGATATTCACCTTATATCCTCCTTTCATGACACTGTCTATTCCGTTCAACTGCTCGTCCAAGTCTTTTACCATATCTGACAGAATTACATCATCATCAAACCTTAGAGTTTTTATTTCTTCTCCCGCGCCCAGGTTCCCGGGTTCGATTCCCGGCGGGGTCAGGGATTTTCTCTGCCTCGTGATGACTGGGTGTTGTGCGATGTCCTTAGGTTAGTTAGGTTTAAGTAGTTCTAAGTTCTAGGGGACTTATGACCTAAGATGTTGAGTCCCGTAGTGCTCAGAGCCATATCCCTGCCACCTTCAGAATTTGAAAGAGAGTATTCTAGTCAACATTGTCAAAAGCTTTTACTAAGTCAGAAAATGCTAGAAACATAGGTTTGCCTGTCCTTAATCTATCTTCTAAGATAAGTCGTAGGGTCAGTACGGCCTCGAGTGTTCCAACATTTCTACAGAATCCAAACTGATCTTCCCCGAGGTCAGCTTCTACCAGTTTTTCCATTCGTCCGTGAAGATTTCATGTTAGTCGTTTGGAGCCGTGACTTATTAAACTGATAGTTTGGTAATTTTCACATCTGTCAACACCTGCTTTCTTTGGGATTGGAATTACTATATTCTTCTTGAAGTCTGAGTGTGTTTCGCCTGTCTCATACATCTTGCTTACCAGATGGTAGAGTTTTGTCATGGCTGGGATTATTGTTTATGACATACTTTGGTATCGAAATTTTGGCTGTCCGATAGTATAGACGTGCAGTCGTTTCGTCTCATCCACATCGGAGAACCACGAAAGAGCACAGAATCTAGAGTACGAGTAAATTTTGTCATATTTTCCCCTACTTACGGCAGAGCTCCTTTCGCACTAGCTACTATTGGTGAAGTAACTAATGGACACTATAGTAATAATAATGATACGTTCAGGTATCCTGCGTGTAGAGATTTACAAAATTTCCAAATATCCTTAGGTAACTACAATACCAGTTTAAAAACGTGATGCACCCAGAAGGGTAAGTGGTAACGTAATGAAAATTCACGAGTCGAGAGGATATGTGCTGTTACTGTAGTTATCACAAAAGAGATCCAAGTTTATAAAGAACGTGGCAATATGTGGCCACTTATCAATATGACGTTGTACCCCTATAGCCAGTATGCGTCCAGCTCGGAAGTGTGTCACATAGTCGTATTCTCTCGTGAGGTAAACTGCTGTAACTGGTCTTTGATATCCTGGAGATTGGCACTGAGACCAAGTTGACGCCTATTTTGACGTATGGGAGGGTGATTTGTTCTAATATTATCGCTTTTCTGCCCCTTCCTGTTCTGACACTGTAAGAGAGAAATATGATCTTCTCTTGTACGTGCCCTAATCTCTCTTACAGTATTCATATGAACCCTACAGAATGGTCGCATACTCATCCTCTTCTGCTATCCTGGCCAACAGGGTTTGGCAAACATTACGTTCTCTTATTCCCAATGATTCCATTAGTATCCCCGCCAGTGGATATCGCGACGGTGGCAAATGAACCGTCGTGGGTAGCGCAGCAGGAGAGAACGGAAACATGCCATGAAGGACATGGGCGATGCAAAGTGTGGGCAGATCTGCTGACAGGCGTATTTAATGCGGGCGGCGCTAAGACGAACTCTTCCAGTGAATCTAAGTATTCCATTCGCCTTGCCTAAAACGGATCTTACATGATCGTTCCAGTTCAAACATCTTCTTAGTATTGCTCGTAGATCCTTAAACAATGTGACATTCACCACCAGTCTTGTAATCGAGTACTATCGCTTTCTTTCTGTAAGTATTATCCTGCATTTATCCAATTCGCCGGTTCGTTGCTAGTGTTTGGGTCTTAAATATAGGCAGCCAGGCGAACAGTAGGTCTTACTTTTTGGACTGCAATGGAGAAGTCGGTATGTGCTTCCACAATAGGTACAAACAACCTCCAACTCACATGGTCCAAGAGTTTATGGGGCATGTTGCAGCAATGTTCCTGAGTTTGAAAGGCTCACCAGATTAGGGAGGGCTGCTGGTTTTAGCCGAGCAAGCCATTTGAGCATCTTATTGCTCACCAGTTGCGACAACCTGATTATCAGGTATTACAATGATGTCTGTGAAGTGCGTAAAATCACCCATGCTGTTGCTCAGGTAACGCTAAATGTTCTGCTGACGTCATATTATTTGTCAGAATTTCTCTCTCGGTCACCCTGTTTTCTTATATATTTGAATAATTCTAATCTGTTATTTGTTCCTGTTGACGAAGCAGTGACTGCAAGTTGAGTAACCTGTGAAAGTTGAACAGTTTCACCATTTTTGCCAACATTTCGGTGCTATCACATTACTTGCCTAAAAGAGTTTCTTGTATTTGCAGTTCAGGGATTTTTTGTGGTATTCAATCACTCATCACTTTTCCAGAAAAGTAGGAAACAGTGGACTGACTAAGTTTTCTTTTACTTGCCTATTTACTTTAATATTTTTATTCTATGTTTCTGGAAACTGAGAAAGTATTATTTTTTTCAATTTTTGTCCGATTTCTACGTTTATTAGAGTTAGGAATAAAAAACCGGAAATCTATTATTTCAGAAATCGGTTAATCTGAGCGGTTTTAACAGTCAGGTTAAACTGGCGTGCAGAAAAAAAAACCATATAATCGAAAACCGGCTATTTCAGCAATAACCGCCATTCCTAGGCCATGGTGGTTGAACTCAGTGTAAGCCGTCGGCACACGGTCCGTGCATCCGAATGTTGAGCATTGAGCGTGCCGATTTCTGACGTCATATGGTGGAATAGCACGTTCGAGAGTCTTTTCGAACGTGTAGGGCGATATCTAGCGTGTCAGATATTCTGAGCGTGCGTCTGAGCGTTGACCAATGAGATGGCACAACGCCATCTACGCTACATGCACGCCATCTCCCTTCAGCACAGAGTTGTGAGGCGCCATATTGGCAGTCATTTCAATCCTATACGTATACATGCTGTTTCTGCGCACCAGCAAACTGAGAATCACTCGAAAATCCCTTTGAAAACAGGTTCGAATCCTGCCTCAGGCATGGATGTGTGTGATGTCCTTAGGTTAGTTAGGTTTAACTGGTTCTAAGTTCTAGGGGACTAATGACCTCAGAAGTTGAGTCCCATAGTGCTCAGAGCCATTTGGACCATTTTTGGCTGACCCAGGTTTGTTGTCAATTTAGTGTAGTGAGTAGCATTACTGAATCCAATTGAATTGTGTGATATGGCGCTGGTTCGCGTCTCGCCACATTTAAATCTTTTTGTCTTAACATTCACGTAATATGTTTTGATGCTTTGTTATTAGTTTAATATAAGTATATACTATAGTATTTAATGTTACCTAAATATCAGTTCACCTTTTTTTGAGGAGTTAGTTTGTTCAGTTGGCAATGGCCTTGCCGCAATAGCTACACCGATTCCCGTCATATCACCGAAGTTAAGCGCTGTTGGGCGTGGCCGTCACGTGGATGGGTGACCATTCGGGCCACCATGCGCTGTTGCCATTTTTCGGGGTGCACTTAGCCTCGTGATGCCAATTGAGGAGCTACTCGACCGAATAGTAGCGGCTCCGGTCAAAGAAAACCATCATAACAACCGGGAGAGCAGTGTGCTGACCACACGCCCCTCTTATCCGCATCCTCCACTGAGGATGACAGGGCAGTCGGATGGTCCCAATGGGCCACTTTTGGCCTGAAGACAGATTGCTTTTTTTGAGTTTGTTCGATTGGTTTCACATACAGGACAGCATGCGCTACTTGTATGAAGATATTTTGCTCCTTTTTCTTCTATGTTTCATGATTCACATGTTGCAAAGATTCTGCCATAGGTTAGGAACACTGATCAAATAAGAATGACCTTGAGGTTTTACTAAAATGTTTGAATGATGAAATTATACTTATCTTATGTGGAGATTTATTGCAAATTTGTATCGCACTGTTTGTAATAGAACTTTTATAAGTCTGTGTCTTATTGGACATGGTAGTTTCCTTTTCGTCTTAAAACATGTACATGGATATTGAAATTTTTATTTGTGAATGTTACATACAGAACAACGTGACTAGCATATGGACAATAGTGGGAACTTTACATAACCTGTTTAGTAAACAGTGTGATTTACGAGCTAGCAACATTCCGCAACTGCCGCCGGAGTGCGTTGTAATCGCACATACCACGTTGGAGCCCATGTACCATATGCAGAAGTCGCATTGTTCCTGAGCGTTCAGCAGGATGTTGAACTCAGCATGCTCAAAGTTGACGTTCGACAGCAAGGTTCGTGTGCCGACGGCTTTCGGGAGTCTATCCAAACGTGCAGAGCAGTATCTAGCATGTCAGATATTCTGAGTGTGCATCTGAGCGTTGACCAATGAGATGGCACAACGCTATCTACGTCACATGCACGCCATCTCCTTCCATCACAGATCTGTGAGGCGCCATATTGGCATTCATTTCAAGCCTTTACGTGTATGTGCTGCTTCTGCGCACCAGCAAATTGAGAATCACTCGAAAACCCATTGTTAACTGTGTGGTTCATTACAATAAAATAATGAGAAACATCTTATTCGTGGCAAAAGTATTATTGTAGCTTGCGTATTATGAGAGTATGCCATTTGAAGGCAACAGCAAGCTGAGGATCCAACAAAAACGCACTGTTCTTTGTACAATTTGTTATAATTAAATTTCAATTAGTAACATAGCTACAATTAAAGCTTTTAGCGACTGGAAACATGATAAAAATTGGCTATCAGCAATTAAGTGTCGGTTTAACGTACTGAGTAGCATTACTGACTGTCAACGAGATATATGGCAGTGGTTCGCGTCTCGTCACATAAGTTTTTTTTCCGTAACATTCGCATTTTTAATAGATTCTGATGCTTCATTATTAGTTTCGTATAAGTATATACTATAATATTTGATGTTATGTAAATAGAAGTTCACCTCTTTTTGAGGAGTGAGTTTGTTCGATTGGCTTCATCTACAAAATGGTTCAAATGGCTCTGAGCACTATGGGACTAAACATCTGAAGTCATCAGTCCCCTAGAACTTAGAACTACTGAAACCTAACTAACCTAAGGACATCACACACATCCATGCCCGAGATACGATTCGAACCTGCGACCGTAGCGGTCGCGCGGTTCCAGACTGCAGCGCCTAGAACCGCTCGGCCACTCCGGCCGGCGTTTCATCTACAGGAGAGCGTGTTGCAAAGATTCTGTTACTGAATAAGAACAGTGATCAAGTAAGAAAGACGTTGGGGTTTTACTAAAATGTGGGAATGATGGAACAATGTTTATCATATGTGGAGAACTACTGTAAATTTATATAACACTGTTTGTAATGGAACTATTATAAGACTGTGTCCTTATTAATTGGGCATGGTACTTTCCCTTCCGTCTTAAAACATGTAGATCGATATTGAAGTTTTTATTTGTGTGTATTACATATAGAAGAACTAGACTAACATATGGACAATGGAGGAAATGTGCTTTTTTTTATAGAGCTAACGTGGGGAATTTTACGCGCGCCCATTTAGTAAACAGTGTGATTTACGAACTAGAAACCTCCTGTAACTGCCGCTGGAGTGCGTTGTAGTCGCATAAACAACAATGGGATCCATGTACCGTATGCACAAGTCGCATCGTTTCTGAGCGTTCAGCAGCACGTTGAACTCAGTATGCTCAATTTGACGTTCGACAGCTTGGTCCGTGTGCCGACGCCTTAAGCACTGCCCTACTCGGATTAACGCCGCCCACAGGAAACAGGTCTGTCAGCAGATCTGCCTACACTACACGTCGCATATGTCCTGCATGGCATGTTTCTGCTCTCTCTCGCTGTGCTGCCCACGCCGGTTCATTTGCCACTGTCGCGGTGTCCACTGGCCGGGATACTAATGGAATCATTGGGAAGAAAGACATCATAATGTTCGCGAAACACTATTGGCCAGGATAATAGAAGAGGATGTGCATGCGACCATTCTGTAGGGTTCATATGAATACTGTAAGAGAGATTAGGGCACGTACAAAAGAAAATTATACTTCTCTCGTTCAGTGTCCGAATCGAAAAGGGCAGAAAAGCGGTAATATTAGAACAAAGCACCCCTCCCCATGCGCCAATTCAGGAGTAAACTCGGGTCTCAATGGCAGTATCAAGGATATCAAAGACCAGTTACAGCAGTTTGCCTCACGAGAGATTACGACTTTGTGACACCATTCAGAGCCTAATGTGTACTGGTTATAGGGGGTGCAACGTCAGTAATAAGGCTATCATGTAGAGAACTCCCACCTCCAGAAATTCTGAAGGAATACCTCACAGGAAAAATTCGAAATGTAAATGAGTCTTTCAAAACTGTTCTATCAACCAGGGTGCCAAAAACCGTATTTGTGGGCTTGAAAACACTGGAGATTGGGGTCAATGATACTGTGATCCTGTTCAGTGATGGAAGTGCAGGCAGAATAAAAGTTCTGAAGCAATCTGGAATTAATACAGAAGCAGTCCCACTAGAACTAGATAGGCAGCGAGTCCCCAAGGCATAAACTGTGGTCAAAAATACAGCGGAAGCAGCTAGATTCCTCAGACAAACAAAGAGACTGCATCTGGTTGATCCTCAAGAAAATAATGATTACAAAGCTATAGACTTTCAGGCTGCTTTTTTCATTCAACAGTGAGTTTTCCTTTACTTCAATTATCAAGTGCGATTTCTGAAAACTACTTTTTTTGTAAATGTTTCCCATCATCTCAGAAAAATAACTAGATCTATATTTTAAGTACTGTACTTCAAATGAAATAAAAAATACCTTTTTAAAAAAAGTATTTGAAAAGCAAAATAAAAATGTGTTTTGCATTTGTATTTCAGATACAAGTATTTCACATAATTCACATCTCTCCCTGGCTGGCTGGCAACTCTGGAACATCTATCACTGGGAATAATCTCTCCTCCCTGAAGGCATCAAATACCTATGGCAAAATGACTGAGAAACTCCAAACGGTACAGTTGCCCATGTGTTGCTTTATTTGGGTGCTGTTTAAAGGCAAATGCTAATGGCTTCTGGTCTGTGAATATTGTGAATTTTCTGACTTCCAGAAGATAGCAAAAGTGTTTGACAGCCAAATATGCTGCCAATAATTCACAGTCACAGTGTATTGGAGGGAGACCTGGAGAAAATTGAATGTGGTTCAGGTGTTCCTTCTTGCAGCTGGTGTAAGGAAGCAGCTATAGAACAGTATGAAACATCAACCACAAAAATTAATGGAAGAGTTGCCGAGGGATGAGGAAGCTGAGTTGCATTAGCTAGTTCTGATTTTAACTTTCTGAATTATTTGTCTGCTCTGTCATTCTGCACCACAGGGTTATTGTCTTTCCTCTTGGCATTCTTGCACAAATTGAACAAAGGCTTTAGATTTCTGCAGTATGTGGTATTATACATCTGCAGAAATTCACCAGTGCTAAAAGCATCATCGTTCTGCTACTGCTCTAGGATAAGGAAAGTCTTAGATTATTATCGCCTTATCTTCTGATGGTGAAATTCCTTGATGTGACACATAATAAGTCAAGAATGATATCTCTTTCTCTCCAAAAACGTATTATAATGTTAAGGTGACTTTCATCCAATCATTTACAAAGCTGTTACAGATGCATTATATGTTCTTTATCTGGTGCTGAAGCTAAGTGAATATCATTTAAATAGGAATACATAAAAGATAAATCATTCAATATGTTACTAATAAATCGATGTAATGCTTGTTCTACATTCTGAAGACCAAATGACAGCTTCAGAAACTCGAGAAGTCCAAATGGTGTAATCACAGCTATCTTATGTGCTTCTTATGACGCAACAGGAATGTGGTGATACGCCTGAATAAAGTCAGTTTTAGAGAATACGTTTCTGTTGGAGAGCCGTCAGTTGAAATCTTGTAAATAAGGTACTGGATAGCAATTTGGCACTGTGAGAGCATATAAAATTCTACAATCTCCATAGGTACAAGTTTCATCTTTCTTTGGAACAAGATGTAGAGGACTAGAATAACAGCTTTTATATGGGCAATATATAACATTGTTGATAATCTCTTGAAATACGAGTTTTGCTTCCTCTAATTTTGCTGATGGCAAGCGTCTGACTAGTGCAAGCACTGGAGAGTCTGTAGTTGAGGTCGTATGTTGCACACTTACTTCAGAAAAATTGTAATTAGGTTTCTCTTTGAGAATGTCACGACATCCCTCTATCAAATCTCAATATTTGTGCTGTGCATCAATAAAAACACTAAACTGCTGTTGGGTACATCTGCAGAAGCTATACTAGCGATTTTACATTTGTTGTCAAGAAACATTTGTGACTTAACCTCAAGCAGCAAATCATAATAGTAGTACAGCTGAGGGGGTTCTGTGACAGAGTGCATTGTTGTCAGATCTCTGATGATGTCAACAGTGACATCATGTGCTGTTGCCAGATTTCCCCCTCCCCACTCCCTCTGACAGAAGCCAATTGCACTTTATGAAAATGGTGAAAAATTAAAAAGAATGATGGGAAATTCAAAAAAGCCCAATTACGCTACAGGGTTTCCCCAACTCTTAACATAACTGCAGAAGTACGTCTCTTGTAAGTATAAGCTTGTAGAAAATCCAAGATCATACTTTGTTCTGTTCATGTAAAATTCAAGGGCAGGCTCAATGACATCAGAATCCAAGATGGCTGACCAGGGGATACTAGGACAGCCTGTATTGTTGCCGGATTCCCTGGGTTTTCCCCATCTTTATGATGTAAGAATCCAAAAATCTTTACACACTAGAATAAAGGAAGGCAATCTTGTGTAGTAACCTATCTGAACTTTCCTACCATTTACATAGCTGCCCTACTCACAGCAACATGAGAAACCACTTAACATGTTTTCCCCAATCTATTATTCATTCAGATGTATGGGGACCCACAGTCATACCTGTCAAGTCACTTATAAATTTGAAGTTGGCTGCTGTTTTTTTTTCACCTTCTGGTGTCACACGTACTGTTTGTCCTAAGTTAAAGCCCAATTCCCCTCTGATGTCACAGATTGTCGCCTTAAGGTTGTATCTGACTTGTTCTAAATCCACTTGTGCTATGCTGGGAAGTGTATAGATGTTTGATTTGAAATGTGTATCAATTTTTACCTCTCTACTATATTATTCCGAGAAGTATTGAATTTTCAAATGTTAATGACCTTTTGAATCCCCTATATAGTGATCCTATTCTGCTATATCTTTGTTGGCGTCCATTTATCTTATTTTCTCTCATTTAATGGAGAACTCCATGTTGACAGCTTTAGACAGAATTGGTATCCAGCTTCATTACATCTTGTCATTGAATGAGTATGTAATTCTTTGAAAGTGTTCTTCTTGTCACTGAGTATGCTTTGTAGTCTTAGTGATTAGAGCATTTTTCCTTGCAAATACTAAAAATAAAACAGTAGTTACGCAAATTGTTTCGATACATTTTAGCAGAAATTAATGTACTAGAATCATCTTTCGATTCCAATGAAAATTTCGGAGTTCTCCATTAAATGCGAGTAAGTACAAAAAGTAGATGCAAACAATAAAAGTAAAATACAATCAGTGTATTTACTGTGAACTTAAATAAAGTAGTTTACATATGGACTCATAATCAGGTTCAGCAATGCGTGAGTTCACAAAACACCATTTGACAAAACCAGCTTTTCTTTCATATGCATCAAAAACAAATCTGGAATCAGTTTCTTCACCTACTATCACAGGTGTGAACAAAAATAAAGCAGAATGCTTGCAACATATCATAATTCCATTCATTGAGTCCAATACACGCAAGATGTCGTAATCAGGAACACAATGTAAGAAAACCAGCTTCTGTGCCATGTCATGTCATGTCACATGGTTTTTAGGTTTCGATAAGTGCTAAAGCAAAATTATTTCCACTTCATAATGGCCACACAGCAAAATTGCAATATTATGTTTTACCAAAAATCTTTATACTATCAAAAGGAGAATGGGATGACATTACAATATCTTATATGAAAGTGGACCTAGCTATGAGAAGTTAATCTTAGTTTTCGAGTGAGGTTTATTGAATATATTACTTTTCAAGGTCACGAAATGTTTCCAGGCAGGTCCTAAACCACTAGACTCCGAGGCCTACCCATAACGTAAAAATTTAAAATATTGTTATCTAAAATACAGGGTTGTCCATTGATAGTGACTGGGCCAAATATCTCAAAGAAAAAAACTACAAAGAACGAAACTCGTCTAGCTTGAAGGCCGCTGCCATAGGTCAAACGGATATCAACTGCGTTTTTTAAATAGGAACCCCCATTTTTATTACATAATCGTGTAGTACGTAAAGAAATATGAATGTTTTAGTTGTACCACTGTTTTCGCTTTGTGATAGATGGCGCTGTAATAGTCACAAACGTATAAGTACGTGGTATCACGTAACATTCCACCAGTGCGGACGGTATTTGCTTCCTGATACATTACTCATGTTAAAATGGACCGTTTACCAGTTGCGGAAAAGATCGATATCGTTTTGATGTATGGCTTTTGTGATCAAGATGCCCAACGGGCGTGTGCTATGTATGCGGCTCGGTATCCTGGACGACATCATCCAAGTGTCCAGACCGTTCGCCAGATAGTTACGTTATTCGGAATTGCTCAGCCACATGTGAAACGTCAACCACGACCTGCAACAAATGATGATGCCCAAGTAGGTGATTTAGCTGCATGTGGCGGCTAATCCACACATCAGTAGCAGACAAATTGCGCGAGATCGGGAATCTCAAAATCGTCGGTGTTGAGAATGTTACATCAACATCGATTGCTCCCGTACCATATTTCTATGCACCAGGAATTGCATGGCGACGACTTTGAACGTCGTGTACAGCTCTGCCACTGGGCACAAGAGAAATTACGGGACATTGACAGATTTTTTACATGCGCTCTATTTAGCGACGAAGCGTCATTCACCAACAGCGGTAACGTAAACCGGCATAATATGCACTATTGGGCAACGGAAAATCCACGATGGCTGTGGAACATCAGCGGCCTTGGCGGGTTAATGTATGGTGCGGCATTATGGGAGGAAGGACAATTGGCCCCCATTTTATCAATGGCAATCTAAATGGTGCAATGTATGCTGATTTCCTATGTAATGTTCTACCGATGTTACTACAAGATGTTTCACTGCATGACAGAATGGCGATGTACTTCCAACATGATGGATGTCCGGCACGTAGCCTGCGTGCGGTTGAAGCGGTATTGAATAACATATCTCATGTCAGGTGACTTGGTCATCAAAGCACCATACCATGGCCCGCACGTTCACCGATATTTACTATCGTGAGTCACCGAGAACGCCTGACAACATGCTTCAGCGCATTGTCAATGCATATGTGAACATTACAGAAGGCGAACTACTCGCTGTTGAGAGGAATGTCGTTACACGTATTGTCAAATGCGTTGAAGTTGACGGACATCATTTTAAGCACTTACTGCATTGATGTGGTATTTATACGTAATCACGCTGTAACAGCATGCGTTCTCAGAAATGATAAGTTCACAAAGGTACATGTATCACATTGGAACAACCGAAATAAAATGTTCAAACGTACCTACGTTCTGTATTTTAATTTAAAAAACCTACCTGTTACCAACTGTTCGTCTAAAATTGTGAGCCATATGTTTGTGACTATTACAGCGCCATCTGTCACAAAGCGAAAAAAGTGATCCAACTAAAACGCTCATATTTCTTTATGTACTACACAAATATGTAATAAAAAATGGGGGTTCCTATTTTTAAAAAACGCAGTTGATATCTGTTTGACCTATGGCAGCGCCATCTACCGGGTCAACCATAGCGCCATCTGGTTTCTCCCCTCAAGCTAGACAAGTTTCGTTCTTTGTAGTTTTTTCGTGTTACACTTATTTCGTGAGATATTCGGCCCGGTCACGATCAATGAACCACCCTGTATAGAAGAATATAGATTTACGGGCATTCGATTTTCATTGTCTGGCCACTAGGAGCGCTACTGTCGTTCTCAGCAGCCCTACACGGTGTCTTTCAGCCGCTCTCCCTATCTGTTCGGTAGGTAAGCACACTGAGTGGTTTGTCTATCGAAGGAGAGCATTTCGGAAGTCATGCCGTACGGCTCTAGCAAACCGAGGCACTGTTGTTGCTTCTCCTCGCGCCAACCAACTAAATACAAGCGGCCACAGGTCCACACCTGTGCACTTTGCCATGAACCAGAAGTGGCTAGCAGGTGACAAGGGCATGCTATTCTTCGCAGTACCGGAAAGCGTGTTTGCAGGTCTTAGTACTGCTCAAATTTCCCTGACCACATTTCCATGCGTGCATAATAATTACCATATTATGTCATTATATTCACATTCACGTTCATCTTGTTTTGGATTTTGTATTTCGGAAAATGGAATGGAATAGAACAGAATAGAATATTTATTCGCCTTTGAACATGCTTACCTATAATTGGTGTCATCATATATTTTTTATAGTTACAGCATTAGAGTTATTTTACAATTATTCTTGCCTAATTATGCTGCAAGGAGGGTTTTACATAAGTAACTACTTCAGGAAAGTACATTGTAACACAGATTGATCACTATTTGCAAACCAAATTCAGTATGCCACAATGAATCAGCATATTATGATAGTCTCATTGTATCTAAATAATCTCTATACAATTATAATAATCATAAATTTTATCTCTAAATTGCCTTATACAATATGGCACAGGGAATCAACATACCACATGGGTAGCTTCACAAAATATTACAATTTATAATTGAGTATATAGTCATACCTCAAAACTCCAAATCATCTATGACACATTCTTAAAATTATTTCACTGTATAGAAAACTTTGCTTTTTACCCACTTCGTTATTAAACTTTTGAATTTATTCAGGCCAATGAGTGGGCATTTTTAGGTAGTTTGTTAAAATATGTGACACCAAGATATTTACAAAAAAAATGGCTCCGAGCACTATGGAACTCAACATCTGAGGTCATTAGTCCCCTAGACTTAGAACTACTTAAACCTGAGGACATCACACACATCCATGCCCAAGGCAGGATTCGAACCTGCGATCATAGCAGCAGTGCGGTTCTGGACTGGAGTGCCTAGAACCACTCGTTCACCACAGCTGGCAGGTATTTACAGCTATTGTGGATCTTTGCTAGTCTAGCTTGTGGCTTGTCAACTGCATGTCTCTGTTTACTGATATGATGGTGTATTGACATCCTAAGGTCAAAGTTATCCAGGTTTTCTTTCTTATATACTAGGTAACTATAAATATATAAACTAGGTACTGTCATAATATTCCATTTCCTTAAAGTAGTGTATACATGATTCGTGTGGTGCGAGTCGCACAATGCATCTGATGGCCTTTCTTTGCCATTTAGATACAGTCTCAGATTCAGGTGAGTTTCCCCATAGCAAAATCCCATATGTCAGTAAGTAATTCAAGAAAGCCAAGTATGCATAGAGCAGCAGAGTTTCACTTGCACAGCCTCTCAACTTATACAGCAGATAAATCACACAAGCTAGTCTGGAGCATAATTTATCTGTATGTGTTTTCCAGCTTAAACTTTGATCAATATGGAATCCAAGAAGTTTCACTGATGTATTTTCCTTACACACTCATCTACTGCTATTGCTACATTTAGCTGTAACTCATCCATGTTAGTATTCTGAGCTATTTATGTGGTGTCATCTCCATATAGTACAGAGTCACAGGGCAATATGGAAGGCAGATCATTTACACACACACACACACACACACACACACACACACACACACGCACACACACACACATATATATATATATATATACACAGGGTGTTACAAAAAGGTACAGCCAAACTTTCAGGAAACATTCCTCAGACACAAAGAAAGAAAATATGTTATGTGGACATGTGTCCGGAAATGCTTACTTTCCATGTTAGAGCTCATTTTATTACTTCTCTTCAAATCACATTAACCACGGAATGGAAACACACAGCAACAGAACGTACCAGCATGACTTCAAACACTTTGTTACAGGAAATGTTCAAAATGTCCTCCGTTAGCGAGGATACATGCATCCACCCTCCGTCGCATGGAATCCTTCATGTGCTGATGCAGCCCTGGAGAATGGCGTATTGTATCACAGCCATCCACAATACGAGCATGAAGAGTCTCTACATTTGGTACCGGGGTTGCGTAGACAAGAGCTTTCAAATGCCCCCATAAATGAAAGTCAAGAGTGTTGAGGTCAGGAGAGCGTGGAGGCCATGGAATTGGTCCGCCTCTACCAATCCATCGGTCACCGAATCTGTTGTTGAGAAGCGTAAGAACACTAAGACTGAAATGTGCAGGAGCTCCATCGTGCATGAACCACATTTTATGTCATACATGTAAAGGCACATGTTCTAGCAGCACAGGTAGAGTATCCCGTATGACATCATGGTGGTGAATCGAGGAAGTACAGTACATACTGACGAAACTAAAATGAGCCCTAACATGGAAATTAAGCGTTTCCGGACACATGTCCACATAACATCTTTTCTTTATTTGTGTGTGAGGAATGTTTCCTGAAAGTTTGGCCGTACCTTTTTGTAACACCCTATATATATAATTGGTGGCTTGCCCTTAAAGAGCGCAGTTGGACTAAACTACATGGCCAATTCCTTTTGTTGCCTTCGTTGCTGCCCAAACTTCCCTCATTCGCTCGCTGTGTTTCTGTTTCCGGTCCTCTGTCCATGCTTCTTGTCAGCTTCATGTCTTTGGTTTATCTTGGTTGCCTTTTTGGTTGCCCATATTTCTTTCATCCTCTCTCTGTGATCTTGTTTGCGTTCTTCAGACCATTTTACGCCTGATCATTTGTCACAGTGTATCTCATGTAGTTTACTTTTCTTAATGATGTTTCTGAATTTTATGTCTGGTGTGGTGTTGAGTTTGTTCAGGTCTTTTTTTTACCTCTGCCACGCTTTTGTTGTTTCTAGTGGTTACCCAGTCAAAGATCCATTTGGTCAGTCTGTGTGACGGCATTCTGTATAGGTATCCATAGAATTGTACTTTGTTTTCTAAACGTTTCTGTAATTGTCTCTGTATGTTTGTATAGTTCCTCTGTAGGTTTCTTGATCCATATTGCATTGCTGTCAGTTGCGCAAAATATTTTCATAAGTATTTTCCATTCTACTTTTTCTAGTTGTCTGGTACTTGTACGCCCAAGGATTAGTGTGGTCTCTGCTGCATACAGTGCTTCAGGGAGCACCACCATGTTGTAGTGGCGTAATTTGGCTTTTTGTGAGATACACTTATTGTTGCAATGATTCCATATTACTTTGTATGCCTTGTCAAGTTTAATTTTTCTTTCTTTGTTTGAGTCTGTGTTATGTCTGCTCATTTGTAGTTTTCCACCGATGTTCTTGAAATCTGTCGTTTTGTGAATCGTGCCATACTTTTTCAGGGATGTGAGTTTTTTTGTACTCATAAACTGTGTCTTTTCATAAGAGATCTGTAGTCCAGTTTTGGAAGCGATTTCATGTAGTTTTTCAATAGCTCCTTTGGTTTCGTTTATACCTTTCGTGACGATTCCCAAATCGTCTGCAAAAGCCATGCTTTTAATCTGTAGGTTTCCTAAGGTTATGCCCTGTTGTGATATTTCCCATTCTTTTATTACCTTATCTAACACTAGATCGAAAAGGAGAGGTGAGACACCATCGCCTTGTCGGACACCTGTGCAAATTTCAAAGAGCTCTGATAGTTCCCCACAGAAATTCACTTTGGAGGCCGTGTTGGTCAAGGTTTGCTCTATGATAGTCCATGTTTTGTTGTCTATTTTGTAGTCATCTTGAATTTTGAAGAGAGTTTTCCAGTCGATAGAGTTCTACGCCTTGATGAAGTTGACAAAGGTAATGATCAGGTTCTGTTTGTGTTGTAAAATCACAAGACCGCCCGTTACTGAAACCTGCTTGGTATTCCCCAGTCAAGTGGTCATTCTGCCATTCTAGTCTGTTTAGTAAAGCTTCAGAGAGGATCTTGTGTGTGACTGCTAGTAGGGATATTCCTCTGTAGTTGTTTGGGCCAGTCTTATCATCTTTTTTGTGTAGTGGGTGTATCAGAGCAGTTTTCCAGTCATCAGGTATTTTCATGGTCTCCCAGATATCTTCCAAGATCTTGTGGATGTCTTTGGTGAGTTTTGGGTCTTGTAATTTCCAGATTTCCGCGATGATGCCGTCTTTCCCTGGTGCTGTACGATTCTTGAGTGTTTTGATTATTTGTTTAACTTCTTCTAGAGTTGGAGGTTCACTATCTGGATTGTACATACTCGTTTTTGTCACCAATTCTTCCATAGGAGGGTCCATGTTGAGGAATTTTTCAAAGTACTTTGCCATAATGTCACAATTGTTTTTGGTATTGGGTTCTAGGGTTCCATCTGGTCTTCTGAAGCACAAGTTCGGTGGTTGATATCCAGTCATATTTTCTCTGAACGTTCTGTAGAAGTTTCTTGTACTGTTCTACGTGAAGTCCAATTCGATCTTCGTCAGTCGCCATTTATCGTACTGTCGTTTTCACTGCGAATGATTTTGATTGATTGTTCTGTGTTTGTAGGAAGTTCATCCAATTCTCTGGAGATTTATGGCTACTAAATTTTTTCCAGGCGCTGATTCGTTGGTCAATTGCTTGGTCCCATGTGTGGTTCCACCAACGGTGTTTCCTTGTGTGTGGTACTTGTGCTAGTTTCATGGCCTCTCGGATTCCCCTGAAAGTTGTGTCCAGTCTGTCGTTTTCTCCATTTTAATTTTGTTTAATATTTGTGTCTGGTTTAAAGAAGGTATTCTGAATCTGTTCTAACAATTTTGTTCTTCTGGAGCTTTTTCTTGGGCCAAAGACGAATCCTGATCTGTAGTAGGTGGTGGTCTGAGTTGAAGTACCCGTTACATGTATCTATGTTCAAAATTTCTTTTTGTGAGCCTTTCTGGACTATTAAGTGGCCGATTTGTAGTTCTTGCTTTCTGCTGGGGAATTTCCATGTGGTAAGTTTCCGTGTTGGCTTCTTGAATTTTGTTGGCATAATGGTGAGGTAGTGGCTTTTGCAAAAGTTTATCAGGTATTTTCCATTTTTGTTTGTGTCCTTGTGTGGAGTATATTTTCCTGTATTCCTTTTCTTTTTTGAGTTTAGCACTGAAGTCTCCCAGTATTATTTTGATTCTATGAGCAGGAATTTTCCTGATAGTTTCTTCCATTGATGTCCAGAAGACATCAATTTCGTCCTGGTTTTTCCTTTTGTAGTCATTAGTCGATGCGTGTGTGTTGATTATTGTGTAGGATTTGTTGGCTGACTTCACTGTGATGGTACTGATTCTTTCGTTTGGTTACGAAAAGTCGATTATGTTGTTCGTGATGAACCTGTGTACCGCAAATCCTGAGCCAAAAAGCTGTAGGTTTTTCAGTTGTCTCGGCGGTTTTCCTTTGTATATTCTAAAGTTCTCCATGTTGAAATGGTCTTCATCTGTGAATCGTGTTTCTTGAAGTGCACATATTTTGATTTGAAATTTTTCAAGAGTGTCTGTGAATTGTTTCATCATTCCTGCCTTCACCAGTGTGTTCACGTTGAGTGAGTTCAGTATAATTATACTGAACATGTTTACATGAAGCTGGTGTCGTCACATGTTATATAGCTACAACATTACAGTTATTTTACAATTATACTTGCCTAATTGTGTTGCAAGGAGGGTTTTACAATAAATAACTACTTCAGAAAAGTATATTGTAACACAAACTGATCCACTTTTGCAAACCAAATACAGTATGCCACAATTAATCAGCATGTCTTGTTAGTCTCATTGTATCTAAATAATCTGTATACAATTATAATAATAATTTTATATATATATATATATATATATATATATATTTCTTAACAGGTAAAGGATCTGATTTTTTATTATTGACACACACTAACTGTTTTTTATTACTTAGGTATGACTGCAATAGGAGGAGGGCCTTCTTCTCAATTCCATAGTACTGCAAAGACATGTTCAAATTATTAGACTAATGACATTTTTTCCAAAACTTTAGATTTAATACACATTTACATCCACATGCAGATTATATTAGTACATTCAATACTTTGTATGCATGCCTTGTTCTTAATCAACATGTTTATCCTGTTTGGTACAGTTTTTATTTTCACATGACACTTTAACATCATTGTCAGCATACCAGACGTCCTCTCGTTTCTCCATGAGATCTTGTTTGATGGTTATTGTAAATTTACTTATCCTCTATTTCACAGTAGCCCATAAATTTTCAATTGGGTTCATATCAGGGCTATTTCCTGGCCAGGGCAACACTTTCAGCTTCTTTTCTTTCAAGCATGTGCAAACAATTTTGGCTTTGTGGTAAGGTGCCCCATGATGTATAAAAATGGCATCTTTATTAGGAAACCACTCATTTATTTGGGGAAAAGCTCGTTTTCATGGATTTCTTTATATTGTTCGTGTCTCATTGTCCCTTCAACAACATGTAATCTGTCAGGACCTTTCACGGACATCACACTCCAGACCATAATGGAAGTTGGATGCTTCACCCATTGCTGTATACACTCAACTTTGAACAGTTCTCCAGGTCTGTGATGAACATACTGGCTACTTTCTTCTATCACAGTGAATAAAGATTCATCACTGAAGCATACCTGAAACATGTGCACAAATTTACAAGTTAGAAAAGTTGCGAATAGTAGTGTAGGAGACCTGAACATTCCCAAAATTCAAATGTGCATTTCCTTAGTATCAATAAAACATCACAATTTCCAGCAAAAACTCCTAACTTTAGAGATCAGACCCACATAATTTACTATATCATTGCACATATTTTAGCCCAGTCCTCAATTGTCCACTCCTGAAGTTGTTTAGCTCATTGCAATCTTAAAGTTTTCATGGCAGGTGTAATTTTCTGTTTTTTCCTTGGCTGGCATGCCTTTAAACCACATTCAATCAGCCTTCTACTCACTGTCACAGGTGAAACTGCAACATCCAAACCTTTCAGCTGATGGCTCATGTCGGTAGAAGTAAGTTAATGGTTCATTGTTGCCATGTTTGTAAGTCTTCTCATTGTTCTAGAACTGATTTTTCTTTTATGTCCACATTTTCCATTCCTGTTTGGCTTGTATTCAGCACCTTTCTGCACCGAAAGTTTGATTCTGCTGACAGTCTTTTGTGACATTCTCATTCTGTCAGCAATTTCTTGCTGTCTATAACGATTTTCAGCAAGAAGTGCTACCACAACCGAAACTTTCCGAGGTGAAACATCTTTTGTCTTCCCCATAACCTCACTTTCTTTGGAAACTCCACGATTTATTCCTATAGCTAAAAACATGCAAGTTCACAAGTTATATAATGTCTTATTAAAGTAGCAAGAAGTTGATAGAATAAATAACAAGATGAAGTACACCACAGAAACATAAAACATTACTATAAACACAGTTACAAAGCGTGTACACATACAACCAACACCAACACGATCTGGAGGGAAAATGACAAATCTCAATAACTGAAAAATTCAGTGATCTACAAGTTGCTTGGAAGAGAAATTTTGTGGGCTCAATCAAACCATTAAAACAAATCAATTATTACACCTTTCTCTCCTATTTTTACACCATAAAACTTAATAGTATCAAGAATAATCGTTTTGTCTAATAATTTGAACATGTCTGTAGCTTTCTTATTAGGATGACATGGAACACTGTATCAAAGGCTTTCTTTAAGCCCAGTAGTGTTGCACAAGGAAGTGACTCATTTTCAAAGCAGTCATATACTTTTGTTATAACGCCTTCAACTGCTTTCACAGTAGTGAGGGTAGATGTAAAGCCATATTGTGCAGGACAGATTAGTTTATTATGTTCAAAATATTGGTTCATCTGCTGGTGCATACAGTGCTTTGTTATTTTAGAAATAATTGGGACTAGTGAAATGGGTTGGTAATTTTCACATGGTGATGAGCTACCTCTCTTATGGACTGGCTTGATATTGAATATTTTAGACATTCTGGGTACAATCGCTCTGTTAATATTTCGTTTATTAAGTTTAGTAAGAGTATTATTATCTCTTTTCTTATTTGTTTAGTAATAAAATTAGAAAAGCCATACTAATCTTCTGTTCGGGAATCACTGAGTTTAGCTATTGCTTCGATGACATGTTGGCAAGTTACAAGACTCCATTCAAAACATTCCGTTGGTTTATTGTGTAATGGTGGCAGCATCCTTCGACCTTGCTTACATATTCCTTGAAGTTAGTTTCTGGTATAGGATTGGCAAAGCATTTATTTAGTGTATCAGGAGGAACTGGAATGCTGTAATCTTTCTTTTGACAATTTATTTCAGTTTCGATAACTTCCCATGCCACTTCACATATATTTGAAGAGTTAAGAATGTATCCATCATTGGCCTTGCATTTTGCTGTCTCGATTACAGTTCTGAAGTGTTTTTTATGATCTTGTATTTATCCCTATCTGTTTTATTGTGTTGTGATCTACCATAATACAGGAGGATCAAGTTTCATAAGTTATTTAGTTGTGGTGTATATCAGTGTTTTAAACTTCCTGGCTTAGAATGGGAGTTATGCTTGTAATCTTTCTTATAAGTTATTCTTGTAATCATTCTTATAATGTCTAGGGCATACTTCTTCAAAGATCTCAGTTACCACTTCTAAAAATCTTCTGGCCGACTCATTAGCATCCATATCATGAGTAAGTACTTCATTCCAGTCTATTAATGTTAATCTAGATTTTAGATTGTTAAGCTTCTGTTCATTAATAGGTCTCATTGTTCTTTTCTGGCAGCTATCTTCTTCATGATCTAGGGGAATTCTTAGCCACAATCCTTCGTGGTCAGAAATACCTAATTTTATTGTATTGTACTGATACCCACTGATGTGAAAATTATAGACAATGTTATTCAAACTTGCATTCAGTCTAGTGGGCTTGTCATTTATACAGTAAAAATTTAGTGACCTTAGTGTATTGAGTAAATTCTTTTTACTTTTACTCCTAATCCTACTGTCTATATTAATGTCACTAAATATTAAAACTCTGCAATTTTTATACTTAAGTTACAAGATTATAAGTTTCTGAAGACTTTCTATAAACAAATCATCATTGTGATTGGGAGGGCGACACACAGACACTGCTACAGTTTTCAATTTTGGCAACAGTACTGCTGAAACTTCAAAGTTAGAGTCTACACAACGTACATCTATAATTTTATAGTTTCGTTTTAGAGTTTTATTAATATAGAGAGACACGCCACCATGTTTCATATTTGTCCTGCTGTAGCCTGTAAGTAATTCGTAGTCATTTGGTACATGTAAATCTAGTTCTCTACATGATAACCAGTGTTCATTTATCATAAGTATGCTACAGTTTAACTTTACCAGCCAATATTGAATATCCAGAAGTTTATTTTTTAAAGGCTGTACATTTACATGAAGCAACATTAGGCTTCTTTCATACGAGCTGTTAATAAGTCTACTGCAGAATTATTCAGTGCACGTACACTACTTGTCAGTTCTAGTTGTTCTATATTATTTTCTTTTAAAACAGACAAATAACTATTTGTAGATGTCACCTTATCATTTATTGTAGTTTTTGTTGCTGAACACTGCTGTAGTGTTTTCTTCTCTGAAAAAGTGCCATGACTGTAATGTAGGGCTATTGGTTCCTTCTTCTTGCATAAAACAAGGCACAGAGACTTTTCATTTCGTTCACTAATCTTAATTTACCTTTCATGTTCATGGGAAGTCCATGCCATGCATGTTCATCCCTGTTCAGTTTGCTGACATCTACCAAGTGTGCATAGCTGAATTTTTTACATAATTTCTATAACACTCCATTGTGATCCTCTATTTCCCTATTTACACAAGACCACTCTGGAAGGTCGTACCATACCCATAATTAGTTATCACAACATTGGTGTGGTGAAATTGTGGCAATAACTTCCTGTAATTTTGCAGTGCGTATTAGCTTTCATTTTTGTATAAGTCGTTGGCGCCTCCTATGATCCATCTTTCTTCAGTTTCTTTGTTTCAGTTGTTAAGTTCCCTACAACAGACATAAACGAAGCACCATGTTTGACAATAGAAAACACAGAATAATCTAAGTTTATGTTTTCACTAAGTGAAACCGAGAGTCCATTGTCATTGCTATCAGCATACATTATGATGGTGCTTTAGGAATGGTGTGTAGTGCCATACTGATCGGTAAAAGGCCTCAGAATCTTACAGAATAGCAACTTCAGTTAAGGGGCTCCGGAAAGGCTCAAAATCATGAAAAGTTCAATTTTTACTTTTTTGCGTTTTCTGAATCTGCAGACTATTACCTTTTAATAGATATATAATTTATTCAATTCTGAAGACTACAACTATTTTTAAATTTTTTTTTAAATGCGTTCTACAAGGGCGTGACCCACTGTGGCGCTGTTAAACTGCTGTCAAATGGTGTTATTATTAACGTCCGTGTTCATCTGGTACATTTTAGTGATGTGAGATAAAGTATGTGTTGTGGCTAACCTGTGATGGTTCAATATATATCGCTGGTGTGATTGTCGATTGTTTCATGTTTATTTACTCTGTCGTTATCTCGAAAATATTCGTAATTAATTCTGTTTCTTGAGTCTCTGTTTTGTTGAAGTATAATAATGAGTAAAAGTAAAGTTATTAGAAATCCTCTGAAGCCTTTTAAGAAAAGGAGAAATGTTGGAAAGCCAAAGGTATGTGTTATTACTGTAAACAATAAAGACGATAACCAAGTGAGTGAACCTAACCTCTCAAGTACACCTGCCCATAGCAGTCAAAGTGGGAAAGAAAATACTTCACAGAAGAAGCTTGGTTCAATGAGTGAAAACTATGAATGTTTTATGGGCGAATCGGATGTGAATGAAATATTTGATATGTCGGTTCTCAAAGGAATTTTTTCAAACTGTGTAAGATGTATTCATTGTAGTGAAGTTGGTCTGCAACTCTCCATAATAAAGCACGTAGGACTTGCTAGTGAAATACAACGGAAATGTGATAAGTGTTCGTATATGACCACCTTTTGGAACAGTGTTGCAGTAACTGCAACTGAAGAAAATGGTAGCAAAATCTACGAACACAACAACGAGCGATGCTTGCTTTAGACAAGGAATGCCTTCGGGCTGCACACAGGGCTGTAAAGAGTCTAGAAATACAAGCAAGAGTAAACAGGAGGAGGAACAAGAGGAAGCTGGAGGAGGAGTTTGCAGAGGATGAAGATAATCCATCCTATGGACCTGGAATGCACTAAAAAGTTAATCCAATCTTTGTCGCTCGATTCCCAAAACTTTTATTTTCTTATACTAATTACATGTTTTCTAAGGATCTTCCAAACATATTTGTTTCAAACTTTCAGTAAATGTTACACAGTACCTTCTGCATAATTTAACACAGCCTTTTTCCAAAAAAACTGTATATTTTTGAATATATAAATAAAAAATTGCAAAAAAATGTTGTGAATTTTCATTACAATTGAAAAAAAATCATCTTTAATAACTGAACTAAAATTTTGTAAAATCCCTGTGTTAAGTTGTAGCCCATATTCCAATAAATAATCTGTAAAAAGTTCAACTTCCTACCTCAAATACTTTGTGAGGAAAGATGTAATTTATAAGCGTTATTTTAACATTGCAAGTATAGGGCGTTCCGGAGCCCCTTAACGAACGATAAATGACACCACCACCGAGGCTAGCCTACCACACCGATAGATATGAACGATACAGAATAAGGCTACTGCTTCGATACTGTAACGTGGGCTGTGCACATCATATCGTTTGCTGCTTCTGTATTGTCACATGGGCATTGCACAATAATACCCACCAGGATCAGGAAACGGACCTACAACCTTTAGCACTGCAATCTCTAGCCTTAATCATTTGGCCACGACCACCATTCACAACATGTCAAATATTTCTGCTAGGTTCAATGGAGAGGGATGCAGGCTTACTTCGTTGTAGAACGATATCGATGTAAACTATATATGCATAAAATTTGGTAAGGTTTAGACTGCCAGGCTTCACAAAATTCCTTTCCATTGTTACTTAAAAGTTGTATCCACATGTGCATTACTTATATGGTAGTGTATTTATTATATTTTGGTGTTCTGTGGGTTCTATATTTCTTATAACATCAGTCGTCAGGCACTGTTGCTAGAGGTCGCCCGATAAAATCGGCAGATAGTGTGGTCACAGTGCGTCCGATCTCCTCCATCAGTTTTTGGCAAGGTCAGAGGAAATTAGGTTAGGTTAGAATTCATTCTGTGTATGATGTAGGCTAGATTTTAACCTCTTAGGGTGGGTTGGATACCACGAGGTGTCCTAGCGGCTTGTACTATTAATGAGACGCCTAATGCATCTGAATGAATTTCCTGTCTCGTAAAGAACGTGTCGAGTACTATATATTCCGTCCTCAGTTATCGGAATACCATACAAGTTTTACGAATATATGAGATCACGGGAGAAAAGCTCTGTCACGTACTCGAGATAATTGAAAAACAAGTTATGAACACTCTGTTTCGCTGTATTTGTTTAAAGTTGCTCAGACGTACGTCAATTAATCATCAATGATTGTCATGTAGCATACGAGTGAAAGACAAGCATTAAGCGTAGCCATAAGATGCTCTGATAACGTACAGCACTTACTTACTCTTACTAACAGAATCACTACCCTAGAGGCATAAAACGCTAGTATGCAGTAATAATAATTTATAGACGACTAATGAAACCTACCACAAAAAAGATCCAGTACAGTAGCTGTAAGCATGTTATGATACGCAGCCCTTTTCACTTGAACAAATTATCTTTTGAGGTTACTACCAATGCCTAAAATTTCCAATAAAGATTTTGCTTATTTGAGGTTTCGAATAAACCTGCGGTTTCAATCCATAGATTCCGAACTGTATCCCGATTATGATACTTTCATCCTCAGAACGACACAAACTCACTCTTTCATTGACTACACTCACCAGTTCCTCACGTTCCATATTTCGTGTGTGAGATCGTCGGTCGATTTGACCGAAGAAAACCAACTGATTTGAATTTCACACTTTGTCGTCAGAAGTCTGTACGTGACCGCGCACGTAGTGACGTACTGATTTGAAAAGATCGGCCGTTTCCGGGCGGGCGATGTTGTTCGTCGGCGGAATCCACCGGTACCGCACAAACCGACAGTTTGCTAGCGAATGATTGAAGTTTTCATTATTGTATGAAATCCAAAGCTGTATTTTCGATTACAGCAATTAAACTGCTATACGCTTCCCGTGATTGTCCGCCGAACACCGAACTTGACTCAAAAAAAGATGATTTTTGTAACGTTGCTTCCAAACTTAACAGTTCCGAAAATATTGTCGGTATTGTAGTTGGTAGTATACTGGATTTAGAAAACAGTTTTGCTTACTCTACAGAATTTGGAGAAGCATTGAGACACAAAATTTCTATGAGCTCTCCCCACCCCGCTGTCCCGTCAAAATCCTGGTTGGACTCTGCGTGATTATGAAGTTGAATCACACAGTTTTCATCTTCCCCCGCTATCTGTTGCCGTAATATCTTCTTCTATTCTCACTCTATGGATTCAACACAAAAGGAAACGTAAATAGCACTACTACTGAGCCAATTAACACATCTGACAGTTGCAGACAGCTGTGCTAGTGACACATAATAATAATAATAATAATAACAGCTCTGACCAAAGACTTGTGATCACTCTGAAATGGCCAACATAAGAACGTTCGAATGAGCAAATGTCGAGAGGAAGAAAGGAAATACGCATGAGTGTAAACCTACACATCAAGAACTTTCTATTTTGTTATGTGAAATGTTGTATTGTTGTCTTTGTGTAAATAAACATTGTGTGTGTGTGTGTGCGTGTGTGTGTGTGTGTGTGCGTGTGTCATCACTCCAGAGATGTTTCATGTGGTACAATTGAAGTTGTGTACATGTCGAAAGTTTTAATAGTAATGCACGATGGTAGTACCGTAAATATACTTGTCATGTGCAACGCGGAAAGGATTTGACCTAATGTAAGCGGTTGGTATCAACGTAGGCGTTGTCTTATTCGGTCCGTGTTGACAAACCGCAAATTGAGATACTTGTTTAAGGTGTGAGTACTTTCAATTTAGGGCCCAGAATAATGCCACTATTTGGTAAAAAGGACGACAGAGGTATTGACTATAAATCTAGGTTGGAGCATAAACTATATTTGGTGAGTCTAGAGATTATGACAGTATAAATATATTACAATCACAGATTAAGATACTCGTCTTCTGCCCCAAATCGCATTAATTACAGTTCAAGGTATTTTACAGGCTCGTGAAAATCCGGAGCCAGTTTTCGATTTGTCCGATTGTGCGCTGAAACATGTGCCATCCGGTGTCTACACGCTCTGTAAAGTGTTCAGGAAAGAAGCGCTTTATATGCAGGTACTCGAGCGATCTTCTTTATTACATTTTTCATAACTTGTTGTTTCAAATAATAGTGACATCTACAGGGAGTCAGTTTTAATATCCTTTGGCAGTCGCATTACACTTGTTGCAGGGAATTACCAGTTGTTATACAAGCAAATAATAACACCATTGATTGAAATGGTGTGATTGACATTATACAGTGAATTGCTGGCAATAAATAACGACTGGCAGAAAATCTGAAGACGAGTGAGTGAATTTGTCACTTCACATTGTCTGAAGGGTCAAAGCAATATGAAGACATCCGATGGAGGGAAGACTGTGAAACGAAATTAGTTCAGATAGAGTTGCTTGTTAGCCTAACAACAATTTGTAAGCAAACGATTGCTCTTGATAATCTACGTTGAATATCCCAAGAGAGTGAAAATTCCGTTGTTATTTTATGGATTCAGATTACTTAGCACATAAGCCTAAATGCATGAATATTAATTTAGGAGTGACAGTGATGGTTATATAGTATGTACGGTACTTAACTACACACTTTGTGTGGTGTTTCCACATAAATGTTTACAAGATAATCTTTCATTATTTTAATCTGGTCAGTAAGTTCATACTGTCTGCACGTTGGTAGATTGTAATCCTCACATAAGTATATTAGCTCAATCACCAACTCATTTACTTAAATTCCCTACTGAATGAATAAAACTGAATCCGTAAGGCAAGAACTGCAGTAGCAAAGAAAAGCAGTTCTGGTACTACAAGCTTGTTTCTGCAACCTAAGGAAAACTTATTCGTGGTAAAAGTGATATTTATAAATGACATTACATCTATTTTGTAATTTATATGCTTCAATAATTATAGAAAAAACCTCTTAGTTAGCATGGGGTATGCTGCCCTTGTATTTGATTAATCACCTTCTAGTTCATTATACTGAGAGTCATAGATAGAAAAGTTACCTGCACACTGTGAGACTGGAGATTAGTATCTTAGAGTACTGGAGCTTGACAATAATCCTGGAGTGTGGACCAATCCGACATAGCACTCTATCTCCATACTAATATAAGCATAATCTCCCCCCCCCCCCCTCAACGGCCCTCGCCAAATAGACAATGTAAGCAATATGTGTGAAATACCTTCCACTTTGTTGTTTGGCTATGGACAATAATGTGCAATTGGTGAGTCACTATAGTTTAGAGCACAGAAACGTTAACACAATCCATACTGCACTAGATATGACATTAGCCCAATGCAGATCAACATTTGAACTGCAGAATCCTTTCTCCTGACGTGTAGTAAAACTTTTGTCATTCTGTGTAAAAGTTACATATTGGATACTCCTTTTACTTTTCAGTATGGTGTGAATGTAAGCACTGGAGCTGCTGAAACTATCAACTTCGTGTGTGCACCACTTCACAGTTCATGCATGAAGTCTGTGCTTGATTCGGTCACTGGAGGCCACCCAGTCTGCTAGTACAACAGCAGCCTGCCAGCTGCACCCCTTGTTAGAACTAATGACTATACAGATTGGAGTGCAAGGCTGTGCTGGCCACTTACTTTCTCTCGTGTGCTTGTGCTTTTTCATGTAATAAGGTCAGAGTGTTTTTGGGTTAGAACGGGAGGCGTATCAGGTCCCCTGTAAATTTTGTTAGAATTCAGATTTCGAATTGAATGAGAAATATTAGTAAATAGAGAATATATTGAATTAAGTCTTCAGAAATGTCTCATTGAAATGCTATACTGATTTTCCTTACCTATTTTTATCCAATCTGAGTTTGTGCACATTATTTAAATATAAGATTACCCGTCCATATACATTTACCAAGAGAATTGGTATCTTATGGACAATCCTTTGGGTAAGAAATAACTTTGTCATGCCGAATGTCGTAACTAATTCTGTTACTTCCATTTTCTGAGACTACAGAATGTCATCATTTGGTAAATAATCGGTCGACAGGATTATCAGTTGCTCCGTCTTCAATGTGTTATGCACAGCATATTGTTTGCCCAAACCCTTAAAGACAAGGTAGGGTACCTGCAACCTTCATTAATCAGTGACTTGAATATAGTATGTAGATACTCTGTCCCATTTAATATCACCAACGGATTCATGTAGAAAAAGAAGTCATAAAATTTATTATCAAATCCAGATTATCAACTCTTACTGTATGCTGGATTGTTTGTCAGTAGCCTCCAAATGGCACTAGAAATTTTAATAAAATATACTGTTTACCATTACAAGTGTTACCTCTCCTTTCAGCTGCTCCTGAAACTCTTAATCTATGTGAATTTCTTTTTTAGCACTCTCAGCTTCTGCTCATGTCACTTTTGATGTTTCTGGTCCTTTGTTTACTACAAAGGACATACCTGCTTCATTACATTTCTTGATTTCTTGAGACCTCCAGCCTTCCCACTTCTTGGCACAGCTACCTTATTCTTAAGTGTTTAGTTCACAGTTACTTTTACACAAGTATATTGATAAAGGGTCTGTAACACATCCATGCCAGATTTGACCAGGAGAAGACTGGAACAGGTTTATAATTTGTTCACAGCCAGCAGCTTAACACTTTATCTTACAAAGACTTACATGACAATTCCAAAAAACTAATCACATATAGGTACCACAAGGAGAGATCAATGAGTATACACTGAATGAGGCTCTGTTAGGAAGTTTCTGGATGTCCATGTGGACAATAAACTGTGGTGTGTGCCGGTAAGTGGGTAAGTTAATTAAAACATTCAATTCTTCCTGTTTTGGATTTAGAAAATCTCTTTGGAGCATCTTCAGGGCCAGGGATTACTACATATATCAGCCTATGGTATTAGTGGTTAATAACAGGAGTGATTTTTAGAGTTATCTCCGTAATTCACAACTGCTGCAATAGAAGTAAAAATAATTCCCATATAGAACAATGGAAAATCCAAGATGGAATAATGACAATATTATGAAAGAACAAATCACTGTTCACCATGTTGAGGAGATGTTGAGTCGCAGGCAGGCACACCAAAACTCTCTCCTCACATCCTTCGACCCTCCCAGAACCTCTCTCTCTCTCTCTCTCTCTCTCTCTCTCTCTCTCTCTCTCTCTCTCTCTCTCTCTCTCTCCCCTCTCTAACACCCCCACCAACCACCACCACCACTCCTATCTTCTACCTGCTTCCTAAAATCCATAAACCCAACCACCCAGGACGCTCCACTGTGGCCGGTTACTATGCCCCCACTCAGAGAATCTCTGCTCTCATAGACCAGCACCTTCAGTCTGTTACCCAAATCCTACCCTCCTATATAAAAGACACAAACCACCCAGAACACAAAAACGCTCACCTGGTTCAGATTCATCGATGACATCACCATGATCTGGATCATGGATGAGACATCCTATCCACATTCCCTCACAACCTCAACACCTTCTTTCCCATTCACTTCATCTTCTCCTCCTTGACCGAACAAGCCAGCTTCCCTGATGCTGACCTCCACGTCAAAGGTGGCTACATCAGTAACTTCATAAATATCAAACCTACCAACAACCAGCGAAATCTCCACTTCGAAAGCTGCCACCAATTCTGTACCAAGAAGTCCTTCCACACAGCCTAGTCACCCATGGTCGTTGCACATCAGATGATGAGCAGTCCCTTCTCCAAACATACCAAACGTCTCACTAAGGCATTCACAGACTGCAATTACCCTCCCATACTTGTACAGAAACAGATCTCCTGTGCCTTCTCTATCCAGTCACCCACCACCTCCCAGGCTACCACATCCGGCCACAAAGGTGCACTCGTCTTGCGGCTCAGTACTACCCAGGACTAGAGAAACTGAATCATGTTCTCTGCCAGGGTTTTTACTATTTCTTGCCGTGCCCTGAAATGAGGAATATCCTACCCACTATCCTTCTCACCCCTGCCACAGACTTATGCCACCACCATCCACCCCTGCTCCCAACCCCTTGCCTCATGGCACATATCCCGGTAATAAACCTAGCTGCAACACCTGTCCCATACATCCGCCCACCACCACCTACTCTGGTCCATTCACAAGAATCACCTACGCCATTGAAGGTAGGGATTCCTGTGAAAGCAGTCATGTGACCTACAAGCTAAGCTGCAACCATTGTGCTACATTCTGTGTGGGTGTGACAAACCACAATCTGTCTGCGTGAATAACCTCCAACAAACTGTGCCCAAAAGACAGCTGGACCACCCAGCTGCTGAGCAAGCTGCTCAACACATTATTTTTCACTTTGATGACTGCTTCACAGTCTACACCATCTGAATCCTCCTTACCAACACCAGCTTTCCTCAGTTGCACACGGGGGAACTCTTGCTGCAATATATTATGTTCCCCTATCACACCTGGCCTCAACCTTTGTTACCCCTGTCCTTCACCCACCTGCCCCCTTCCCTTCACCCACTCCAGCAGTACACAACATTGTATTCCACCAACACACCCACTAGTCCTCCTCTCTCCCTGCCCCACTTTTCCTCCCCTGCCCCACTTTTCCTCCCCTGCCCCACTTTTCCTCCCCTGCCCCTCTTTTCCTCCCCTGCCCCTCTTTTCCTCCCCTGCCCCTCTTTTCCTCCCCTGCCCCTCTTTTCCTCCCCTGCCCCTCTTTTCCTCCCCTGCCCCTCTTTTCCTCCCCTGCCCCTCTTTTCCTCCCCTGCCCCTCTTTTCCTCCCCTGCCCCTCTTTTCCTCCCCTGCCCCTCTTTTCCTCCCCTGCCCCTCTTTTCATCCCCTGCCCCTCTTTTCCTCCCCTGCCCCTCTTTTCCTCCCCTGCCCCTCTTTTCCTCCCCTGCACCTCTTTTCCTCCCCTGCACCTCTTTTCCTACCCCTCCCCCCCCCCTCCCTGGGTCTGGGGGTTAGAATAGGCCCGAAATATCCCTGCCCATCGTAAGATGCGACTAAAAGGAGTCTCTCACTTTTTGGCCCTATAAGTTCAGGTCCCATTTTATGGTTTGACCTGCAACTTAGCAAATTCTACAGAAGTGCGGGCCATATGGGGAAGGACACCTTATGTGGTGCATGAGTTATCCATAGTGCCCTTTGATTCAGTCTCCTCAACCTCTTGTCATGGATTTGTATCTCCACCTGCAATTCAACTATTTGGGTGAGGATACTTTCTGGGGTACATCATATTCTTTCGTCTCCTGTCCTCTTTCACCCCCATGATGATTGAATTTCTCTGCGTCCAGCATCCAGCATGGTAGCCAGTCCATTGTGGTGAGGCTGCCATGTACCCATTTGGTAATAGCCCCATGACAACACAAGGATCGCACAGCTGATCCCTGAGCTGTAAACTCTCTACATATGCCAAGGAATAGATGCCTGTCTTCCTGGGGCATCAGGATTCGAGGCAGTGGCCATCTTGCCAGGTGGCCTTTGCTGTGACTGGGTGGCGTCCGTGGGGTGAGCCCCTGATCAGAGTGGGTGGCATCAGTGCGGATGACCCGCAATGAAGCGATTAAGTCATCTCTTGCTGGTGAAGATACAGTGCCAGCAGTCTCTAAGAAGGACAAGATCGAGTACAATGCTGACAGATATGACCCTAAATCATTTTCCTCTCCCGCTACACCATGGGAGGAACGTAGGGCTACAGAAAGAAGAGTGTCCTATTCGCCTTGGTATTTTGTTTGTAGCAGAATGGATGGGGGCTCCTTTCTCCCTATGAAGCCTCAGTTTTTTGTTGAACATCTTGAGGGTAAGTTTGGGGAAGTGACAGCGCTGTCCAATATGAGAAACAGTGCAGTCTTGATTCAGACAGCATCCCCAGCCCAATCCTGGGCGTTACTCACTTGTGACCGGCTGTTTCCGTTACTCCCCATAAAAGCCTCAACATGGTCCAGCGGATTATTTTCCATTGTGACCTCCTCTAACAGTCTAATGACGAGCTCCGTGCCAATCTAGAATGGCGAGGTGTTCAATTCGTCCGGCACGTTTACAGGGGACCCAAAGACAACAGGGTTGCTACCGGTGCCTTCATCTTGGCCTTTAAGGGTGATTCATTGCCTGAAAGGTCAAGGTGATGGTTTACCACTGTGACGGTAAACCATACCTCCTTCCCCCTATGCAGTGCTTTAAATGCTGAAAATTCGGGCACGTCCTCCCGCTGCCCTTGCAATGCCACACGTCGAGACTGCGGACGTCCACTGCATCCAGATACTCCCTGTGCACCTCCTCCCACTTGTATCAGCTGCGGAGAGCAGTATTTCCCCTGCTTGCCAGACTGCACAGTACTCCAAAAGGAGTGGAAAATCGTGGAGTACAAGACACTGTACCAGTTAACTTGAAAGATTACACTCCATTTGGTTGACTTCCACGTATGCTGCAGTTACACTACCATCGCCATCACAAGAACCAGTCGTACCACACACTGTACCATGAACAATGGGCCCTCCGGGCCTCCACAACACATCTGCCCCCTTGGTGGTAGGGGGAAAATCTCCTTCTGTTCCTCTCGAAGTACCTACTCTGGCAGCAAGGCCCCACCAAACACAGGGGACATCAGTCCCCTCCCCACAGCTGGAGAAGCAACAGCTGCCTCTGGCTCCCCTCATGTGCAAGGGGTCCCTTGGGACCCTCTCTCCCAAGGTCTCCACTAATGCCACAGCGGACACTAGGAGCCAAAAGCTGCTGGACGAAGAGCTTCACGGTCTTCCTCTTTGCCTGAAGCTACTTCGGTCAAGTCCTCCCAGCAAGCCGCTAAAGAGAAGCGAGAGGATAAGCAAACAAAGTCTGCTAAGAAAAAGGACCCTCCGGTGGCCCCAACACCACCACTCCCTACCAGTTCTGCACCTGTGGATGAGGTGGAGATCTCAGCATCCCCTGAGGCCCTGGATCTCACTGATGCCTCATCCACAATAGGAATGGATACAAATATTCAATTGGTGGCAGCAGGTGACCCTGAGGTGGAACCTGCCTCCTTGCATGCTTCGTGCCTTCCCAGCCTCACGATAACGTCATCCTCCAATGGAATTGCTGCGGTTTTTTCCATCACCTGGCTGAGCTACGGCAACTGTTAAGCTTTACACCTGCTTTCTGCATTGCCCTACAGGAAACCTGGTTCCTGGCAATGCGGACCCCTGCCCTTTGCGGCTATAGGGGATATTACAAGAACTGTAGTAACTATAATAGAGTGGAGTTTGTGTCTATGTCCTGAGCTCAGTGTTCAGTGAACCTGTGCCCCTTCAAACCTCTCTTGAAGCTGTGGCTGTCAGCATAAGGACAACGGAGGAAATATGTCTTCCTCCAGATGGTGCAGTACCCCTGAACGCATTGCCTGCACTGATTGATCAACTCCCTAAACCTTTCCTACTTTCGAGAAATTTTAATGCTCATAACCCCTTGTGGGATGGCACTGTTCTTACTGGCTGAGGTGAAGGTGTCAGAACTTTCCCATCTCAACTGGACCTCTGCCTCTGAAATACTGGGGCCCCCGCACATTTCAGTGTGGCTCATGGCACGTACTCAGCCATTGATTTATCCCTCTACAGCCCAGGACTTCTCCCATCTGTCCATTGGAGAGCCCACGGATGACGTGTGTGGTAGTGACCACTTTCCCATCTTCCTGTCACTCCCCCAGCAATATTCCCCTGGACACCTACCAAGATGAGCTTTAAACAAGGCAGACTGGGACGCTTTCACCTCTACTGTCACCATTGAATCTCTCCCTCATGGTACCATCGATGTGGTAGTTGAGCAGGTCACTAGAACAATCATTTCTGTGGCAGAAAACAAGATCCCTTGTTTATTAGGTGCCCCCAGCAAAAGCCAGTATCTTGGTGGTCGCTGGAAATCGCTGAGGCCATTAAAGAGTGTGGGCGAGCTCTACAGTGACATAAGTGGCACCCTTTTCTAGATCACGTAGTAGTTTTTAAACGGCTCCGTGCCCACGTTTGCCAGCTTGTGAAAAGATGGAAACAGGAGTGTTGGGAGAGGTACGTCTCGACCATTAGGTGCCATACGTCACCTTCCCAAGTCTAGAAGAAGATCAGATGTCTTTTTGGATACCAGACCCCAACAGGTGCCCCTGGCATTAACATCAATGGTGTGTTATCTACCAACACAAATGCAATTGCTGAGCTCTATGCTTGAGCCTCTGTGTCTGGGAATTATCCCCTAGCATTTCGCACCCTCAAACAGCGGATTGAAAGGAACATCACAGTGAACCCAATAATGCTCCATTTACAGAGTGGGAGATCCTCAGTGTCCTAGCACATTGCACCGACACAGCTCCTGGGCCAGATCAGATCAACAGTCAGATGATCAAACATCTCTCGTCTGACTGCAAGCGACATTTCCTTTTCATCTTCAACCGGATCTGGTGTGATAGCGTCTTTCCATCACAGTGGTGGTAGAGCACCATCATTGCAGTGCTCAAACCTGGTATAAACATTATTGATGTGGATAGCTATCGGCCCACCAGCCTCACCAACGTTCTTTCTAAGCTGTTAGAACATATGGTAAGTCGCCGGTTGTGTTAGGTACTGGAGTCACGTAGCCTACTGCCTCCATGCCAAGACAGTTTCACCAGGGTTGCTCTACCATTGATACTCTAGTTTCCCTAGAGTCTGCCATCCGAACAGCCTTTTCCATACGCCAACACCTAGTTCCCGTCTTTTTTTATTTACGGAAAGCTTACGACACGGCCTGGTGATGACATATCCATGCCACATTATATGAGTGGGGTCTGCGGGGGCCACTTCAAATTTTTATCCATGTTTCCTATCACTCCATACTTTGTGTGTCCAAGTCGGTGCCTCCCATAGTTCACCCCCTATCCAGGAGAATGGGATCCCGCAGGGCTCTGTATTGAGTGTATCTCTATTTTTAGTGGCCATCAACGGTGTAACAGCAGCTGTTGGGCCATTGGTCTCACTTTCTCTGTATGCAGACAACTTCCGCATTTTGTACTGCTCCTCCAGTACTGGCGTTGCCAAGTAGCGCCTACAGGGAGCCATCCACAAGGCGAAGTCATGGGGCTCTAGCCCGTGGCTTCCATCTTTCAGCCGTGAAGTCGTGTGTCGTGCACTTCTGTCGGCATCGTACCTTTCATCCATAACCAGAAACTTACCTTAATGACGTTCCACTCATCATAGTGGAGACATATTGATTCTTAGGACTGGTTTTCGATGCCCGATTGACGTGGCTTCCTCATCTTCTTCAGCTGAAGTGGAAGTGCAGGCAGCACTTCAATGCTCTCTGCTGCCTGAGCAACACCAGCTGGGGTTCAGATCGCTCTATGCTGCTTCAGCTCTACAGAGCCCTTGTTCAATCCCACCTTGACTATGGGAGTGTTGTTTATCATTCGACGGTGCCCTCTGCAATGTGTTTACTCGACCTAGTGTACCACTGTGGTATTTGACTGGCAACAGGAGCTTTTAGGATGAGTCTGGTGACCAGTGTCCTGGTGGAGGCCAGATTCCCTCCATTGAAGGTTAGGCATGCACAACTGCTCGTGAGTTATGTTGCACACATTCGTAGTGTTCCTGAGTATCCAAATTACCATCTCCTTTTCCCATCCACAGTGGTTCATCTCGCGCAACGGAGGCCCAGGTCAGGGCTTAAGATTGCGGTTTTGTGTCCGATCTCTTCTGTCTAAAATGAAGTACTTGCCTTTACCACCTATACTCGAGGTCCAATCACATACACCTCCATGGTGCACACCTAGACTGAAGCTTCGCCTGGACCTTCCACATGGTGCTAAGGACTTTGCTAACCCTGCGGCTCTCCACTATCACTTCCTCTCGATTCTTGACATGTACCGGGACCGTGAAGTGGTTTACACTGACGACTCGATGGCTGATGGTCACGTTATCTTTGTGTATCTTCATGGAGAACATGTTGAATAGCACTCATTGCCAGATGGCTGCAGTGTTTTCACTGCAGAGCTGGCGGCAATTTCTCATGCTCTTGAGTGGATCCTCTTATGCCCTGGCAAGTTGTTCCTCCTCTGTACTGACTCTTTCAGCAGTCTACAAGCTATCAACTACTGCTACCCCCTCCATCCTTTGGTAGCGACCATCTATGCCCTGGAACAGTCCAGTCATTTTGTGGTGTTTGTGTGGACCCCAGGCCACATTGGAATCCCAGGAAATGAACTTGCCGACGCGCTACACGGAAACCTCTTCTGGAGATCGGCATCCCTGTACATGAACTGTGATCATTATTATGCCGCAAGGTCTTTCAGCTTTGGGAGACGGAATGGCATAATCTCAGTACACACGACAAACTGTGTGCCATTAAGAAGACCTCCATGAGAGACTCTGTGGTTCTCTGCCGGCACTGCTTTGGTCATACGTGGCTAACACCTGGCTAACTCCTCTGTCGTGAGGACCCACCTTGCTGTCACTGTGGCTCACATATGACTGTTGTCCACATCTTGCTGGACTGCCCACTTTTAGCCGCTCTTCGGCGGACTTTTAACCTTCCCTGCACCCTACCTTTGGTCTTGGGTGACAATGCCTTAACAGCAGATTGTACCATCTGAGGTCGGGCATTTAGCCTTCTCTCTGAGGTCGCCACCCTCCCTCCATTTTAACTCTGGTGCACTTTCTTTGCATTTATTTGTCTTGGTGGTCATCTTTTCCCTAAATGTGTTCATCTTGCCTTGTCTTTTTGGGGTGGACATTTTAATGTGTTGCAGAGTGGCTGGCTAATCCTCTTTTATTATTGTGATCAGCTAACCCAGACTATCTGCTCTATGGTTTTAATACCTTCTTCTACTTTTCTGTGTGGTGTATGTTTTTCCCATTTTTCGTTCATTCCATTTGTTTTCTTTTTAGGTGTGGTGTTAGGTGTTTTTGTACCTGGAGCCTTGCTTGTGTCAGCAAAAAGGGACTGATGACCCTGTAGTTTGGTCCCTTTATACGCCAAACCAACCAAACAACCAACCTTCCCTGCCCCTCCCCCTTCTACATCTACATCTACATTTATACTCCGCAAGCCACCCAACGGTGTGTGGCGGAGGGCACTTTACGTGCCACTATCATTGCCTCCCTTTCCTGTTCCAGTCGCGTATGGTTCGCGGGAAGAACGACTGTCTGAAAGCCTCCGTGCGCGCTCTAATCTCTCTAATTTTACATTCGTGATCTCCTCGGGAGGTATAAGTAGGGGGAAGCAATATATTCGATACCTCATCCAGAAACGCACCCTCTCGAAACCTGGACAGCAAGCTACACCGCGATGCAGAGCGCCTCTCTTGCAGAGTCTGCCACTTGAGTTTGTTAAACATCTCCGTAACGCTATCACGGTTACCAAATAACCCTGTGACGAAACGCGCCGCTCTTCTTTGGATCTTCTCTATCTCCTCCGTCAACCCGGTCTGGTACGGACCCCACACTGATGAGCAATACTCAAGTATAGGTCGAACGAGTGTTTTGTAAGCCACCTCCTTTGTTGATGGACTACATTTTCAAGGACTCTCCCAATGAATCTCAACCTGGTACCCGCCTTACCAACAATTAATTTTATATGATCATTCCACTTCAAATCGTTCCGCACGCATACTCCCAGATATTTTACAGAAGTAACTGCTACCAGTGTTTGTTCCGCTATAATATAATCATACAATAAAGGATCCTTCTTTCTATGTATTCGCAATACATTACACTTGTCTATGTTAAGGGTCAGTTGCCACTCCCTGCACCAAGTGCCTATCTGCTGCAGATCTTCCTGCATTTCGCTACAATTTTCTAATGCTGCAACTTCTCTGTATACTACGGCATCATCCGCGAAAAGCCGCATGGGACTTCCGACACTATCTACTAGATCATTTATATATATTGTGAAAAGCAATGGTCCCATAACACTCCCCTGCGCCACGCCAGAGGTTACTTTAACGTCTGTAGACGTCTCTCCATTGATAACAACATGCTGTGTTCTGTTTGCTAAAAACTCTTCAATCCAGCCACACAGCTGGTCTGATATTCCGTAGGCTCTTACTTTGTTTATCAGGCGACAGGCTGTATCGAACGCCTTCCGGAAGTGTTGCCTTCTGTGTTGCATGGCCACAGATTTGGATGGAGATCATCTGGGATCTGAAAGCCTCCATTGCTCGAATGACGTTCCATTGTTTGTTCTGAATGCTGTTACTGGAATTTCAGGATTGCACTGTTTTCTTACACCGATGGCACTGATCAAGTGGGATCTTCTGTGGCAGGGACACAATCTCTTGCGTGCCACATGTGGGATGTTTATTGCGGAATTGATGGTGATCTGTTGGGCCCTTTCTAATTAAACGGCTCTCCCTCACCCAAGTTTTGTTATGTACGTACTTCATGAGTGGCCTTCAGGCTATTGCTCGGTGTTTTTGCTGCCATCCCTTATCTCTACCATCCACGACTTTCTCATATGAACTTGGTGATGCTGATTCTTCTGTCAACTTCCTTTGGGTTCCTGGCCACGTAGGTATCCTGGGTAATTAATTTGCTGATCTCTGCCTCTCCTGGTAGTAATCTACTAGCCTCTTCAGTCTTCATATTGACGATACTAGGTTGACCCACAGATTTTTAGCCTGCAGTGAGTCAGCACCCATGTATAGTTGTGAGGCTGCACTAATGGTGACAGATATTTTGTGGACAAACCCTGACTTTTGGCCTTTCATATTAAGCATGCCCTCCCACATTCGTTGTCTTGGGTGTTTGCGGACGACCCACACATGGTTATGTCTGTCCTTGGTTTTTTTCGCGAAAGTAGTTGGTACTCTCAGGTGTAATTCCTTGAATTTTTTTCTTGAATTTGAATCCCTCACTTAGCATAGGCATTGGTTATGGAAGCCTTGATTTTGCCTTCACACTGACCAGGTTCTTCCTGCCTTTTTTCCCTACATTTTGTTTGGTCTGTTGTGGTTCCCCCTTTTTTTGTCTTAATCCCATGGTGTTGTCCCAATTGATTTGTGATAATGGTATGATATGGTACGGGGTGGGTGTCAGGAGCATTCGGTGGCAGCGGTGGTTCCCCACCATGCATAGCATTTCTGGGGCACCCCTGCTCTCCCAGTTTCCACTTGTCCCCTGCTCTTTCTTCTTCCTGCTGCCTTGACGTCCATTTTCCCTCTTTTGTTTGCACGTTATCCCTTCCCCTTGACTGGACTGTGATGTTTGTATTGGTCCATCCTTGATTTGTATAATCGTTGATAATGGACCAATGACCTCGCTGTTTGGTCGCCTCCCCCCAAGTTAACCAACCAAGCAACTAACCAATCTACTTTCCTCCTTTCCCTCCACTCTGCACTTTATGGTCCCCTACCCCCACCCCCACCCCCACCCTACCCCTACCCCATCCCTGCCCCAGCCCCAGCTTCTTCCTCACCCCTGCCACCCAGTTTACTTCTCCCATCATGTGCAATTGCTCATAGTCTTTCCTCTGTGGGCAGAGACAGTCTTCTTGTCTCTGTGAGTTGTGCTTGCCCGAAACTGTATGTGTAGTCTACTGTGGAAGAAGGCTTTTAGCTGAAAGCTCACATGTTTAGCAGTCTTTTTGGTTTGCCTATCTACAACACGGAGCATCTTCTCTATATGGTGAGCAGCAATGTGTCCTTTCCATCCCGTGTAGAGCATGCATCTCTCCATGGCTCAGAATGGAGTTTTATACTGCTGTATGTACAAAAGTCTAGAGCAGGTTGCCAGTAGACATCAGGCAAGAAATTGAAAAATCTTCAGAAACAGTGTACAAGACCACATCAGTAGCCACTCTAATATTTATATGGAACAGATCTTGGCATATTATATAGACAGCAGAAAGGGGTATGTGTAAAGTATTAGGTAAAAACAGCAGCTGAATGTGTAGGGAGAAGAGCAGTGGTTTTTTCGAAGTAGCTGTTGTCATCCTAATACACACATGTAAAGCGCAGGGGTAGAGTAAAATTAGTCATAATTGTTGTTAGTACATTTCTCAGATGTAGCCAGCAGTAGTTACTTGGACCTGTTGATATATAATTTGACTTGTTCCACATTCCTGAAAACTCTCCTTCATGATGGGGTTTAAGCAACATGCTGCATGAATGAATTGGTGTATGCAGAAAAGAAGCTGCAAAAGATGTTTTGTACATCCGGTGCAACTCTCCCCCCCCCCCCCCCCAAACACACACACGTGTGTGCAGACCCTGATCAAATCCAGACAATCTAGTTGTTGCAAATGCAGTGAAAAAGTGAGGAAGTATTGAAGTTAATGCGCAGTGTGAGGGAAATTGAAACACATGTACAAGTAATAGGTAAACACTCCAAAAATTCACTAACACAATATACATATTAAGTTTCTATGGTTTCCTTGTCTTTTGTGTGTGTGTGTGTGTGTGTGTGTGTGTGTGTGGTCATGATGTGACAGTGGAAACATGTTGTTAAGGTATGGAAAGTAACAAGTTGGGCATACTGAACCAGAACCTAACAGCCTTGCGTTACTATAGCAGTAAGCTGGAACAGCTGATACAGTGCATACCAGAACATTCTGTAAGTTCAAAATGTCGGCGTGTCTGCCAGTATATTAGGCCAAAAAAATTAGCGACCTAAGATTCCATAGATAAGTGCACTGTTGTAGCAACAGTCTCAGTGTTGAGTCATCAGATATAGTGTATTGAATTGTCTGACAAGATGATATGCCCCGTAAGAAATTATTTTCTGTGACCACTGGTTATTTGACAAACTAAAAGTGTAAAAAGTGATATGCCACAGAAAATTGTATTTCTGCACTAACAGTGATGTGGGAAAAGTATCATGCCATACACAAAACAAAGCATTGGGTTCCCAATACTAACATAATTAAGACTGACATGTATTCAGACAGGCAGAGCAAAGGAATTGTCAAAACTTTGTTATGAGTTTGGACTGAAAGCTACAGGTTTCATAAAACATGGTGCTTGTGTGGAAGAAATGTCACAGACCTGTGGAACTAGACACAGTCAGGCTATAGTATGCCGCAAAATTTGTTCATTACAATCAGTAACAAAACGATCGAGGTTTACAAGAATGAACTAGAAGAGTCAGCTCATGGTTGGAGAATTGCTCTAAGTAAGAAAGATAAAAAGCTTCGTAAAATGATCATCCAGTAGACTACAAAGTAGCTTACATTAGATGCAGAATTATTATAAATGCCACCGTGGGAGGAAATGTACATATTGCAGTAATATGGAGAGTTCCTGTGCAATAGATATGTGGAAGTTAATAAATGGTATTGTCAAAGATTCAAGAAATGACAGTGACAGTACCAATGTTTCTCCTCATATATATATATAAAAAAAAACAAAGATTCTGTAACTTACCAAACGAAAGCGTTGGTACGTTGATAGAGACAATAAAACACACACACACACACACACACACACACACACACACACACACACACACACACACACACACACACACACAAAAATTTCAAGCATACAGACACAAGCAGACATATATGTATATGTGCGGATGGATATGTGTGTGTGTTCGCGAGTGAATACCTGCCCATTTTTCCCCCCAAGGTAAGTCTTTCCGCTCCTGGGATTGGAATGACTCATTACCCTCTCCCTTAAAACCCACATCCTTTCGTCTTTCCCTCTCCTTCCCTCTTTCCTGATGAAGCGACCATAGGTTGCGAAAGCTTGAAATTTGTGTGTGTGTGTGTGTGTTTGTGTTTGTTATTGTTTCTATCAACGTACCAACGTTTTTCAGGAAACATTCCTCACACACAAAGAAAGAAAATATGTTATGTGGACATGTGTCCGGAAACGCTTACTTTCCATGTTAGAGCTCATTTTATTACTTCTCTTCAAATCACATTAATCATGGAATGGAAACACACAGCAACAGAACGTACCAGCGTGACTTCAAACACTTTGTTACAGGAAATGTTCAAAATGTCCTCCGTTAGCGAGGATACATGCATCCACCCTCCGTCGCATGGAATCCCTCATGCGCTGATGCAGCCCTGGAGAATGGTGTATTGTATCACAGCCGTCCACAATACGAGCACGAAGAGTCTCTACATTTGGTACCGGGGTTGCATAGACAAGAGCTTTCAAATGCCCCCATACATGAAAGTCAAGAGGGTTGATGTCAGGAGAGTGCGGAGGCCATGAAATTGGTCCGCCTCTACCAATCCATCGGTCACCGAATCTGTTGTTGAGAAGCATAAGAACACTTCGACTGAAATGTGCAGGAGCTCCATCGTGCATGAACCACATGTTGTGTCGTACTTGTAAAGGCACATGTTCTAGCAGCACAGGTAGAGTATGCCATTTGAAATCATGACAACGTGCTCCATTGAGCGTAGGTGGAAGAACATGGGGCCCAGTCAAGACATCACCAACAATGCCTTCCCAAACGTTCACAGAAAATCTGTGTTGATGATGCGATTGCACAATTGCGTGCGGATTCTCGTCAGCCCACACATGTTGATTGTGAAAATTTACAATTTGATCATGTTGTAATGAAGCCTCATCCGTAAAGAAAACATTTGCACTGAATTGAGGATTGACACATTGTTGGATGAACCATTCGCAGAAGTGTACCCGTGGAGGCCAATCAGCTGCTGATAGTGCCTGCACATGCTGTATATGGTATGGAATCAACTGGTTCTCCCGTAGCACTCTCCATACAGTGACGTGGTCAATGTTACCTTGTACAGCAGCAACTTCTCTGACGCTGACATTAGGGTTATCGTCAACTGCACGAAGAATTGCCTCATCCATTGCAGGTGTCTTCATCATTCTAGGTCTTCCCCAGTCGCGAGTCATAGGCTGGAATGTTCCGTGCTCCCTAAGACGCCGATCAATTGCTTCGAACATCTTCCCGTCGGGAGACCTTCGTTCTGGAAATCTGTCTCAATACAAACGTACCGCACCACGGCTATTGCCCCGTGCTAGTCCATACATCAAATGGGCATCTGCCAACTCCGCATTTGTAAACATTGCACTTACTGCAAAACCATGTTTGTGATGAACACAACCTGTTGATGCTGTGTACTGATGTGCTTGATGCTAGTACTGTAGAGTAATGAGTCAACACAAGCACCGAAGTCAACATTACCTTCCTTCAATTGGGCCAACTGGTGGTGAATCGAGGAAGTACAGTACATACTGACAAAACTAAAATGAGCTCTAACACATATCCACATAACATCTTTTCTTTATTTGTGTGTGAGGAATGTTTCCTGAAAGTAGAAAACCATTGTAGATCATCACATAATATGAATATGTTTACGTTTTCTGAAGTTTCTTCTAGTTTCACCCTAAATCTGGAAAAAAGGAACGTCAAATCATCGGACATAGCAGATACAGTGTATGTGATACATATTTTCTAACTTGCTTAAGAAAGTAATGTAGTTTTCACTCCTTGACGTATTGCATAAATGAGTGTCTACAGGATGTTTTACTAAAGAATATAAATTATCTAGGATGGACCTGATACATAAAAATGAAATAGACTTCTTTAGGCTGTAGACCAGTTTCCATAATACCTGCTTTTACAAAATATTTGAAGATATCCTTTAAAAAGAGTTGTGAAGCACAATATGACTTTAAGAAAAAATTTATTAACTATTGAGACCATTGACCAATTAAATGTACCCTTAAAGTATTTGACATCAAAGGTTTTGCATGTAAGTCACATTTGTAATGTAAGTAACGTCTTTTAAGTGCTTAAAAAATGTATCACTCCTGTCCGACTTGAATTTTTGTTGCATTGAAGCAACAACTTACAACTGTTAAAATTGTAAACTAGAGAACTATAAGCTAGTTTATCTTTGTAGTTGATGAAAGATCTGTGTATATAGAATAAAAATCACTGTAAGTGTTTCACAGAGATGTGTGTTGAGGCCTTTTTTCATTTCTGGCAATTGATGACCTGCCCTTCTTTATAAGATTAGTACAATGTTATATGCAGATGACAACATCCAGGCACAGATATAATTATCTCAGTAGTCAGAAAAATTGTGTTGATGGTACAACAGATTACAGCAAATTGATTTTGATGTCGATGAAAAAGAAAAACCCCTGTGATATTATTTCTTTCAAGTTAGATGACTTATCATGGGGCAGTGTGTAAGGTATAGTAGTGATATATTCTCTAGAGTAATTTATTTGGTAACATGTCTAATGAACTACATGCCCAGTAATACATGTTAGAACACCTTATCATTATTTTTAAAATGTTATGCCGTATGTTATCTTCCAGGGCTATGCAATTAACACAGTATCCTTTTATTGCAGAAGAAAGCCATTAGAGAAATTATTAGGTCTTTGTGTACAGCACACTGCACACTGACCAAAAAAATTTACAGTAATAAAATTGTATTTACTAACAATTTTTGTCAGTGAACAGAGGTGCACTGTACAAGAAACAATAAACCGACTTATATTCTATATTATGGAGAGTCACATCATAGATTATCAAGATCTGTTAACAACTTTGAGCTCAAAGGACATAAATTATTTAGAAAACTGTCATTAGTTGTACAAGATATTCCAGAACTTCAGTTTAAACAAAGAATATGCGACTAATCAATTTCCAACTGATTCTGTGTAGTAAAAGAATATGTTAATTGTAAAATCAATAACTAACCATTTTTGTTGTGTATATATTAATTCAACTAAATTGCTGTTTGTTTGATGGAGCCTGTTTCTGTAATAAGCTATCAACAGTAAGATTATTATTAATAATGTTTTTGTAATTCCAGTTGTCTGATATGCAAAGTGTATAGTAAGGGAAATCATTTATTAAGAGATTTCCAGATAAACATTAGCTTTGCTCCAGAACGAAATTTTCACTCTGGAACAGTATGTGTGCTGATATGAAAGTTCCTAGTAGATTAAAACAGTGTACCAGACCATTACTTGAACTCGGGCACTTCACCTTTTGCGAGCAAGTGCTTTACCAACTGATCTACCCATGTATGACCCACGATCTGTATTTTCACCAGTAGCTCATCTCCTACTCTCCAAACACCACCAAAAAATAGACGTTCATACATATGACACAAGAAGTGAAGATCAGCTGAGAAGTATTCCAAACAGACTGACAGCTGTTGAAAAGAGTCCTCAGCACTTACTTCTCTTTTTTTTTCCTTTGGTCTCCCATAAAATGCATAATCTTAAATCATTTGATTCAGGTACAGGAGACATGGCAAAATTGCAGTAAAATTTGAGCATAAACACAGAACAGTTGATGTTAATAAACAGTAGCATAATAATAATACTATTTTGTTATATACACATACAATGAAACCTAACCCTTAATTACCCCTTGCTCAGATTATCATTTCATTCTCTATGAATTCTTATATTGAATAGTAGCATTTCTCCCACAGACTCTGCTGTAGACTAATTTTTAAAATTTATGCCTTCATATTAAATATGTTGTTGTCATTAACTTGCTATGTATTGTCATCCCAACATACTGTGGAGTCCATGCATATAAAATTAACTGGAATGTGTGTACCATAAAACTGTTTTTATTTCTCATGTTATCAAATAATTTTTGTCTGCTGTGTAGAGAGATCATAATTTCATAAATGTAAATGGTGTCGAACAGTAAGGAATTATAATTTGTGCAATAATGGGCAAAAAGACTGTTTACTGTGTAGCACATGTGTATCTGACAATTTTATTTTGTAGTTTCAGTATTCAATATACATAAATTGACCTTCCCCAAAAAATTTGCCATGTCTGATAAGATTCAGCATAACTATGATAAGCAATTTTTTGTGTACTCAATTCAGTGGAATCTGCTAGTATTTGCACTGCAAATGCAAAACTGCATAGTTTATTTGATAGGAAGTTGATGTGTGTGTTCCAACTTAACATTTTTGTCCGCGTTTACTCCCAGGAATTTGACTGTGTCAGCTTCTTTCATAAGTTGATTGTTATATTGTTTTTTCAGTTCCCCAAATTTTGAATGTTTGGTTTTGAAATATACCATATGGGTTTTTGCAGTGTTCAGATCCAACCTATTTAACTAGAACCAGATTTCTGAGGTATCCAGTATGCTTTGTTTTCTGTTGTGCAAGTATGATGTGAGGCAGTTTAGAGCATTGTCCTTAATATCCCATTTTGTCTGACTTGTAGACAAGCAAGTCATGGTTCATGGAGTCAAATCCTTTTGCAAGTTCACAGAAGATACCTGCAACTTTACTTTTCTGATCCAATGATTTCCATATATTTTCAATAAAGTTATTCACTGCATCCAAGGTGTTTTTTCCTGATTGAAATCCAAATTGGTTATATGTGATAATATCATTTTTTATGAAAAATTTTTTGACCTGGTTTGCAGTTATTTTCACTTTTGACAGGACTGTAGTAATAGAAATAGGATAACAGTTTCCTATGTCTTCCTTCGACCTTTACTTGAACAGAAGTCTGACTTCGGCATACTTCAAAACATTGGGAAAGCATTCCTGTTTAAAAGAGTGGTTGAATATTTTAGTTAAGGGAGGTGCTATTACGTCACACACTGTTTTAATCACTTTAGTGGGAATCCCTTCCCACCCAGCAGAGTGTTTATTTTTTTTTAATGATAATGTAACATTTTCCGCATACTTTAGTGTGACTTTTTTAAAATCTGTAAGATACTTAGCTTCTTGGTGGAGTCCAAAGGGATTTTCTTTACTCTGACACTCTGTTATATCACTATCTGACTTTCCCAAATTTTTGAAGAATTCATTTAAACACACTGATATTTGATATGAGGTTACAATAAAGTTATCACCTACTTTAATCCTAATTATTTCATTATTACTAACTCTTAAAACCCAACCCTGATTTGACAATGTACCACACTGCTTTTGTTTTATGTTGTACAGTGAATTTAATGTTTGCCATTTGCTTGGCTGCCTTCACAACTTTTTTAAAATATAGCTTTATAATGATGAACATACTCAGTAAAATGTCTGTTTTTATTATATTTCAGTTCACTGTGGAGTTTCCTCTTCCTGGCATTGGAAGTTTTTATACCCTCAGTTACCCATTTAAGTTTATTAGTCGTTTTGTTACATGTGGTTCTAAGTGGAAAAGTTTCATTAAATATTTCAGGAAAATTGCATAAAGAATTGTTAAAGTTACTAATACTCAAAATACACCTGTTGTACAGCCATACAACCTCTCTTAACGTATTTCTAAATGTAACTGAATTTCTTTCATTGAAGTTCCTTTCCATGGCTTTTGTTACATGAAATTTCTTTGTTAATTTTTGGCATTTGAGTGAATAATGCAGAGTGTTCAGAGATTCCTAAACCTCTACAAAATTTATAAATGTCTCGAACACAATTTATTAGAATATTATCAATATACTGTGCATTTACTCTAGTGGGTTGCATGAAGTTTATTTTGAAGCCAAAGTTTTTTTATTAAGTCAGTGGGCATGTCATTGCTTTCAGCTATGATATTAATACTGAAGTTAGTAATAGCTGCTATCTTTTTTTCTTCTGTGAGCTTTTCAAGCAGGCAATGAAATTTCACCAGAAAGGCTTCAATTGTAGCGTTCTCTGGTACTCTACAAATAGAAACTACTATGACATTTAGGTTCCTCAACTTGATACAGCAGCTTTCAAATATACGCTCTTCATTAGAATGAGTAAGTATGCAAGATTCTCCATGTGATTTCTCTCATCTGCGAAAGCTGTTGGCTAATTCAAAATTTGCCATTTTACTCAGCTGAATATCTGGTAAAATGTCTTCATAAGAGTCTATAGGACAACATGAATGAAAAGACATTCCAGAAACTTCTAAATGGTTATTTAATGTAAAAAGAATTTTATAGTGCAGAGGAGTATATGCGTCTTTCAGATATGTTTCTTGACTCTCCAGTGTTTGTGTGTGATCCCTATCATTTGAATATATTGTATGAAACACATATTTTTGTATGTCTACTCGGTAGTCATGTAAATAACTTTAAGGACCATATATTGTTAGAGGAAAAAAATGTATACTCTAGTACTATCATTATTTCCATCTTAATGCCTTATGTTGTAATATGTAGGGTAAATGCTTTAAGACTACATTAAGCTGAACAAGTCATTAGATTTCTAGTACACACTCTGTACATAGTGTAATCAAATGGGACCAAATAAAAAAATCAATCAACCAACAAGTATATTCGTATGAAAACTTTCACTTATTAAAGAAGAGTAGATCCTTAAAGTCACAGCCCATGTGCTCATCAAAAAATGTGACCCATCTATGAGTATTTACTCCCTAATACCACTCCGCTGTGTACAAGAGTGACAAGCACAACAGTAGTTCTTTCCTTCAGGCATCTAAAAGTATTCTGAAACTTGTGGAGGACATGTACCTCATTTCTGTTGCACAGTTAAAGGTTATACTTATTACAGTCATCTCTCAACTTTATTCTTAGGGTGCTGAGGCTCTTGTTACTAAGAACTGTTACACTCATAATCTTAAACTGTTGTAGGAAGCAACAATGCTGCATTGATAGAAAAATCTGCAACAAAGCATTGTGTCTGTCCATTAATATTTCTACACATGTTGAGAAGAGAAAGTGTAAAGTGGTTTGGTAAGAGTGCTCTGTTGACTTGAATGCTAGATATTGGGTAAATTAAACATAAAAAAATACTCTTGCTGGGAATATTTTGCTGCAAAGTATTGAAATACTAAGAAAAAACATCAGGAATAAAGACATTTGGAATACAGATATTGCAATAGCAATAAAGTGGAATAATATCAATATGTTACATGAAAAGGACAGGAAAGGATGTAAACGATGATTGATGGTGACCAATGCTGTGACGGCAACAAAAGTGCTTTCTGGGACTGTGGAGTAATCTTGTTTTCCTTGGATGTGATTTCAACCTCTGTTCAATTTTTCTGTTTCTTGTTCTTGAATATACATGGTAAAATTTAGTCACAAATATTTCTGACCAGTGTTAACCTTCACAGTATTCTCATTCTCTGATAACTACCTTCTTACCACTTTTTACCAAATTTTTTCATATCAAAATACTCGTCAGCCTCCTTATAAAATGTCCTGCAAAGATTTTAATCTTTACAAAATTTTGGTTTGATCAAGTTCTTCATAGAGCATGACAGATACAACAAGAAACTGATGTTCTTGGCATGTACTAGGAATGTGCTGAAAATTAATGTGTGACATATTAAAATTTAAATAAAAAACTGTAACTAATGATATAGTAGTGTAAAGATAAATACTTGAAAAATGGATTGAGAAGACCTATTGCCAGAATTATGTTGTTTATTGGTGATCTTAGATCCAACATTTCTACACATGCAGACTGCACTATGAACAAAGAGTGACAAGCTCAACTGGTAGATAACAGATAGTACAAAGGTCATGAAGGCAAGAAATACCTTTTATTTAGTGTCTCAGGGCTCAGGGGGCATGCACTGTGTGTGTGTGTGTGGGGGGGGGGGGGGGGGTTGAGATGGAAACTGGTTTAGGGGTAACACTTTGATCATAAATAAAGGAAAAATAGTAAAGTTAGAAGCAGCAAAAGAGCTGAATTATGGAACAACACTATTGCACAAGCTCTATGCAGAAAATCCTAACAATATTGATGGATGGACATCTGAAGTAGGGAAAAGCATCGGCAAGTTTTGAATAAAGTGCTAAGTAAACATTGCTATGTGCTAAGAATGCTAGGACTGTTGCAGCATTGAATTGTGGTCGTGTACCTATTGTTTGCTTATATCTGCTGTGATTTACTGCGAAATACAGGTATGGCAAAACACTTCCAAACTCCAAAAAAAGGACTATCACAATAATGAAAGCACTTCCCAAAGAAAGCCATGCAGAAAAATATTTAAAGGACTAAAAACAATTACACTTCCTGACTCATATGTTGATGGATGTGTGTGTGCTTTTTGAAAACTCGCTAAGGATTTTCAGCATTGAATAATCAGGTTCATAACTAACTACACAAGAAACAGAAATGATCTACACACACACCTTTTTCTTTTTTTCTGGCAAGGCCACATTTGGAGAAGATGGCATCAAAAACTTACATAATACTCACGCCAATTTGGATCATTTTGCGATAATGTATTTTCAACCATTGTCACAAAGCCTTATCCCACTATCATTTCTATAGGAATGGTATTTGAAATGAAAGAAAGATACAGATAGATCGTTCTGCGAGGTGTGAAGCATGGTCAAATTACTGGCATTTGGCACTTGACGACACTGTTTCCTAAGCAATCCGTTTGTTGTCATTGGAGGCAAACATTTTCTGGAATGTAAAATATAAACCAAGCAAAGTGTCTCACACAGAGGATTTTAAGATTACTATGCTGGGAAATGGCAAGCAAGAGCTAACAGTTATCATTATTGTTAATGATTATGTACAGTGTACAAAAAAGAAATTGCCTTTCTTTCCCTTTTGTGGATTTACAGAGGAGTTCCAAGCCAAAACTTATATTAAACTGATGTCTTTAGTGGACACATGTAACTAGAGGTAGCTGTGTACACACAAGAATATGCCACTTGTGATGATTAAAGATATAGGGATATCGTTTCCTCCGTAAATTTTATCTGTGGTAACTGAGTAAACTTTTTTCTTAAGGGAAAAAGTAGTTCTTAGGAACTTATTGCATGAACTGTGGAGAGTTGCTTAATTTTTGATTAGTATGCAAGGGATAATTGACTGAAAGCTCAGTTTTGCATGTCCTGTATATTTTACTGAAATAAACTTGGCTCTGTGTTATGCTTTAGTGGTTCTCAAGAATTGCATTTTCTGATGTATTAGAAAGAACGAAAATAGAAAATGCATATGGTTTTTGTACCTGTAGAATCAAGCCAGACAGGATTAATGTATTTAATTGGATATTAAAAATACTAACAAAAACCTTTTCCATAATAAAGCTAATATCAGATACTGCATTTCCAAGCTAACTTTACAGTATGTTGAAGAAGAAAAATATATAGCTGACTAACACAACATGGCAGTTCTTAACCAAACTGTGTAATTGTAAAATCAATTTCCCCATTACAAATCTATTTAGGGGAATACTTCAAAGGGAGCTAATGTTGGAAGGAGGCATCATTAAATTTAATTAGTACAAAACTGTAATCAAGAAATGTATGTAACAATTTCATTTCTGGGTTGAATGAAATATTCAAGTGCAGTGCACAAAATATGTGAGTATTTAACCCAGTTAAAAGAACTTACATATGTTAGCTATCTTACAACTTGCTAGATTCTGAAACTAAATGCATACCTAATTACAAATACATTCTCCATAATTTCTTTCATAGTATTGATATTATGCTTAAAATAAGTTCGTTATGCAAAAGGTAGCTCATACTATAGTAAAAATTTTGTGGGACACAGGCTATAGGAAAGAGCACATCTGTGTTATATGCAGAAGTTTAATCCAGCTCATCTGTTTATCGGTATAATTTGTTTGCACCATGAAAATATTCTTTACTGTTCCATTTATGTTGTTTTGTAGCTTTAGTATTTTGTTTGTTCCTTTTAGGACAATCATTTGACATCTCTATCTGGAGGAGGGAATCTGGCTGACCTTTCACTTCTGCAAGTGCTGGATCTTCATAACAATTCTCTTTCAAAGTTACCAGATGACTTAAGGCATCTACAAAACCTTAGGGTATGTAGTGACCAAAGGCAGCAACAGTTTGAACTTATTTTAATGTAAACTAATATGATTTTAGTAGCACATTTGGCATGTACTTATAGTTTCATGTGTGTTGTTTTGTGTGATGGGGAACTTTAAATTCTCTTAACCCCCCGTGTGGAACCTTGAAAGAGATTCTTTCAGGATCTGAGGCTTTCTTTCTATTTAGTTATGGGATTGTGCTCCTCTCATGATAATAGGCCTTACCCAGTGGTATTATATCAGATTTTTTTTTTCTTGTCAAATGAGGTAGCGGAAATCATACCATTACTTGATCAAGTGAAGGAAGTCATGTACAGAGCCTTCCAGAAACTGCATGTCTTGTGGAATTGATAACACTAGGTAAGTTCAGCCTTGTCTTTGAAGTGTTGGCAGAAGAGCCAACACCGTGTAGCTAGAGGAGGCCGAAATGCACGCTATAAGCTCACGCAGACTGGCGTGAGGTCTGGAACAGTTAAAGAAGTTGAGTCTAATAAATAAAGTACGAAGCTCTTGGAATACTTAACTTTAATCCACAATTGTGGAACATCGCTCTTGATTGTACATGCTTCATAAAAGAATATCAAATGCTATGGCGCCTTGCTAGGTCGTAGCAAATGACGTAGCTGAAGGCTATGCTACTATCGTCTCGGCAAATGAGAGCGTAGTTGTCAGTGTCCATCTCTGGCTAAGTCGGCTGTACAACCGGGGCGAGTGCTAGTACGTCTCTCTAGACCTGCCATGTGGTGGCACTCGGTCTGCAATCACTGACAGTGGGGACACACGGGTCCGACGTATACTAACGGACCGCGGCCGATTTAAAGGCTACCACCCAGCAAGTGTGGTGTCTGGCGGTGACACCACAGTCTTAGTAGGTAATATATCTCCCTTGATAATCAAGTAGTGATATTGGGCCATCAATCATTGTTGAATCTGATCTCAGCCCAAAATAATTCCTTAAGAAGCATTTTAACTGAAAAGTATTAGTGAGTAATAGATGCATACTGCATGTCTTTATGTGCTTGTGTATGTCAAGTGATATTTCAAAAAGAAGTGTTTCTTTCGCATACAAAAAGAATTGGCAGTTTAATGACAGACGTGAAAGAAAAACATGGGTAGTTCATCCATTTCCTTTGAAAATATGACAAATTGTCATGATCATGCACATTCCTTCGGTGTATATTCTGCTTACAGTGACAGTACTGTAGCAATGAAATTTTTATATGAAGGAGAATGGACTTGAAAATTCCTTTAAAAAATATGTTAGTCAATCCTTGACTATTGAAAAGGGAAATATCATCCTTAGTCAATGGTAAAGTGATCTTTGGAGAAGAGAGAAGCACCTGTATAGGTATCATGACCTCTGACACTAAGCAGAGAAGGTAGTAGGAATATAAAGAAGTACTATACAAGAGAAATTAACTACAAGACAATGTTACAGAAAAAGAATGAAGATTAGATGTGAGATATGATACTGCAGGAAGAATTTGACAGTGTACTGAAAACCCTCAGTTGAAACTAAGACCCAGGAGTTGATGATACTCTTTCAGAATTTCCGAGATCCATGATGGAATTATTCAATTTGATGTGCAACTCATATGCGACAAGCAAAATACCCTCAGACTTCGAGAATAATGTAGATTTTGAGAAAGATTTTTGATGATGCTGACTGGAACACATTCTTTGAAATTTTGAAGGAGCACCAGGAGTAAGATACAGGGAGGAAAATGCTATCTATAACTAGTACAGAAAACTGACTGTAGTCATATGAGTCAAAGGACATGAAAAGGAAGCAGTAGTCAAGAAGGAAATGAAACAAGATTGTAACCTATCCCCAATACCCCTATATTGAACTGTCTGTAAAAGAACCATGGAGAAATAAAAAAAGAATTAAAGTTCAAAGAAAAGAAATAAAAACTTTTAGGCTTGCCAATGACATTGTAATTCTGTCAGATGGCAGAGAATCAGAAGGACAGTTCGTCAGAATGGATAGTGTCTTCACAACAGATTATAGGAGGAACATCAACAAAGGAAAACTGCAATAATGGAACTATCTGTTATCTGCAGCTGTGCTCACATATCAGTAAAATGACATGTGCATATGGCTTTATTGGTCAGAAGACCGCATTTGGTATGTTTGGCGCTTAGTGCAAATCTTTTTATTTGACACCAATTCAGCGGCTTACAAATTGATGATGATAGAATGATGATAAAGACAACACCCATACACCCAGTCTCCAGGGGAGGAAATCAACCGAGCTGGGCACTGAACCCGGAACCCTGTGATCAAGGGTCAGCAATGCTTACCATAAGACCATGCTTATCAGTAGTTTAGTTATGATGAGTGATGACGATGGTACTAAAATGAAATGTGGACTTCCTAAAACTAATAAATAGCATTAAACTAATGAATAATGAAAATAAATAATTTGTAGTTCTGTGTAGTGTGAATTTTTTAGCATTTGTATAAATCAGCTGCCCTCACACTTCTGTCTTTTACCTGTGTCTGCACTTGCATACAATAATCCAATACAGCCTCAGTAAATACCTCTCACTTTCTGCTTATAAAAGCCTGACATCTCTTTGTTTGTCATACAGCATTTAAAGGACATTGTTGCGACTCTTCAAGCGTCTCACAAGCTATAAGTTATGTGACTGCCAGCAGCTAAAATGTGACAGTCCTGTGAATGATTAGTATAGAAGTATGGGTTAGGCATGTTGAGGATTGTATAAGTACTGTATTCATTTTGTTGAATTGTATTATGTACAGTGTATCAAACAATAAAAGCATATTCATAAATATGATACAGTTCAAAAGTTAAAGAAGAAATATCTTTTTCAAAGGGTAATTATTGTTCCATATTCCTCAAATCAATAAATATCATGCACTACATACTTTCTAAAATAGCCTATGTTCTTCCTTGGTGTCCAAACTATCTCCATACCAAATTTCATCAAAATTGGTTCAGTGGTTTATTCATGAAAGCATAACAGGCAGCGTGACTTTCGTATTTATGATATTATTATTGATGTAGTAGAAACAAATCAGGGAGCTAGATTAGGAAATGAGATGAGTTTTCTGTTTGGGCATCAGAATAGCTGATGATGACCTAACTAGAGAGTATATGAAATTATAAACTGGTAATAATAAGGAAAGCATTTCTGGAAAAGAGAAATTTGTTAGCATCAAATATAAAATGAAGTGTCCCAACTTGTGTGTTGTGGGTGCAGCCTTATATGGAGTGAAACATGGATGGCAAGTAGTTCAAACAGGAAGAGGATAGAAGCTTCTGAAATGTGGTGCTATAGGAGAATGCTGGATATTAGATGGACGGATCAAATAAGCAATGATTAGTTACTGAATTAAATTGGGTAGAGGAGAAATTTATGGCACAGCCTGACTAAAATAAATGATTGAATAATAGGGCATATCTGGAGGCAGAGACACCAAGGAATTTTCAGTAGGGTAATGGAGAGAAATGTGTGTGGGAGGGGGGGGGGGGGGAGGGCTTATAAAAATTGTAGAGGGAGACTAAGGCTTGACTACAGTAAGCAGGTTGAAATGGCTGTAGGTAGCATTAGTTCTAGAATGAGATTTTCACTCTGCAGCGGAGTGTGCACTGATATTAAACATCCTGGCAGATTAAAACTGTGTGCCGGACCGAGACTCGAACTCGGGACCTTTGCCTTTCGCGGGCAAGTGCTCTGCCAACTGAGCTACCCAAGCACGACTCACGCCCTGTCCTCACAGCTTCACTTCTGCCAGTACCTCGTCTCCTACCTTCCAAACTTTCGCAGGAGAGCTTCTGTAAAGTTTGGAAGGTACTGAGGTACTGGCAGAAGTGGAGCTGTGAGGACGGGGTGTGAGTCATGCTTTGCTAGCTCAGTTGGTAGAGCTCTTGCCCGCGAAAGGCAAAGGTCCCGAGTTTGAGTCTCGGTCCAACACACAGTTTTAATCTGCCAGGAAGTTTCAGCATTAGTTCTGTCAAGATGGAGAGTTGTATGTGGAATAGGATAACACACACAGGTGCATCAAACCAGCATGGGCTGAAGACCACAACAATGCCGTTGTCTGACAAGGAAACATCACCAGCTTGACCATATATTTCAAGAAGGATAAAAGCACATATGCAATATATCAACCCTAGCAATTGATCCTGCATGAAAATTTGGGCTCTAATTCTGATAACAGGCTGTTATGTGCTTCTGAACATACACCCTAAATTTTTGTGCACACCAGTTTTTTGTCACACACTTTGGCCCATTTCAGCCACCTAATGCATGAACATAAAGTACTGTACAGTTGACTAACAACCAGAACTCCCCTGTTTGCAGAATATTAAAGGTGAGGGAAGAGGGAGGTGGAGGTGGACACATCTGGCCAACGTGTTTTTAAATATTGTTTGAGAACACACATTATTTTACCAGAAAAATAGTAAGGAATAGCACATCCCAACAAATGTACTTCACTTTAACAGTGCCAGCTTTAAAATTCAAAAAGAAAATATTGAACATCAGTGATGTTAATAATTACATGGTGCTACACTACTTCTTTGATGACAAACGTACCTGTTTCATTCATTTGCACTGCATTTGTGAATTGCAGTGTAAAAGTGTTCAAAGTAAGGATATCTCTGGCAGCAGCTACATATTAGAAACTGCTCAGTTTAACAAAATGAACAAAGTATGTTACCAGTGTCAAAACGGTATGTCACAAACCTCTTATTCACTCCACTGTGCAGTACTTTGTGCTCGGGCATTAAGTGGCTGCAGGGGGGCAGAGGGAGTGACAACTGGTGCATGTACATATCAAAAAACTGTGCTTCCAGGAAGTCATAACTGTGTACTACCAGAAATGTGGGTCACAGTTTCATGCAGGATCAGTTGCTGAAGCTGATATTCAGCAAATGCACTCTTTTCCCCCCTTGAAATATGAGGCCAAGTTGGTGATGTTTCCTTGTGAGTTCTTGGAGTTATGATGCATCAGAAGTAGAACAAAATTAAGTACTCTCTATTTATATAAAATTATGGTATGTATTTGGTTTTTCCATGCTTCTGACGTGCATAATTTTTTGTGAAGCATACTTCGATGGCCATTATATCCTAGCAAACAGCGGCTGCTAGTATCTTTGGGTACACACTACCCCAACAGCCTTGGCATTTGGCACTGATTTTGCTCCACTGCATAGTTTTCCAGGCTTCTCAAACAGAATAAAACATTACATCAGCTGCATAATATTTAAGAACCTTTTTGTAATAAGGATGACAGCTTATTCATTTATATATCAAAAAGTGGCATTGTGTACATTGAAAAACAAGATTATCTTTTTGTGTCTTGAAAGTCATGCATAAATTTACTTCCACCCATATTAATTGCTGCTACAGCTCTGCATAGCTACCAAACACAATATTACAGAAGTAGAATATCGTTCTTGATGTGCCCAGGAAAATAAGGTAACAAATATCTCAAAAGGCCATTTGCATGGGTCAGTATGTTTTTCAGAATTTTAGGATGTTGCTCTGGAAATTTTACTACTAAAGTTATGTGACAACACTGTTGTTGTCGTCTTCAGTCCAGAGACTGGTTTGATGCAGCTCTCCATGCTACTCTATCTTGTGCAAGCTTCTTCATCTCCAAGTACCTACTGCAACCTACATCCTTCTGAATCTGCTTAGTATATTCATATCTTGGTCTCCCTCCACGATTTTTACCCTCCATGCTGCCCTCCAATACTAAATTGGTGATCCCTTGATGCCTCAGAACATGTCCTGTCAACTGACCCCTTCTAATGTAAGTTAATTAATCATGTATGAGTATTTTGTGTCACTCACTATAACTGGCAGTTTAGATGGAACTTAAGACAGTATTTGCAAGTTGTGCATTATAATCTATTGGAATGGTGTCATAATGCTACAGTGCATATCTGCTGCTGAAAGACAAATCGTTAAAAAATACAAGAATAAAATGAAGTGACATAATGAATAGAATAAGCATAGTGACATGATGACTTTGTACATTCCTAAATCAGTACATGATGAAGAAAAAATGTTGCACTTGGAGATAGAACGCAATTTCTCATCAGATTCTAGACAAAAGTTTATCAAGCAAAATCAGATTGGATGCATTTTGAAAACACATGTATGAGAACAAGGAGCTGGCAACACTGTACAAAGGAACATGTATCACCCCAGACTACCTACAAACCATCGTAGCTCATTGAGAAGATTGCTGGGACAGCAAATCCACATCCACTATGGAACTGTGGTTCGAATCCTCATCAGGCTCCTATTTGATTTCTTAGACATCCATTCCCTAGTTTTTGTTGTTAATAAATAGGACATCATTTTGTCACTGACAGTAACTTATCACATGACAGTTGGATCCATTACCTGAAATACAGGTATCGAGAAAAATCAGCAGGGGCTGAGCACAATTTGTTAAATAAACATAAGATTTTATTCAATGCAACAAGAATACTTGCTCACACTTCAAACTATTGGGACTCTGTCATCAGGGAAGCAGTTGAAATTAGACTATGTTAAAATAATTTCAACAGAGACTCCGGATATGCACTCATCAATGCATGGAAGCACGCAGTTGATAAAGAAAGAGCGCAGAGGGAGATTCTTACATTCCTCGCAGTTCTCCGCCTGTTGTGATGGATGGTGCTGCAAGCAACGCTGGATAAAGTGCGCAAACAAAATCTATAAACATAGAGGCCGCCACCTCCGTACACGCCGTTTTCACTGTGATGTCATCCAGCCAATGAGAAGCCCTTCACTGCTTATAAAAGCGGAAGCCTCACCAGCCCATGACAGTCAGTTTTACCCCTGACAAAGATTACATAGGTGGTCATCGAAAGCTTGGGATTTTATCCAAATTTGACAGGGCAAGTAAACCGAGAACTTTTTATGCAACTTACCCTCGTATGTAACCTCCTAACTGTTTTGCTGAGAAGTGTTACCCTCCAAATTTTATGCATTCCTGTACCAACGTCACAATTATGAACATTGTAGTTTCTCTCACTGCTGATAGTTAGCACCAGCGTCCAGATTATAATCATTGTAATTCCTTTTGCTGTCACTTGTTAGTGTTTTGCTGCAGTGTATTGCTACTGGCTTGTGCTTGTGTAGTTTTTGCAACATTACCGTGTTGTTTTGTAGCATGTTAGTGCAGTTGTTACAGTATTACATCTGCTTGCAGCATTCTAAAATGAACAGTGATTATTCCAGTGATGAAGATCAGTGGGAAGACATCCCTGTTTCAGAATCTGATGATGACTCTTTTGACCTTTCGTCAAGTGAGGAAGAATATGATGAAGACACTGATATGTATTGTGAGAGTATGGCATATTTGGGATAAAAATGATTGTGTTCCACTAAGATTTCCATTTACTGCTAACTGCTAATCCTGGCTGTATGATTCCTTTTGCTGATTATGATCTTGAAATATTTGAACACTTATTTAATTGGGATTTGGTGGAAATAATTTGGTTGGAAACAGCTAATATATCAGTCAGTGTTTTTCAACCATTAGATGTAATGTTTTGCCACCATCTTGTGAAGAACTTCTTTTCCTTGCTCTAACCATTTTGCAAGGTGTTGTTCACAAACCTGAATTGCAGATGGACTGGATGCAATAGACAAGCACATGAACTCCATTTTTCAATGACGTAATGTCTTACAAAATGTTTTGCTAAATGAAAAAGTATCTTCATTTTTCTTGTAATGGAGTGTATGATGCTGCAAATCACACAGATCCTTGGCTGAACAAAATTTGGCCAGTTTACCAGCACGTTGAAAATAAAATCAAAGCTTCTTATGTTCCTAAATGGGTCATTATGGTGGCTGAAGATCTACTTTTTCACAATGGCCAACTGGGTTGGATACAGTATATCCTGATGAAAATATCAAGATATGGAATCAAATGCTACATGCTGTGTGAATCATCTAGCAGATACATGTGGTCCCTGATTACTTATGTGGGGGAAAGGAGGAAGCTGGATTCAAACTTTACAGATTTTCCAGTGTCGTAATAAGTTGTTTTGACACTTTCCACTCCTAAAGCAAGGTTACTGTCTAATGACAGATAGCTTTTACACATCCCCAGAGTTAGCAGATTTTCTAATTTTGAAATCCAGCGGTAGATATGGAACAGTAAAAATGACCCAAAAAGACATGCCACAATATCTCCTAAATAAAAAATTACAAAAAGGTGAAGTTGCAGGTGAAAAATGAGGAAAAGCTGTAGCATTGCGTCGGAAAGACTAGAAAGATGTGGTGTTTCTTTCAACTATCCACACTATGGGTATGATGGAGACTGAGAAAAGGTCAAAGAAAATAATGAAGCCAAAGCTTTTGCTTGAGAGGAGTGGACCGAGCTGATCAGAGAATGGTATCATATCCAATACCAGAAAGCAAGGCAAGACATACTACAAGAAAAATCTTTGTCCATTTCCTGGAAATTCCTGTGTGGAATTCTTTTATTTTGTGTGGCATGTCTGGAGAGAAGCAGGAATTACTGGAATTTATGTTGACCTTCTCGGAAAAAATAGTTGAGAAATACAAAGAGGGTGCCATTTCTCCTGAGCCAGGCTGACCGGGATGAACACACCACCCTCTTCGGTTGACAGAAAGACATTTTCCAGAAGTATTAAGCCGACAGAGAAGAAGAGCAGTTTGACATGAATATGCACAATTTGCTCCTAGAAACAGGATGCACATGGGAAGTTCGTCTGGAGGGAAGTACGATACTACTGCCCCCAATGCCAGGTCCCTTTGTGCATCACACCCTACTTCATAATCTGTCATGCAGAAATGAGTTTATAATACCATTCTAAGTTGATTCTCGTTTGTATGTACCATCTGATCTATATCTTTAAATAAAATAAATTTCATCTTTTTAATAAACAGTGTGTTGTAACAAGTATTTGCAGAGATTTGTGATGAGCCCAAGTTATCTTGGGATAATACCATTTATCCACCTCGTCCTACAATATCTCCTTACATTTTTCTGATAAATGTAGGAATGAGTTGCCAAAGCAATATATTTTCAAAAAAACGTAAAATTACGTAGTAGAGGAAATAAGTAAGGCTTTGAAAGTTTTGTGGCAAGAATAGGTACATTATGAAGTTAAAGGAAGCATTTACAGGGAAATGGATTTGTCATGGAGGTCCAGTGTACTGGCCTCCATGTTCCCTGAGCCTTAATTCACTATATTTTTATTTGTGGGGACACTTAAAGGAACAAGTTTATAGTACTCCACCCATGGACGTACACGGCCTGATAGCCTGCGTGCTTGATGCTTCAGCAATATTCCATGCAGGAAGATTGTGTAGGGTCCAGGAAAGCACAATCCAGCAAGTGGCAAAGTGTTTGCAAATGCAGGGTGGTCATTTGAACATCATCTCTAAAGTGCATGTTGCTCGTGTGTGTACGTACTGGCTCTTTGAGGATAAGCATGGCCGTCAGACGTACAGAATAGAATTTTTATGCATAGCATAATGTGCAATCTAGTATAGCCTACCTACTGTGTTTTTTGAGCCTCATTGGATACAGCCAATGTTGTTGTGGATGTACCAGAGTGATCATTTATGTCTGTAAGAAGTTTGTATTATGTCTTAATGCTTAAATAAAGGTGACATAGAAATAAATACACAAGTTATCACATAGTGGAGGCATAAATTGGATACAGCGTAATGGTTTAACTAGGGGGGTGAGTTTGGCATGAACGCAACTCAAACATTGGTAAGTCTGCATATCCGTTACCCGCAACGTTGCCTCATTCAACTGAGCTAATGCCAAGGCTCTGGCACAGTGCAGAGTTTGTGCTTCCTGTTCTTGTTCACACTGCACACAGTTACGGTGTTGGCATAGCCTCACTTTTTAAATTGTATTTCTGTTAAACCTATTGGTGGGGCTAGATTTTGCTAGGTACACTTATGACTTGAATTGGGATGAAGAATCACATGCTCACTGTCAAGTGCGGCATTCCACCCCCGCCCCCCACCCCCACCCCCACCCCCCCCTCCCCAGTATATTCAGTAATTTATAGGCAGCCAAAAAACATACATTGCTGATGTAAAAAATTGTTAACTTTGCAATTAGACAATATCAAGCTCCTTTAAAAACACTCAGACCCTATCACTAATGCATATTAGTTGCTGTCTGTTATGGGGAGTGGTGCAAAGATGTAGGCTCATAGATTTCAGCTTGGAAACCCAGCTTTAGCCCTTAGAAAAGTTCAGCAAGTGCTGCTGAGTTTTAACAGCTGCTTTCTCTGTTATGCCACCTGATGAGTTTGTGGTCATTTTCAGGATATTTTTATTATTTACTTATTCTTCTTGATAACAGTGTATTATATGGGTAGCTAAAATTGGCCATACAACCCACACATCCCTACATATTATAAAATACATTGTGTGTGTGTGTGTGTGTGTGTGTGTGTGTGTGTTTTCCACATCTCCTCCAAAACAATTAGATCGATCGTGACCAAACTTGATGCACACATAACTTACTCTCTGGAAAGAACCACTTTGGTGAAAGAGCCATGTACATTCCAAAGGGATGGGGATGAAAAGGAAGCATTGCTCATGACACACAAATAGCCAGACTATATTCACACAGTATTTGAGAATGAGAGTATTTAGTGACTTGCAACCAACTTTACACAAAGTGCCTGCCTGTAAAAACCTTTTCAACTCCTTCAGTATATTGGAGAAAGGAGTTCTTGTCACTGCAGGTCCCTGGGGATGGCCAGGACTTTTTGGTGTGAAAGGGATGGCAGCTGTCAAAATGTGGGTACTGTTGGTAGTTAGTGGGTGTAATGGCATGTGTGGAGCCATCAGACAGGATGAGGTTAGTGTCCAGGAAGATTTTGGGTTGAGGAGGACAGGGTGGAATGTGTGGGAGAGAAAGTGTTAAGGGTGTGAAGGAATGATGAAAGATCATGAAGGCATTGTCAGTGAACCTGAACCAGCCAGGGTTTTGGGTTTTAGAAGTCTGGGAAGATTTCCTGTAGATGGCCCATAAACAAGTAGGCATACGAGGGTGTCAAGTGGGTGCCTGTGCTGCAAATTTGTTTGTATACCTTAACATTCAAAGGAGAAGTAGCTTTGTGTTAGGATAGAGTTAATACAGTAAACAAAGAATGAGCTAGTGGATTTGGAGGCTAAAGGACATTGGAAGAGATAGTGTTCAGTTTCACCAGGACTATGGGCAGGAAGGATGGTGGCATATGGGGAAGTGACAAGCAGGGATCCAGGTGCTAAAGGGGTGAGGATGACGGAGAGCCAGTGAAGGAAGTGACTCTTATCTTTGGCATGACCAACACCTCCATGCAGTTGCCCAAAATGTAGCCTTCCACGTCAAAGGCAGCCTCCACCATCAGCTCTTTGAACTTTGAAGATGGTATTTATCCTGATAACATATTCTCTGCCCCCAAAATTATCCTGGCCTCAACTTACGATAACCAGTGATTCCACCATCCAATACAACAGTGTGTCCCCCTTTTCCACTAGTCAACATTCTGTACAGGTGGGCTGCAGTTAGTGCTGCAACAACTGATGACAGTCTTCGTAGTCTCCGTGGAGTCATTATGAAAGTTTTTAGAAATGTGGTCCTGTGAATCATATATCAATTAAAGGAATGGAAATACTGTTGATGCATTGTTTTATGGCCACAGAATACAGAAGATAATTATTGTATGCCAGGTAATTCCATGATGATTGCAATGCTAACAGGAAACATGAATGAATTTAAAGACATTTGTTCTAGAAGGAAACAGAGCCCATAAATCAGAAAAGGATGATTTTTCATTGTATTTTGACTCTTACCTAGTTGTCTTCTTAAAGAGTTTTGAGGACAGATTTCTGTTGCTCACTATCTGGATACCAATAGAACTGTCCACAATTTTGCCTTAGAATGCATTTTGTCACATTCAGGAATGCTGTCAACATTAGTTATGAAAAGGAAAGTTGCTACTCACCATATAGCAAAGATACAGAGTCCATTGTTTGATCAGGAATGCTTTCACATATTTGATGTTTGGATATTTTATATATTGAAGTGTTTCAGGTTGGCTTGGCCTATGTGACAGTTTGTTATACTTCACTTCATGCACCAAATGCACAACTAAGTTGCCACCTGAACATTCCTTGTATGTACAAAGTATTTGCTTATTGAATATTTGTTCACTGTTCAGTAATATTAATCAGGGTCCATCTAGTCTGTACCCTGAATCCATGTGTTTTCCTCCTCCAACTTTGCTCAGATTTCACCTCCTTACTGGCTGCAGATAAAGCTGCTGAAAATAACTTCTCATTCTCATTCACTCGACCACATAAATAAGAAGTGAGATTCAGTTCACTTTCTTATATTATCTTCAAAGTTAACACTCAACACATGATAAATGAGGACAGCTAGCAGCTCGTATATTGCCTGTCTGTACTACATTCATAACAGAGCTGATATTCCACTTGATAATTAACAGCTACACTACATTTATTTTCTTTGACATTTAGCGTTCTTAGATTTCAAGGAACTCTTTCTTCTGCACCACCTGCTCCATGGAACTCCTATCTCCTCCTCAGCAGGTAGGGTTGTCTGACTGCTATCCACTTCCGTACAGTCACTGGATCATTTACCTCTGGTATCAGCACCTACCATTTAAAATACTTCCCACCAGTGGGGTGCTCCCCACTTATCAACTAGTCTCAGACATGAACACCTTTTCTCTGACATGTGTATTTAAGGATGTGATACCTCTCATTCAAGGAATGGGATGTATCACTAAAATATACTGTGACTTTTATTATGTTTTTGACAGGTTGCTTGAAGATCCATTGTTTGTTGCAGGTTTTGAATCTCAGCAGAAACTCCTTAAAACAGCTTCCTGCCACTGTATCTGAGCTCAAATTATTAAATACATTGGATGTATCAAACAATAGACTGAAAGATATTTTATGTGAGTTCAATGAACTCAGACATTTGGAATCTTTGGATGTTCGGGGAAATAAATCACTGTCTAAGCTGCCAACCTCCCTTGGACATTGTGTACATTTGAAAAAGTTATTAGCAGATACAGACTCCTTAAGATACCCACCTCCCAACATAGTACAACAAGGAACTACAGCTGTTGTTACATTTCTGTCACAAGGTACTGTGTTTAATTTATGCTCAAAAGAGAAAAATAAATTTCAAATGTTTTGTAGTTGTCTTATTCAGTTGAATTATGCAATCGCAGGAAATTTGTTATTTAACTGTTATGTTTGGCTGTGATCTCCACTTATGTCATTATTTTTTTTTTCTTGTGAGTTGTATTCGCTCAGATAACCAAACAGCAAAATTGCTATGTTCCTTAAATTTGTGAACAGGATGCACCATGTAGGACTAAAATTTTTGTATGCAGCTTCCATTTTTTTAAACTTCTGGCAGGTTAAAATTGAAAGTATTTTGTATGTATGGGACTACAGCTGCTGGACTGTGTCTCAGACCCAGATTTTACTGACCAAGTTAGCCAGACAAGGATCTGGGTTTGAGTCCCAATCCAGCAAAGAGCTCTAATCTGCCAGGAAATTTCTTTCTGGTTTATTTTTGTTTCCTCAAATTCTCATATTGTTAAGTGTCAAGATGTTTCATTATCATCATCAGCAGCAGCAGTTCTATTATTATTACTCTTATTATGAAGTATTGCCCTGTAGTATCAATACTTTTTCTAAAAAAAGTTTGACATGAGCTAGATCGGTTGATGTCCTCAAAATATATGCACACATATTGTGTAATTTGGGAGAGATATTAGATGTTTCATAAAGATTAATTCAATTTCACAATACTACATTTTCCTCATAAATGAAAATAGAAACTAGAGGTAAATTTTAACTTCCTTGTATTTATTGTGGATGATTAACTGTAACTGTGATTTAAATTGGCAGTTTTTGTTGGTACTAGCTCTTTCCCTGCAGCTTTGTTGGCATAGGCATTTGACACATATCGGATATATTGCACACGTCTTCTCCTTCTCCTCTCCCTACCCCGTTTCTGTCTCTCCACTCACCTTCCCACTTCTATCTGTGTATTTCCTGTTCCCCACTCTTTCCCTCTCTCCATCTTATCTTTCCTCTTCTTTTAATCTCCTTTGCCCATATCTCCAACCATTTCTTGCCCGCCCACTCTCTCTGCCCGCACGCGCACCCACTCACACACTCACACACTCACACACACACACACACACACACACACACACACACACACACACACACACACACACAACATATCCATGACAAATTCATTTTGATAACCTTCATTTTCTCAGCTTTTGTTAAGGTTATCATGGGCCTGTACATCACCACCCTATCAGGTGCAGATGGCCCAGAATATTATGTTCCTGTAACCCCCAATGTGATGGTGAGCCTGCTGTCACTTAAAAACTAGTTAGCAGTTCAATAAATCATGTCAAATGCAAGCAGCAACTGGTTGTATATTATACCAACGTAAACTGTGAAATTTTAAACAGTGCGTAAGGCTGCTAAATTTTAATTTTAAAAGAACCATCCTATTTTGCAAAGTTTGCACATATGTGTGCTCATACAATCCTGTGGTACTTCTTACAATTATTTTTAGAATCAGTTTTCATTCACTTTTCACTAATTTTCAATGTGCCTTGCACTAGATGCTCAACAGACATCCAGAGTGCAGACAAACATATTTTATATTTTCATGTCTGCAGTTACTGCACTCAGTACTGCTATAATGTGGCATTGCAGTTCATCCAACACTATTTGAAGGGGTGGCACAAGCCCTTACCAAAATAAAAATCTCATAAAATGAGATCAAGCGACCTTGGTGACCTGTAGTGCAATGCAAGATCTGTTTGGCCCATATGCTGTAGGAGGTTCAGACCCATAATCTCGACAAACAATCACAGTTATAACTGAATTGATCTAGAGAACCAAAAATTCATTTTGTTGCTGTATTTTGACTATCTTCATTAGATGCATTTGGGCAAAGCTAAACTTACGGATTTGATGCACAAGTTAAAATCCACCCCAAGTTTCTACCTTCATTCATGCAGGAGATATAGTTTTGCAAAAACAGATTAATCTTTTTGAAAATACTATAGTATTGTAAATATTTATTAGAAGAATGTTTGTGGTCTTTTTTATGGAATGTTGAACAGAGTATTTTGTAAATGAGAAACATAGAATCATTTTAGTTTACCTTTAGCGCATAATGATTCAATTATGAAAGCTGACTTTTGCTGTTTTCTCATTTCAGAGTGTGGTTTAGAATATATACCACCAAGTGAATCCGAGCCTGATAGTGGCATACCAACAGTGACTGAAAGTGATGACATAGACTGGGAATTCCAGGTGATCTTTATAACTACAGCATATTTGTTTTCTATAATCCATTATAAGGTGTGAAAGAAGAAATATTGTAAGTAGTTGATAGTGGAAATTCGGGTAATGGCTACTTTGGTGCAAGCATCTTGCTAAACAAAGTTTTGTTAAATATGTAATATCATGGACCTTAGGAATCCAAACTGCACTACTGCATTTTATTTGCAGAACACTAAGATCTGAAGAGAGGTTAGTGGAGTTGGAGAGTAATTGAAATAAGGCCAGATGTGATATAATAAGGTTACCAGATCTGCGGCAACATAAATGAAAATCAAATAGAGTTAATGTTTTATTACAGTGGAACAGAGCAAGGAGGAAATAGGGATGCAGGAAATGGCTTGGAGAGATAGTGAAGAGACACAATGAAAATATGATAAAATAAATAATTTAGATCATTAAGAGTATGGAGAAGCTAAAACAGAAATGAAAATGGGATAGACATCACACTCTAGATATCTTTAAATGTGTGAGTAGTTCAAGAGGTGAAACAGGAATGCAGATTACTGACAATAAAAATAACAACATTCTAAAATTAAAGTCCAGATGAGGTGAATGAAATTATTCAATTTATGAAGAAATAAGGACACCTAAGGATGATGGTGTTACAGGATAAAGTAATATAAAAGTGTGGTGTCACCGCTAGACACCACACTTGCTAGGTGGTAGCCTTTAAATCGGCCGCGGTCCATTAGTATACGTCGGACCCGCGTGTCGCCACTGTCTGTGATTGCAGACCGAGCGCCACCCCAGTTGTACAGCCGACTTTGCTAGGAAAGGTTCACTGACAAATACGCTCTCATTTGCCGAGACGATAGTTAGCATAGCCTTCAGCTACGTCATTTGCTACGACCTAGCAAGGCGCCATTATCAATAGATATTTAACTTGTGATGCCTGTACCGTCAGACCGATGTTCTCCAATTATGGATTAAAGTTAAGTATTACATCAACTACGTACTTTATTTGCTACTATAAATTCCCTTAACTGTTCCAGACCTCACGCCAGTCTGCGTGAGCTTAAAAGCGTGCATTTCGGCCTCCTCTAGCAACACGGTGTTGGCTCTTCTGCCACCACTTCAAAAAGAAATACTTAAAATTTGATTACAGAATATCTACAGATGACCAAGATTAGCCAAAACTGGAACATTGTCGCATTTATTCTACATCACAAGAAGGGAAAAAATGTAGACCTGGCAGCCTACTTTACTTGGTCTAAAAATTATTCACTAAAATTATCATCAACAAAATTCATTTTGTTTTCTCACCTCAAGTCACACAAATCGTATTGTGATTGGTTTCTGCTTCTAACTAAGTAATCATCAGATGCTTTGAATCAGTTACATAGCAACTCAACTGAACAGGCCAAGAGGTGCATTGATAATTGAGTGTGTCTCTCTTAACCTGCTGAGTTTGGCAGTTAGCATGCAACAGATTCAAAACCTCTGATGATACAAAGAAGTCAAAACCAGTCATGATACTATTTGTCTGATCTGAGGCTGAGAAAAACAATAATTTTAAATGCTGTAAACAAATTATTACAATGAAAATGTTTTGGTTACTTACATTGTAACCAAAACATCTTCACAGTAATTTTAATCATTTAAAACCATTGTGGGGCGCAATTACAGTTAGAAATACATTGTCTCACATCTTGTTTTAGTTGTAGGGCACCACCACCCAAGGGAAATTTCGTCATTTGGGAAAACATAAAGTGAAAGCTATTGTAAAATGTATCTCATCATGAACTGTTGGTTCAAAACCAATAACATCACTATTTAAATAAATAAATAACATTGTAAAAAGTGGCTTGTTGCTGTTATTTTCTATGTAAGAGTCAACCTATATTTTGTACACAGCCATAAGCTCAGAATGTCAGTTTTCGACATTGTAGCAGCAAATCGATAATGGTGAACTATGGAACACCACCGATAATAGTGAGTGCTTCCTTCATGATTTGGGAATAGTTACAGTGGGTCTTGTCTGATTACTTGGAAGCAAAAGCATTTGGCCTGTCCTGTGGACCAAATCTGTGTGAGAGCACAACACTGATTTCATACGAAGTAGTGTCCACTGCCAAAACCACAGGCTTCGTGGGATCGAAATAACAAGGCATCTGCCCCTCACCAAGGCATTTTTGAGTGTCTGGAATGTATCCTGACACTCTTTGGTTGAAACAAAAGGCACATTCTTCTGGTGCAAAGGATGCAACAGAGGCACGATCTGAACTGCATTGGGTATAAACCAGATACAATATTTCAACTTCCCAAGAACTGACTGCAGTTCTGTCTTGTTCCATGGGGCAAGGAGGTCCTGGATAGTCAGCAGTTGTGGTTGAAGGGATGAACACCTTTGCTATTGGCCTACATACTGAATTTTGGTCTGAAAAAGGCACATTTGACCAGGCAACACTTCAAACCTGCATCTGAAAGCAGTTGAAAAAATGTACAAAGGCTACTGATATGTTTCCCCTGTGTATGTTCTGACACCACAGTATCGTTCAAGTGATTTGAACAGAACGGAACTTTTACAGTAAGCTGTTCTAAGTAGTGTTGGAATATGGCAAGCACAGAAGCACTGCCAAAGGGTAAGCGCAAAAATTTGAACAACCATAAATGTGTGTTGACCACAAACACTTTCTGAGTCTCCTCATTTAGTGGAATTAGCAAATACGCATCATGTAAGTCAATTTTTGAAAAATAGCAGCTTGCACCAAACATGTCCATTATCTCCTCAGGGCAAGGCAACAGATAAGAATCAATTATTGTTTGTGGATTCACAGTGGATTTAAAGTGAATGCAAAGATGAAGTCTTCCAGAAGGCTTTGGCAATATGACTAAGGGGAAAGCCCATTGACCATTTGGATACGAGCAATAACACCACTGTGTTGCCATTCTTTAAGTTCTCTTGCAACTTTGTCTCTAAGTGCATGAGGGATAGAACATGCCCATAAAAACCTAGGTTGGCCTTTGTCCTTCATTGCAACGTACGCCCCAAAATTATTGTCTCCACCTAGTTCTTCAGAAAATAGATCAGGAAACTCTGCAATCAGTTGAGTAATACTGTCTTTTGGGTTGAAATCAGAAACAGAAAGTACATCATCCTGAATACAAAGACCAAACAAATCAGAAGAATGTAACCCAAAAATATTTTGACAGTCTCTCGAATGCAAAATTGTAAATGTCACTGCTCTGGTGTGAGACTGGAATATGGTAGGCAAACTGCATGTACCAAGCACTGTAAGGTCCAGACCATTATACGCGAGATTTTGTCAACTGTGGCGCACCCAACTGTTCACATGTAGCGTATTAAGCAATGTAATTTCTAACTGAAGTCACACACAGTGTCCGGCAATGACTAAGTTCACAAACAGTTTGTTTCACTATATTTGCAAAGCACTTGGGCGGGCAGAAGACACATTCTGAATCTGTTCATATCTAGTACTGAGTGAGAAGGTGCTCTGCTCTTACAAGAGCAAACTTGGGTGGAGTTCTTTTTCTGTTGCAAGCACACAGACTATATGTTACCCGGCTTCCCACAAGCTAAGCAAGTTGCATTCTGCATAGAGCAGTTTTGTCTTTTCTGCATGGAAAAGCAGCAGGAACATGGTTTTGTTGCACTCATTAACACTTGTTTACTCTGTCCATGGTGCAGTGGCCTATTTGTGCACATGGTCAGTCACATGTCCGTACCTGCTTGTCACTTTGCGTTATACTGCAGATGGGAGCTACCTCAAAGGTTTCCATGGCACTGTCACATGGGTCCTGATATTCAATGATTTGCAACACTTTTTTCAAAGTAGGATCAGAATGTTTGAAAATTTATTCATGAATCCTACTGTTTGTCACATCATATGTAATTGCATCATGAATCATTGCGCCACTATAGTACTGTCCACAGACATATTGAAAATGACACTGTTGTGTCAGACCATGAAGTTCAGCGACCCAGTGATGGTATGTCTGTTCTGGGTTTCTCCACAGTCGAAAGAATGTGTAACGAACCACAGCAACCTGTACCTGACCCTTGTAATATGTAGAGGGGGCAGAAACCAATGCTTCAAAAACTAGCAAGCGTGGCCTTCTAATCAGGAATAACTTCTGAGCAAGGCAGTAAACTCCTGTACTGGCCGTTGACTAAAAATAAGAAAGTATCACAGTATGTTGCACTTGATGTGTAGCACAGTGAGTGTTGAACTGAGTGCAATACCCATTCCATTCCTTTTGTTATTCATTGAAAGCTCACATGGCAAAATGCACAATGCAGGATGCCTTGGATGTTGCTGGCTGTTGTGGTGAAGATGATACAGCAGCAGCTTGTGCATTAATGAGCCACTGGACTGCCATCATTATCTGTAACATTTGGTTGTTCTGAAGCTGAATAAACTGCTAAAGATCAAAGCTGGCAGCAACTGGAGGCATAGGAGGATATGGGTTAGAGACCATTTTAATGAGAGGAATGTGAAGTAATTATACATACACACACTGCGAAAGCATTGTGGCTAATCTTCAATAAAGAACACAGTTAGTAGCAATTTACATCTGAAAGGAAAAAGAGAGAACTATTAGTGAGACGTTGTGACAAAGCAGCAAAGAGCAAATGCAGCATTGGTTCTGTAGTCATCATCTGATGTTTTTTTGGCTACTGTAGGAGTCAGCACCAACACAAACAAGGAAGGACAGAAGCTGTGATGGCTGGTGGCAGGAATCCCAAATGAACTGTACATATCACATGCTGATTAATGTAACACTTTGTTACTAAAAAGAAAATAAACATAACTTAACATGCTTCCTGTGCATCCTACATGCAAGTACTTTTCACTAATACTACTCGCAGAACACAGGCTGAGCTTCAGCGTGCTATTACTGGTGCTCTGTAAGTCTGTGACCGAACTGTGCTGACCAGTGACAGACAGCTGGTTAAATTAGCATTGACTTGGGGCACTGAACTCTCTCTTCCTGGAGGTGTGGCTCTGCTTGCTCTTGCCATTGGCATATAGGTCACTGTCTTCTTGATGCTGTTTCATGGCACTGTGCCAGTCAGTATGCAGTTGATGCTTTAGGACTGCACAGTATGTCAAGAGGTTTTGTGATTGTAGTTGCATAAATTTTTAAAGTTTGTTTGAGAAGTATTTTGACAAATTTCACAAATTCCAATGGAATTACTCAAAGGTTCTGTTGTCTGTGCTACAATTTTTCTTCATCATGAGTTCAGCATATATAATTTTGATTACTTCTGGATGTTGTAAACAAAGTTATAAGCAGTAAAGAATTTTTGGTAGTAACAAGAGTGACTCTTCAATTTGCTTTATTATTTATGTTTACAACATACCGAAAAGGGTATGTTCACTTGAGATATCATAAAATATAGACATTGACTGAATGGGCAGGCTATCATTGCATGACAGATAAGCACACAAAAAATTTCAGATAATTTCATTGATTTTTCAGACTCCCATCTCTTTCAACACACACACACACACACACACACACACACACACACACACACACACACACACCTGTGCACTTACATTTTGCCAGCTGGACACACAATGCTGGTTCTGCAGTTCAGCAAGTGGACTGGGGTAGGGCTGTGTCAGATGGGGTGGGTAGCAGGAGAAAAGGTGAGAATTGGGTGAACGGTTTGGGGACGGGTAGCTAGTAGCAGCTCAGAGGATTGCAGCAGATGTGCAGTATAGGGATGTGGAGGGGAGAGGTGGCAGTTGAAGAGAGGTGGCAGAGGTGACCTGGCAAGGTAAGTGACACACACACACACACACACACACACACACACACACACACACACACACTGGAGCTGGAGCAGGTGAGATGCGGTGCACTATGCATGGAGTCGGGGGGGGGGGGGGGGGGGGTGCACAGGACAGAGGAAGGCGAAAATGTTGGGCAGGGGGTGTGGGGACAGTGGATTAGTGGAAACTGAGGCCAGGACAATAATGTAAGCAAAGGATGTGTTGCACGGATAACTGTCATATACATAGTTAAGAAAGGAAGGCCTCAAGATGGCAGTAGTTGTGAAGCAGCCACTGAACTCGATTATGTTGGTCAACTTTATTCTTGACGGTGCCCATTCACTCATTCCGGTGGAAAGCTGGCAGGTGTTCATGGTGAAGTAAAATGATTCGTAGAACTTACAGCAGAAGTGGTATATGACATGGCTGCTTTCGCAGATGGTCCTGCCTTGATGGGATAGGATAAGGTGAGGACAGGATTGGAGAACATGCTGGATGGGTGAATTTGGGAGGTCTTGCTCCTGGGTATTTCACAGGAATGTGACCATTGTGGCAATGGATTGAGACAACTGGGACCAGGATTTTGTGTAGGTTGTGTGGATGGAGTACCACCTTAGGAAGGGTGTGGAGAATTGTGTGTATGTTATCCCACATTTCCAGGCTTGATGATAATCAAAACCCTGGTGAAGGATATGGTTTATTGCTCATGTCTTTAATGATTAGGAGGGTGCTGCTTTTCAGCTGATATTTGGGGGATGGTTCGAGGATTGGGAGTGTTGAGGATATTCATTTGTGGCGTATGTTGAGGTGAGGGGGATTAGTGCCTGTCTGCAAAAGCTTTTGTGAGACCTTCATGTACTGGGCAGGGGAACTGCTGTCACTGCAGATACACCATCACAGGTGTTAGGGCTATACGGGAGAGATTTTTTGGTGTGGAATGGGAGACAGCTGTCAAAACACAAGTACTGCTGGTGATTGTGGAGAGAGGTATAGATGGAGCCACCAAATAGGTGGATGTCCATGTCTAGGAAGGAGACAGGTTGGGTTGAGGAAGACCAAGTGAAGCAGGTTCCAGAGAAGATGTATTCTTATGAGGAGTGCTAGTTCTGCAAGTTTCGCAGGAGAGCTTCTGTAAAGTTAGGAAGGTTGGAGGGGAGATACTGGCAGAACTAAAGAGGTGAGGACAGGTCATGAGTCGTGCTTGGGTAGCTCAGTCGGTAGAGCACTTGCCACGAAAGACAAAGGTCCCGAGTAGAGTCTCGGTCCAGCACACAGTTGTTATCTGTCAGGAAGTTTCAAGATGTATTCATATTTATTAGTTAATGTATTTTCAAGATAGAGCACCATGCCAAAATTAACAATCAGCATCTGTTTAGCAGTCTATCTTGTAATGAATGAAAATTTGAAACTGATAATGGCATGGAAAAATAAAATGTCTTTAAAAAAATACTTTAAATTGCTGGTTGGTATCTGTTTTTATGACATTGAGTATAATACAGGCGTAGAACCCTCATAGTATCTGTTCCTGACAAAAAAACTTTATCAATGCTTATCTTCATGAAGCACAAATAACAGTTGTATTTAAAATAAGCACCATCTAAATATGTCTGCCGTACTTGCTCCTACAATTTTGTGCAACATTAAATTATTTTTATCCTTACTCATTAACCAGTGTATGGTATATGACTTCAAAAACTTTAAGTTAAAAATCCTGTAGATTTTTTTATTCTTGAAACACTTATCAAAATTAAATCATTTGGTAACACATAAGCTTCTTGCCCTCCACATTTACAATTTTGTCAGTTCTTGCCTAGTAAACAAGCATCTTATACGTAAATGGGTCACACTTAGGAATACTAGCTGACCATAGCTCCTATGCTAGCAAACTTTTCTGCAGCACATGTGGGCACTAACATTAATGCAAAGTTATGTGTGATGTTAAAAGTTTAAGGTACATGGGCTGTTTTGTTGACATTGAAGTGAATCAATATTTCACTGTAGTTTTCCTGTTGTAGGTTTCATTAGTTTAGTGCTTTAGATGTCGAGAACAACCAAAACAAAAAAGAGTGCCTGCTGAACTTTTGATTATGACCTACCTGGTAATTTTTTAACCCTTTCTGTTGTCAGTCATATTGCTGATTGTTTTACAATGATGTAAATATTACAGTGCATGTCTTCATTATCTAGAAATTGCTACAGTAGAGAAGCAGATGTAATTGGCTAAGTTATGTTACATAGTTACTATTTATTTTTAATTGTACAGGAGCTGTTGAAGACCTTTTTTTTCCTTTATGCCTTTAGCCAAAAAAAACTTTGAATATTAATTCCTGTCTTTTTTTATTTTTTATTCTAGGCAAAAATCCTGCAGCTTGAGAGACTGAAGGCATGTTGAGTAAATGTAAACCTCTTATAATTTCCTTGCTTTCTTTTCTTTCTTTTCTGATAACTTTTTTTATTGTTAATCTGCTTGTTTACTTTGTGAGATTGAGTTTTACTTTATTATATCTATTTTCAACTCCATTTTATGTTTGCTTAGTTACATTTAACCATTTTAAGTTTACTTTGAACTCCAAAATTTGTTTGCTTGTGCACTGTGTGGAAGTTTTGTGTGTGAATTAATTTAGTAATTGTATTTCTAATCAGGCAAGTAGAATCTTATGCATACCATTACGGCACAGGGAATTTGTTACCAGAATGTCCCTGTTGCTTTTTATGTAATTTATTTTAGTAGGTGGCACAACTGACAGAGGCTTAATCTATAAAATTAGTATAAATCAGTATATACACATGGGACATGCGTTGCAACAAAGATTAGTTTGTGTAGGGGTGCAAAATTTGCTGTAAGCAACCAAGGATTGGGGGGGGGGGGGGGTGACTTGGCTAGTGATTTACTACCATGTGGCCTACCTATCGACTGTTACAGAGCATAGTTGACTGTTACTGACTGTAACTGGCATTATCATCATCGTCGTCATCATGTTGAGGAGACCAGTGCCATCATGATCTTGGAGAGATATCACACACCATGGTCTCCAATCTACTTGCAAACAAATGTACTGATGTAGTGTGTCTTGCCTGCTCTTTGGCAATGGCTAATTAGGAGGTTTGACAACAATCCTGCACAGCACACAGAACTATTCAGCTCACATTAGCGACAGGATTGTTTTCTCCAGCATTTAATTTTTTTGCTCTTGACTATGCTACAGTCAACATGATCTAGGTTTTGTATGGTTTCCAAATCCTGTCACACTTTTTGTTTAATTCATTGTGTTCAGTTGTTTCTAGCCCTAATGTTGTACTGTTTTGTGACCAAGGACAGCATTGTTACCAAGATGAACTAATACACATTTTTTGTGCTCAGCTACTCTGTGAATATTCTTACATTCCTTTATTTGGTCATAGTAAGCACCGCTACCATGAACACGTGTTTGTTAAATTGGACACATTAAGTAATGTAAGCATGACCTCACGCACAGTGCACTTTCCTTTTGGATTCAGTTTTTATTTTCGTCAGTCATCATATTTGTACTTTTATAAAACAAAATTGACAAAAAAGAAGTTTCATTCAATTTCTTTTAAAATAAGAAGCCCAATTGTAAATGGTATTAAGTCTTACAATGTCACTCTCTATTACAATCAAAAGATAATAGGAAAGATGTTGTGGTAGCCCTGCCAGTGAATACTGACACGGAAATGACATCGCTTTGTATCCTACAGGACACAATTTTTATTCGTGGTGCTGTGCAGGCCTGTACTGTGAATTTACCTATTTTCTGGCAGCATATAAAACCACTTATTTTCAATTAAAATTTGTGCACCAGGCATATGATAAGAATTGATATGTCTCAGTATAATGTCAAATGATTCACACACCCTTTTCCTTTGCATGCTTCAGTTAAGAGACAGTGACATGCTAGTCAATAGTAGTCATATAGTCAATGTAGATGACTTACAAGGAATAAGCTCATGTTGCTTGTAACGTATTGTTCAATGTGTGTATTGTTATAAGCAGTTAAAATCAGAATATTTGTTCTGTGTAACTGACAATCTCCAAGCTAGACACGTCTCACTTCCCATATGTAGCAATCTTCAAAGGAGCTTCTACTAAAATATTTAGGTGACACAAAGAAATGAAAACAGAAGGAAACTTTTAGGAATATTTTTGGGAGAAACAGATGTATTACTACACAAGGTCAACTTACTAACATACACTGATGAGTCAAAACATTAGGACCACCTACTGGCAGCCATATTGGTCCACTTCTGGAACGCAGTTTAGCAGTGATATGCCATCGATTTGACAAATACTTGATAGGTATCCAGAGGTTTGTGGCATTAGATGCGTATGTACAGATCACACATTTTCCGTAATTAATGGGCCGTTGGTTTGTGGGTGCAGAGCTGACAACCAAAAGGTCTCAATTGAGTTCATCGGATTCAGATAAACCAAATTTGATGGGCTAAATATCAAGGTGAGTTCACTATCATGCTTCTCAAACCATTGCTGTGTGACTCTGGCCTTGTGCCAAGAGCAGTTGTCCTGCTGAAAGATGCCATCGGCATTGAAGAAGATATCAAGCATAGGGGGTTACAGGTGCTCCTTAATAATGATCAAGTAGTTCCAGCTGTCACAGTGCCTTCGATTATTACTGCAGGTTCCATGGAAGCCCAAGTCAATGTTCCCCATAACATAATATTAGTCCCACCGGCCTGCATTCGTGGCATGCTGCATGTTTCAAGCAGCCTTTCACCTTGATGATAGCCTGCCTGGACGCTAACATCAACTAGGTTTAACAATAAAGGGGATTCATCCAATCAGGTGACATGATTCCATTGATCCATGGTCCGATCTTGATATCCCCATGCTCACTGTAATCATAATTGATTGATGTTGTTGGGTCAACATGGGAACAGGTAGGGGCCCTCTGCTGTGGAACACCATGTTAAACATTGTGCACTGAACAGTGTGTTCCAAAACACTTGCATCTGTGCTAGCACTGTACACTGTCATCAGATCTGCCACAGATGTCTGCCTATATTGCTTTAGAGAGTGGGCAAGCCACTGATCTCTGTGCTCTGTGATGAGGTATGGATGTCCAACTTCTTGTCACCTACTCGTGAATCAGCACCACTTTCCATAGATGCTCACGACAGTAGCATGCAAACAGCCAACTAGATTTGCCATTTCCAAGCTGCTCACTCACAGGCATGTGGCTAAAACAGTTTAGCCATTGTCAAAATCCCTTTAGTTGGCAGCTTTCTTCATTTTCAACAACTTATAACTAGACCGATTCCCCATTTGCCTCTGTCCACTCATGTGCCCTCAGCATCACCAGGCAGCATACAACCTCTCAATGGGCTATGGTCATAATGGTTTGCCTCATCAGTGTATGTATTAAAGTGATCTATACGTAGATCACAGCAGGAAATTGTAGGAACTTATTACTGGAAATGAAGAAATAAAAGATAACATAGACTCTACATGGCAGTCAGAATTTTGTAAATTTTTGTATTTATGGTACAAGAAGTTTGGAGCTCAAATATTAACCAGCCAAAGCAATTCGATGCAATTCTTAAAAGTTCTTGAGAAAATGCATTTTCAAGTATTCCGCGTGTCTTTAATTCACTAAAACTTAAAGCTGTTTCTCGATTGGTCACGTGGCTCTGTGGTAGAATGCTTGCCTGCCACATGGGTGTGTCTGGTTTGATTCCCAACAGATGTTGTTATTGTTCAGGTGCTATAAATTTCTCTGTCTGTATTTACAATAAACATATACAATATGTACAGTCTTAGACAATAAATCTGACCGCCGGCCGGCCGCCACAGAGACTAAGTCCGAGTCATTCACTTAAGGTTGCCAATAAAACTGACCGCCCCTGACAACTCTAAGTCCAGCAATCTGCACAATCTGGCAACACTGTAAGATGCGGAAGTGTCAGGAGGAAGTGTTATCTACTTCCAAGACGTTGTCGGACTACGTGAGCCCGTGGTCTAGTGGCAAGCATCGTGCGTTCTAAACATATAGTCGCCTGTTTGTGTCCAACTGTATATATATATTTTTTTTTTTTTTTTTTTTTTTTTACCACAGTCGGTCTAAAGTTATGAGTCTGACTGAACATCGAAGACAATTCGCTTAACATTCTACCCACCAGCAATAACAAATATTCCAGAAACAATTCCGCAGGATAGCTAGTGGCTGCGCGCGATCATAACAGCTTACGCTCGAGCGTTTCCTCGCGCTGCAGCGGCTACCGGACACCGGCCAGACGCCACCCGCCGCCTGAAATCCGGCGCCGCCCAGGTGAACGCGTCGCGATGCTGTCAGTGTGTGTCTCAACTGTCATTTTCGAGTTTGAAGTTCTAGTTATCATCTGGCAGTTAAGCAATGGATTTTGCGAACTTGAAAATCATGAACTACAGTTAAGCATTGTAAAATTGAGTCGCAAGTGGAAACAGGTGTAACATCTGCAACACAACGTTTACTTTTGGTATAACAGAGGGGTGAATGCAGAGGAGGCAGCTAGAAAGATTTGAATTGTGTGTGGAGCGAGTACTTTTGGGAAAAATACGCCAGAAAAAGATATTCTTGTTTCAACAAAGATCGTTCTGGCATGAATGATTTTCCACATTAAGGAAGTCTCGACTACTGATATATGTGATAGATTACCATTTTACCATCATGTAACATTCAACAGAAGTCTGGTGTAGGAGTACTGCATGCTCTAATTCCAAACAACAAAAATCAACGGAGTGACTATTATTGAACGTCATCAGGTCGCTCATTGAGCATTCGTATGCAGTTCTGTTACTGGTGACGTGTTATGATGCCTTTATCGTTAACTTCCTAAGAAGAAATGAAAGGCTGAGCCCCTCCAAAAGACATAAACTCGAGCAAAGAGTAGTATGAACATAATATTTTACATCTGATAGCTCCAAAAGTGTGTTTTGGGCTACGAATTCTGCCCCAAGGGCTGTGTGCAACACAGCTGGAATTTGTTGCCAACAACTGAGACACCTGTCGGTCTTAACGTAAGAAAGTCGAGCAACACAACTACATCACATGTGCCACTGTATGATAACGCACTTCTTGATTTGAGAAACAAAACTATCCAGGAGATTGAAATTAAAGTCCTCTCTCAAGCACTTGCATTGATAGAGAAGTCCTCTCTCAAGCACTTGTCCCTCTCGTCATATATTCGTAAAGATTTACCTTTCCCGCTCTTGATCGATCAACCGTCAACGCAATTCATTTCTAGACGAAAATACTCTTAAAACTACTCTGGTATAATGATATCGTTAGAACCAGTAGGTTTCTACTGGCGTAGAATTTGTAAACAACTGTAGCATTGTCAGATCGTTTTAGATATCGTGAAAGAAAATTCTTTTGCTGATTAATTTCTCTTTGATGATTTCTGTTGCGTTTAGTAAACTAATGGAAAATCCAATTAAAATATTCACTGTACTAATGCAAATTAAATTCAGCTTACTACAGAAACATCACGACGGCAGACTATCTTAATAAAGCATTAAGTATCTGTAAGACGATTGAGCCTATTTTAACACGAATTAGTAGGACATTACCGACTTTTGACTTCGAAAAGATCTGTATTTACTTCATTTCCTGTATCGTTCGCAATTATTATGAAAATGTGGCATTTCATAGATAAAATTATGTATTCACAACAACAAAAAATATGTCATTATGAATTTGGCAGTACCGTAAGGTTTTCGCTCTGACACTAAGGGTTACTGAAAGTAGCAAGGCGCATTTTGCTCGAGCATTGTCTTACGATTCCCTTATTGCGTTTGTATCTGCCTGCTTGTAGCTCTACTACAAAAGAATTAAAAATCTGGCTCTCAGCGAGTCTCGAAAGGCGATCGAAAGCAGCTTGCACCTGGTAGCCAAACATGTTTCTTGGGAACAGGCTCCTTCCTAAAGTGGGAAGACATTCTTTTGTGGTTGAATTGTTGGCAAATGTCAGTCAGACGTGTGCCGTTGGTCTAAGCGTTTCGGTGTGTTGAATTTGTACCAATTATTTTTCTACATGTTTTTTCCGTCCCAAATAGAGAGTTCAAGTCTCAGATTAGTACTTTCACGTCATCTTGGTGAATTTTGCTCATAGTATTTTCGAGTGTATATCTTTTATAGGGGCTCTGAATGATCGTAGTCATAAGTCGACTGTTGATGGATGCGATTTCTTTGACAAAGTTGATGATAGATCTGTGTTCGAGAATTGCAGTGCCGAAGATTGGTACGCCTTTCGCTACCTTTCGTTGTATTTTTTGGCAGACGATTTCTTTTATGAGATTATTGAGGTTTCTTGTTTGGGTCAATGTATCGATGTTTAGTTTTCAAATGAATGTTTTCTGCTTGTAGGGAAATTTACCAGAGATCTTCGATATTCTCTGCCGTGCTAACCTGGACTCCTCAGAGTGCAAAAATCCAACTGCCGCCTATCGGTGGCCAGGTTGTGTACCACCTGGGGTAAAGGTACCTTTGCTTGCATAGTTAATGTTTTCTTGTGTTTCATTAGTTTGGCCTGGGTGATACCGGGACCAGAGGGTGTTGAACCCTTTGGAAGCAAATATTTTCAGCCAAGCTCATTGAGCTAACAGACGGTGACCAGAGTAGCGGTGATTTTCACTCAGATGTGTCTGGATTTTGGGTTCAACGGATTGAGTAGCCGTTCAGGATTGTGTTAGTATTTGGTCCACCACAAGTATTTGATTTCCTCGATACCACCCATATGGGGGACGGTTTCCCCTATCGGCCACACGGGATTTTTATTATTATTATGTCATCAGCAAATCTGATATGGAGTATCTTCCCTCCACTGAAATAGATGTGTATTGTTCGATTCAATATTTCCATCAGATAAATATGGGTTATAATTACGTTACAATGCTGCTAGTCGACATATTTCTCACTTTTTCTTAGACAGTTGCTAACTGTTACTCCATCATAGGAATTTATGTGCGCAGCATTGTTGCAATACAGACGTTCAAATTATCCGATTTCTATAATTTCATTTCGATACAAGATCGTCCTAATCGGATTCAGCCAGTCAGTCTTAATTTGGATATCTGATTACGACTCGCATCATTTGATAGACTGGGTGAACCACATTCTTAATCGGACTGTTGAATCCAGATCACTTATTTATGACAGGGCCTGAATTCTTAAACACTGTGGAAAATGATAATCCAATGTGATTATTACAAATACGTTATTTAAATATAAATATATGAACTAACGAGATAACAGTTTATTTACAGGAGCAGAGACCCATCCATCATAGCAGGGCAGTGTGAGAATCGTTTCAGGGCCAGATAGACAGCTGAGGAACGGACTGGTGCATGTGTTGTTAAACACACAGTAGTTGTCATCCTCACTGGAATCAATGACTATTTGCGTGTGTGTGTGTGTGCGCGTGTGTGTGTGTGTGTGTGTGTGTGCCCGCGCGCGCGCTTGTGTGTGTGTGTGTGCGTGTGTGTGTGTGTGTGTGTGTGTTTTCGTGTTAACGCAGAGGTAACAAGGTCATTGCCATGTGTCCCTACAAATGCAAACGACCTTTGGACGAATATAGAAAACGTATGGTAGGAAGTAAACCATCACGCTACACTGTCGACGACTTAATGAAATCAATTCCCTTACGCCCTCGAGAAATCTTACGTAATGATCGTGGGTGGGTTGGTTACTAAAAGTATACTAGCCCACAAAGCCCATGTGGACAATTATCTGATAATCGGTCAAGCTTTGCTTTGTCGCAGCTCTTTAGCATACAACAAGTCCATTTACGTTCACTCCCCTCCTTACAATTCTTGCAATGCAAGGTAATTGAAAAATCTCATCCACTCTACGCCAACTGAGGAACTGACTGGTGCATGTGTTGTTCAACCCACAGTAGTTGTCACCCTCACTGGAATCAATGACTGTTTGTGTTTGTGTTTGTGTGTGTGTGTGTGTGTTAGCGCACATGTGTGTATTCAGCAATGACTGCCAGCTGCCACAACACTTCACAGAATCCTTGCGGCAGGCAACACAACTGTGCGTGCACTTCAGACTTCATTCAGTGAGACGTCAGGAGATGGATGAAAACGTCAAATTAACGTCGCTTTCCGAGTCGTATTCAATCCAGAATGAGGTGTTACTAAGGTAGTTGAGCATTCTAGCAATTACACTTTTATGATTCCCATTTGAGTATTTCGAAAGCCAAAAGAACCCGTTAGTGTGAAACTATCGGGAACTGCATTAATATCAAACTGCAAGAACTTGAGACAATACGTGGACGCTTCGCTGGGTGACCTATTACTGTTACTTAGCATTCTCTCCGTCCTAGTCGTAATGCAAATGGAACTTCAGAGGCGCTTTCCGCTATTCTTGGCAAACATCAGCAACCTGTAATCACTGAGAGTCACAACTGCATGATGATAATGGTTCAGGTTGTCAGTAGTTGTGGTGGTGTTATGCTGTCATACTGCTTGCAGTAACATTAATGGTGGCGCACATAATTTAGCGCTGACTACCTACTTAAGTAAAGATAGTGATGTGGCGTCGTCGCTTGTCTTTATTTGGCCTCAGCTTGAGTAATCCGATTGAACGAACATAGTACTCCAATCACGGGCTCCTAATACAGTATGACTGCAGAGATTATCTTGCGGATATTACACTAATTCTGCCATGAAATGCTTAACAAATCTTACCCTCAGCTATGCAGCTGGAATGACTCATTACACAGGTACTCAATGTTGCACTTGGTTAAGTGATCCGTACGTTGCAATCCTGCTTGTACTGTTCGTAAATACTCGTATACTTCAGAAATGGTTCAGATGGCTCTGAGCACTATGGGACTTAACTTCTGAGGTTATCAGTCCGCTAGAACTTAGAACTACTTAAACCTAACTAGCCTAAGGACCTCAGACACATCCATGTCCGAGACAGGATTCGAACCTGCGACTGTAGCGCCTGGAACCGCTCGGCCACCCCGGCCTGCATACTTGTATACTGACCATTCGTTATTTGACTAAATATGAACTACAATCTGATTCGCATATATATGACATCGGCTAGCTTTGGCACAATCACTAAGGGTTGGATGCCGTTCAAGTCCTGTTACATTGATGGCAAGACAAATGTTCGCAAATCACCTCTATTGCCTCAAAAAGAATTGCATCTTAAATATCGAAGGACCGACGACCACACTTTCACAGCGCGTTGAAATACCGCAACGAAGGCAGATGAAAATTTGTGACCGACTGGGATTCGAACGCAGACCTCCTGCTTACTAGACAGACGTTCTGATAACTGGACTATTATTATTTTTTTTTTTTTTTTTTAATGTTTGAGAAGACTTTCAGCACCAGGTAGACAGAGGCAAAGAGGGCAGGGGTCGAAGATCCGGTCCTGTCATGGTCCTTCAACAAGGTTCCGCTTCCAGTTGTTAGTGGCAATGCGCTTGGGATTCCCCCTTAACCACAGTCGGAGTTGGAGACTCTCTTCAGTTACATCTAACCAGTGCGCATCTATTGCACTATTGTAAGAACCGAGGTGCAGTATTTTGGTATTAAAATTTTGTAAATTTGTGGTAAGAACTAATGAGACCAAGCTGCTTAGATCATTGGTCCCTAAGCTTACACATTACTTAATATAACTTAAACTAACTTACGCTATGGACAACACACACACACCCATGCCGGAGGGAGGATTCGAACCTCCGACGGTGGATACTATGATGACACAGCAGTCAACCTCTCTGCAGCACCTATCTACACACGCTTCTCGTCAGACGCAAATTCCCATTTTTGCCGCATACCACATGCGCGGTACCCCCCGGTCATTGTTCCACTACCTTGCGTCCACACTGTATTCCCGCGAGGGTCGGACGATGTCGTGCGTCTAGCACTGAAAACTTTCGTTGACCCGTGGAGACCTAAATAATAATACAGGATGTTTCAGGAGGAATAGTAAATATTCTAGGAGATGGTAGTATAGACAAATTGTTGAAATAATGACATATAACATGCGTCCAATTTTTATTGAACATACAGATAGCTGGGTTCAATGCATTTTCGTTTCGTATGTTGGTCCTTACAGGACCCAGTTGTCTGCACTTCCTTGAAAATGAGCTTCCAGCGTCATTGGAAGAGGTTCATTTGGCTACAAGAATGCGTATGTTCCTCCAGCATGACGGGGCTCCTGCACATTCTAGTCGTCAGGTGACACATTATCCAAACCTAACATTTCCTGGAAGATGGATCATTGGATATGGGCACTTTTCTTGGCCTTCAAGGTCCCCGGACCTTGTCTCTTTCGATTTTTGTCTGCGGGGATGGTTAAAGGCGAAGTCTACAAAGAAAAAGTAAACCCAAGAGCCAATTTGATCGTTCGGATTATGAATAGTGCAGCCCTCATAAAAGAACGCAAAGACGACCTACACGTGGTGTTATCAAGAGAAGTCAAATGTGCATTGAAGTTGGTGGGGGAATTTTTGAAAATCAACTTTGAATGTCCTCGTTGCCTTTGCTTTCAGTTTGTTAGGGTTACGTACTAACAGCTGTATCTCTGTACAAAATAAAAAGTGGACGCATTTATATGGAATTTTTTTATGCAATTCGTCTGTACTACCACCTACTAAAATATCTAATATTCCTCCTGAAACACTCTGTGTATGGATATATGTGTGGTGTCTGTTCTTTCGGACATGTCCGAAAGAAAATGCTTCATGGCATTCTGCAACGAACTTCGGTCGCAGGGGCTGATAGAGATTTCAGAGCTGCTTGGCTGTCTGAATAAAAGTAGATGCTACGATTTTTGTAGGGTCTACTCTAATTCTCCTCCGCGCACATGCTGATAGAAGATACTATGTAATACTGTGGCCATCTTCCCTAAAGAGATTCTAGGCAGTACACCAGACCGGGTGGTTTCATCTGTTTTCGACCTGTCAGTATACAACTATATTGTGTCTCCTGAACGGTGTAGTGGTTCGTTCTTCCACTGCTCCCTGCTTCCAACTGTTACATGGCAAGGTTTATTGAAACAGCTAGAAGTTACTGTATAGTTAGTCGGCATTTCCCCAGCCATCGCCATACTGATTTGGGATTCCGTATATTCTAACTATATCCAGTTATTTACAATTTTTAGCCTTTATGTCCCTGCTGCGGCCTCCATTTTAAGCCACAGGTGTAAGGCGGGCATGTCTAGCCTAATATCCATCCCAAGAGTGGATGTCCTGCTAATTCCGTCTGTTTGTGAAAGCAGGCCAGTCTCTGCGCTTTGCGAGACTCCCTAGCAGCCACCTTCTGTTCGACTTTGTTCATATTATATGACAATAACTTATCATTGGTACTTTTGCAGAGGTGTATATCCAGTACGTACTGGGTTTGGACCCCAGTTTACCATACAGCAGCTTCTAGTGCTTATAAGATTATCTTTCGCAGTGGAATATATTCTTTATGTGAGGTGTTCATAATAGTTTTCCATCCAGGGCTACCTCTAGATACACTTCAACCCTCTCTAAAGTTTCATCGAGAAACATAATTTTTCAGTATATGTGCTGGACATGCTTTCCCATAAATAATACTACATCAATTTTCGTGCGGCTTGTCTTTAAATACTTTTTCACAATGTTCAGTGCACATAGGTTTAACAATACTATCAAATTTTCTAAGTCTTACTGTGAATAAATCGTCTACTTATTCTTTGCAAGAGTAGTCTCTCGCATTCAGCTCATCTATGAGTTCATTCACCACTAGGTTCTTCATCTCTAACCATTTACTCGAAGGTCGTATTACTAGAACCCCCTCGACATCCAGGAAGATAAAGAGAGCATCCAGAAAGGGTAGTGCTTTTTCCACCTTCCCGACAAGTTGGTGAAGTGTTACCTCACATGATTTGCTTCGTAAGTATTATGAAAATGTGGCAGTTCATAGATAAAATTACGTATTCACAACAAGAAAAAAGTATGTCGGCAGAGAATAAAAGTGGCATTATGAATTTGGCAGTACCCTAAGGTTTTTCGCTTTGACACTAAGGGTTACTAAAAGTAGCAAGACGAATTTTGCTAGAACGTTGTCTTACCATTCCCTCATTGAATTTGCATCTGTCTGCTTGTAGTTCTGCTACAAAAGAATTAAAAATCTGGCATTCAGCGAGTGTCGAAAGGCGAACAAGGGCAGCGTGCATCTGACAGGCAAGCACGTTACCTAGGAGCTAGCGAACAGGTGCGGGTATTTGACGTACTTACTGGCTCAGTAGCCGCTATGGCAAATAAATCGCAACATAAGAGACGAGAGTAGTTGTATTTCCCGTGTGAAACCACTTTCGTTGACCCAAAAGCATTAACTGATATCCTTATGTCATGTCTCAAGAGAAAATCACTTACAGTATTCAATTGAAATGACACGATAATATCAAGTGAATTTAGCAGGATAGTTCTGTGCCATCAAGGAAGTAACTCGTCGGTCACAGAGTTGCCAAACATATTCTGCGCTGTTGCCAAGTTACAGTTATAGTGCCAGGAAGGATACCAGCTGATGTGTTCTGTGAGTGACCTCGGAAGTGACTACAGCTTCATCTCAAAGTTGCTGGTGGCAAGGGCCGCAAGATCCTCATTATATGCCCATGAGTCTTATTCGCATTTCTGTAACTAGGTTTAGAGGCTAGAGTGCAATTACTTGTAATACATCGATGCACTGAATGCAAAGTAAATGTCATATATTAATAACTGTGACAATTATTTGTGTTTTACTGTCTTAATCGGATCGAAACCTTGAAAGCGTATTCACCATACGCGATTCACAATTTTGGAGCTTCTCTAGTGGTTGAGTTGGCAATGCCTCTTTGCTGTACAATCACTGTCATTGGCACATCCACCAGAAGACAGGCATGGCCTGGCTTATTGTTGTCAGCTTTCCTGATGGATATTCTGCCTTTGCTCGAAACGTGAAGACTTAAGGTGAATTCGAACATTCCATATGGCGAAATTTTATGTTTCTATTCTTCCAGCTCTAACATACAAATAAGTTACAATAAGCAGCAGAAAAGCGGCTGTAAACCAACAGTTAATGATGCAATCATAATTAGTGGAATCTGACAAGTTCCATCTGTCATCTGATAATTGTGAAAACTACTTTTTCATCTTCACAGCACCGCAGTATGAACTCAAGGGTTTCATAGAATACCTATACTTAATTTCGTTGTGATCGTTTTCAATGACAGTAGGGGAGGAGCAAAACCATCTGACTTGAAACATACTTTTCCAGTGGGATTTGAATCTTTGGTTACGGTTGCAGTAGCACGTCCAGTGAGATATCAAGAATGTGAGCAATCACTCATTGCTATAGTATAGCCTAGGGCAGAAAGAAGCAGGTTTCTGACAAAGTAAACGATGAGTGACACTGTCGCTGTCACTTATTAAACAGGAATTGTTCAGAAAATTACAACAATATCTAGTGAAATGAGTAGGTTGATGCAGCTCCAGTCCGGCACTATCACTGAGTTGCCAAACGTTTTCCGAATAGCACTTATGATATAAATGTGTGTGTGTGTGTGTGTGTGTGTGTGTGTGTGTGTGTGTGTGTGTGTGTGTCTGTTCATAGGACGTTTCCGAAAGAACAGACACTACGAATCGAAATAGACAGACTTCTTAATCAATTAAAGATTGAAGGACAGATGTCCAGGCTGTCATGGGCATTAAAATAGAACAACAGCGTCAGATGAAAATTTGTGGCTGACCAGATTCGAACCCGGATTTACAAAATTTTAATGCCAAAATACTGCATCTCGGTTCTTGCAATAGTGCAATAGGTGCGCACTGGTTGGATGTAACTGAAGAGAGACTCCAACTCGGATTGTAGTTAAGGGCGAATCCCAAGCGCAAGGCCACGAACAATTGGGAGCGGAAACTTAATGTCATCAGAACCTTGTTGAAGGACCATGACATGCGATCATTTGACCGACTGCACAAAGTTCAGATTATAAATACATACATACTTAGAAAAATATATTACATCGGAGCAGTCTTACCGATACTGCAGGTCACTGCACATAAAAATATAAGTTGTAGCCTCTTGGTATCTGTGGAAACAAAATATCATCAAAGTATCCTTCGACACAGCGACTTCGCAGAGGCAAAACAGAGGACTTGGAATTAAAGACGTGCTTTTAAACTAATACACGCCACTAAGACAGGCATCACGAAACTTCTGTTCCTCTCGTTAGATCCTGGGGATAGGAACGCTCCTGTTAATGTAGCACGCCAGCCTAGATTACGTCCAAAAGTACTATGGCGTTTGGAGCTGTATAAGACTTCCACGAGCACAAACCAATACTAGAACGATTTATGATTATATTACCAGACATCGTCTTCACAAACCAATTCCGGTAACTTAACCTACAAAAAACTGGAGGAACGTCTGGAAAAATATCAACAATAAAATTATACCAACTAGAGTAAGTGCCGTATGGTGCGACTTTGTAAACGAAACCATACCCACAGCGGAACGATTATGTAAAATCAAATTGAGACCATCACCATACGGCGACAAATGACGGCTTGTAGAAACTGTAGCGCACGTCTTCTCATGTGAAAATAGAATCAGAATTTGGAACTGGACTTCGAAGAAGTTAGCACTGTCAATAGAACCGCAGAAAGTCAAATACCGATAACTGAAGCTTTACAACCTGACTGGAAATGTTACCCGTCCGCAAAGAATAACAGTTATTCGTGGCTTCTGGGACAGTTTGTGTTTTACGTCATAACAAACAAAACTTAGTAGAGTATATGTTCTATATTGCAGTAGAACATTTCAAGCTGAAGAAGAATAACAAATATAAGGAATGGTTTTAAATTTTTTATCTACAAAGAGGTGGGCACTTTTATTCATTAGAAGAGGAATACTATTCTTTCACTTTTTTTATTCCTGGAATACTCTTTTACGTTGGATCTAAAATCAGAACTGTTCTAATTTGGCAAAACCCCACCGGCTCCGAAATTTCTTTTATTTGTTGAAAAATATATGGCTTCCTTACAGACCTCATATCCATCCAGTGCATAATAAATTAAAATATGAATATATTTCTGAATGAATGTTGCTATGGATTTTTCCGTCACCCTTTCCATTGTTGTAAGTTATGTTCTACAAGGAACGCACTCCACTGGAAGCGGCAATCTGTAATTTATTTTACCTAAATTACTACTTCAGTTTTGTTCTGCAATTTAAAAGAATATACGGGTGCAAGCATGGAATACGTGGGAATAATAGCAGCTGCTCAGTACAGGTATGGGAGAGGCATTGTGGCCAGGCCTCAGATCTTCGACCCCTGCCCTCTTTGCCTCCGCCTACCTGGTGCTGAAAGTCTTCTCAAACTTTAAACAAAAAAATAATAGTCCAGTCATCAGAATGTCTGTCTAGTAAGCAGGAGGTCTGGGTTCGAAGCCCAGTCGATCACAAATTTTCATCTGCCGTCATTGCTGTATTTCAACGTGCTGTGACAGTGTGGACGTCGGTCCTTCGATATTTAAGATGCAATTCTTTTTGAGGCAATAGAGGTGATTTGCGAACATTTGTCTTGCCATCAATGTAACAGGACTTCAACGGCATCCAACCCTTAGTCATACCTTTGTGCCGGCGCTAACCCGTGTCATATACATGCGAATCAGATTGTAGTTCATATTTAGTCAAATAACGAATGGTCAGTATACAAGTATGCAGGCCGGGGTGGCAGAGCGGTTCCAGGCGCTACAGTCGCAGGTTCGAATCCTGTCTCGGACATGGATGTGTCTGAGGTCCTTAGGCTAGTTAGGTTTAAGTAGTTCTAAGTTCTAGCGGACTGATAACCTCAGAAGTTAAGTCCCATAGTGCTCAGAGCCATTTGAACCATTTCAAAAGCATACGAGTATTTACGAACAGTACAAGCAGGATTGCAGTGAACTGATGACTTAACCAAGTGCAACATGGAGTACCTGTGTAATGAGTCATTCCAGCTGCATAGCTGAGGGTAAGATTTGTTAAGCATTTCATGGCAGAATTAGTGTAATATCCGCAAGATAATCTCTGCAGTCATACTGTATTAGGAGCCCGTGATTGGAGTACTATGTTCGTTCAATCGGATTACTCAAGCTGAGGCCAAATAAAGACAAGCGACGACGCCACATCACTATCTTTACTTAAGTAGGTAGTCAGCGCTAAATTATGTGCGCCACCATTAACGTTACTGTAAGCAGTTTGACAGCATAACACCACCACAACTACTGACAACCTGAACCATTATCATCACGCAGTTGTGACTCTCAGTGGTTACAGGTTGCTGATGTTTATCAAGAATAGCGGAAAGCGCCTCTGAAGTTCCATTTGCATTACGACTAGGACGGAGAGAATGCTAAGTAACAGTAATAGGTCACCCAGCGAAGAGTCCACGTATTGTCTCAAGTTCTTGCAGTTTGATATTAATGCAGTTCCCGATAGTTTCACACTAACGGGTTCTTTTGGCTTTCGAAATACTCAAATGGGAATCATAAAAGTGTAATTGCTAGAATGCTCAACTACCTTAGTAACACCTCATTCTGGATTGAATACGACTCGGAAAGCGACGTTAATTTGACGTTTTCATCCATCTCCTGACGTCTCACTGAATGAAGTCTGAAGTGCACGCACAGTTGTGTTGCCTGCCGCAAGGATTCTGTGAAGTGTTGTGGCAGCTGGCAGTCATTGCTGAATACACACATGTGCAAATATCCTCACTGCTCTAGCGGAACTCGTCTTTGTTGCATTTTTTCCATACCGTAATTAGCACTATAACATAAGGCTTGTTCTGCTGAAGAACTTGATGCCCACAAGTCCTTAAATAAGAATCTCCTAGCGGGAGTAATACATGAAAGGAAACAGACTGTTGGAAAAAAGAATGGACAGCTCCCTGCTTTTGGCGTTTCCGATAGTGCCTACGATAAGAATCTGGTGTCATATTATGCTTCAGAACTCTAAACTGTTTATTTTTTTACTTCATACTAAAACAAAAGTTGTGATATGAGAAGAGGAAATGACTTATATGCTTCTCAGGAGCTTTAGTTTTTCGTGTTTATTTTCTCACTTCATATTAAAACAAGGGCGTTAATATGAGAAGAGGAAATGAAATATACGCTTACAAGATATAATATTTCCTTGTGTACTATAACTGCATACATGAGAGCCCTCCAATTAATTTTTGTATGTTGGATATATTTTGATATCACCTCACATTCCTTTGTGAGAAGGTTCCTATTTTCTTGGGATTCAAATAGAGTGGACATTTCATCACTGGTCAATATTCTGATGACTAATGACATGATACCCGTTGCAATTGCTCCATGGCACCTGTAAGTAGAGTCTCACGTTGGTTACTAGAAGAACACGCAGGCAGTGATATCCGCTCACTGCATTCAGAGCAAGGGGGATTTCTCTCTGTTTAGGGCGAAGCGTCTGCTGCAGTGTCCACGCTCAGCCAACATAAACAAATCGCTGCGGCATTGGGCACTGCTGATCGCTGCACTTGTCGCGAGCCTCGACAACAAGAGCGCACTGTCTCTGCTAACGATACTATGGAGTTAATACATCTTACTTAAAGTAATACGCAGGACGTGGGATGGATAAAAATTCAGTTTGTAACTTCCCATCGCATTAAAATACTTTACAGTCATATTTGATGCAATATTTATTGTTGGTTGTCTCTCTAATGTTAATAGTATTGATTCAGATTGTGCGTTAACACGAAAACACACTCTCACACGCGCACGCACGCACACACACACACACACACACACACACACACACACACACACACACACACACGCGCGCTCGCGCGGAAAGCGACGTTAATTTGACGTTTTCATCCGTCTCCTGACGTCTCACTGAATGAAGTCTGAAGTGCACGCACAGTTGTGATGCCTGCCGCAAGGATTCTGTGAAGTGTTGTGGCAGCTGGCAGTCATTGCTGAACACACACATGTGCGTTAACACACACACACACTCACACACACACACACACACACACACACACACACACACAAACAGTCATTGATTCCAGTGAGGGTGACAACTACTGTGGGTTGAACAACACATGCACCAGTCAGTTCCTCAGTTGGCATAGAGTGGATGAGATTTTTCAATTACCTTGCATTGCAAGAATTGTAAGGAGGGGAGTGAACGTAAGTGGACTTGTTGTATGCTAAAGAGCTACGACAAAGCAAAGCTTGACCGATTATCAGATAATTGTCCACATGGGCTTTGTGGGCTAGTATACTTTTAGTAACCAACCCACCCACGATCATTACGTAAGATTTCTCGAGGGCGTAGGGGAATTGATTTCATTAAGTCGTCGACAGTGTAGCGTGATGGTTTACTTCCTACCATACGTTTTCTATATTCGTTCAAAGGTCGCTTGCATTTGTAGGGACACATGGCAATGACCTTGCTACCTCTGCCTACATATTCTCTATCTGGCTGATATTCGGTGATCGTGGAACAAACGGCAACAGCTTTATCCTCTCTTGACCCTGAAACCAATCTAGCACTGCTTTACTATGATGGATGGGTCTCTGCTCCTGTAAATACATTGTTATCTCGTTAGTTCATATATTTATATTTAAATAACTTATTATTTTCCACAGTGTTTATGAGTTCATTCCCTGTCATAGATAAGTGATCTGGATTCATCAGTCCGATTAAGAATGTGGTTCGCCCAGTGTACCATATGATGAAAGTCGTAATCGGATATCCACATTAAGACTGACTGGCTGAATCCGATTAGGACGATCTTGTATCGAAATGAAATTACACAAATCGGATAATTTGAACGTCTGTATTGCAACAATTCTGCGCACATAAATTCCTATGATGGAGTAACAGCTAGCAACTGTCTAAGAAAAAGTGAGAAATATGTCGACTAGCAGCAATGTAACGTAATTATTACCCATATTTATCTGATGGGCATATTGAATCGTACAATACACATCTATTTCAGTGGAGGGAAGATACTCCATATCAGATTTGCTGATGATATAATAATAATAATAATAATAAAAATCCTCTGTGGCCGATAGGGGAAACCGTCCCCCATATGGGTGGTACATAGGAAATCAAATACTTGGGGTGAACCAAATACTAACACAATCCTGAACGGCTACTTAATCCATTAAACCCAAAATCCAGACACATCTGAGTGAAAATCACCGCTACTCTGGTCACCGTCTGTTGTCTCAATGAGCTTGGCTGAAACTATTTGCTTCCAAAGGGTTCAACACCCTCTGGTCCTGTCTGGTCCCGGTATCACCCAGGTCAAACCAATGAAACACAAGAAAACATTAACTATGCAAGCAAAGGTATCTTTACCTGAGGTGGTACACAACCTGGCCACCGATAGGCGGCAGTTGGATTTTCGCACTCTGAGGAGTCCAGGTTAACACGGCAGAGAATATCGAAGATCTCTGGTAAATTTCCCTACAAGCAGAAAACATTGATTTAAAAACTAAACATCGGTACATTGACCCAAACAAGAAACCTCAATAATCTCACAAAAGAAATCGTCCGTCATGAAATTCTCATCATTGCTCTTCAAGAACCACGATTAATTGACAATTAAAACTTGCATTACGGAAACCATGGCATCTTCAAGAGCAAAATACAACGAAAGGTAGCGAAAGGCGTACCAATCTTCGGCACTGCATTTCTCGAACACAGATCTATCATCAATTCTGTCAAAGAAATCGCATCCATCAACAGTCAACTTATGACTGTGCTCATTCAGAGCCCCTATTAAAGATATACACTCGAAAATACTATGAGCAAAATTCACCAACATGACGTGAAAATACTAATGGGAGACTTCAACTCTCTAGTTGGGACAGAAAAAAACCTGTAGAAAAATAATTGGTACAAATTCAACACACCGAAACGCTTAGGACGATCTTGTATCGAAATGAAATTATAGAAATCGGATAATTTGAACGTCTGTATTGCAACAATGCTGCGCACATAAATTCCTATGATGGAGTAACAGTTGGCAACTGTCTAAGAAAAAGTGAGAAATATGTCGACTAGCAGCATTGTAACGTAATTATAACCCATATTTATCTGATGGAAATATTGAATCGAACAATACACATCTATTTCAGTGGAGGGAAGATACTCCATATCAGATTTGCTGATGACATAATAATAATAAAAATCCCGTGTGGCCGATAGGGGAAACCGTCCCCCATATGGGTGGTATCGAGGAAATCAAATACTTGTGGTGGACCAAATACTAACACAATCCTGAACGGCTACTCAATCCGTTGAACCCAAAATCCAGACACATCTGAGTGAAAATCACCGCTACTCTGGTCACCGTCTGTTAGCTCAATGAGCTTGGCTGAAAATATTTGCTTCCAAAGGGTTCAACACCCTCTGGTCCCGGTATCACCCAGGCCAAACCAATGAAACACAAGAAAACATTAACTATGCAAGCAAAGGTACCTTTACCCCAGGTGGTACACAACCTGGCCACCGATAGGCGGCAGTTGGATTTTCGCACTCTGGGGAGTCCAGGTTAGCACGGCAGAGAATATCGAAGATCTCTGGTAAATTTCCCTATAAGCAGAAAACATTCATTTGAAAACTAAACATCGATACATTGACCCAAACAAGAAACCTCAATAATCTCATAAAAGAAATCGTCCGCCAAAAAATACAACGAAAGGTAGCGAAAGGCGTACCAATCTTCGGCACTGCATTTCTCGAACACATATCTATCATCAACTCTGTCAAAGAAATCGCATCCATCAACAGTCGACTTATGACTATGATCATTCAGAGCCCCTATGAAAGATATACACTCGAAAATACTATGAGCAAAATTCACCAAGATGACGTGAGAGTACTAATCTGAGACTTGAACTCTCTATTTGGGACGGAAAAAACATGTAGAAAAATAATTGGTACAAATTCAACACACCGAAACGCTTAGACCAACGGCACACGTCTGACTGACATTTGCCAACAATTCAACCACAAAAGAATGTCTTCCCACTTTAGGAAGGAGCCTGTTCCCAAGAAACATGTTTGGCTACCAGGTGCAAGCTGCTTTCGATCGCCTTTCGAGACTCGCTGAGAGCCAGATTTTTAATTCTTTTGTAGTAGAGCTACAAGCAGGCAGATACAAACGCAATAAGGGAATCGTAAGACAATGCTCGAGCAAAATGCGCCTTGCTACTTTCAGTAACCCTTAGTGTCAGAGCGAAAACCTTACGGTACTGCCAAATTCATAATGACATATTTTTTGTTGTTGTGAATACATAATTTTATCTATGAAATGCCACATTTTCATAATAATTGCGAACGATACAGGAAATGAAGTAAATACAGATCTTTTCGAAGTCAAAAGTCGGTAATGTCCTACTAATTCGTGTTAAAATAGGCTCAATCGTCTTACAGATACTTAATGCTTTATTAAGATAGTCTGCCGTCGTGATGTTTCTGTAGTAAGCTGAATTTAATTTGCATTAGTACAGTGAATATTTTAATTGGATTTTCCATTAGTTTACTAAACGCAACAGTAATCATCAAAGAGAAATTAATCAGCAAAAGAATTTTCTTTCACGATATCTAAAACGATCTGACAATGCTACAGTTGTTTACAAATTCTACGCCAGTAGAAACCTACTGGTTCCAACGATATGATTATACCAGATTAGTTTTAAGAGTATTTTCGTCTAGAAATGAATTGCGTTGGCGGTTGATCGATCAAGAGCGGGGAAGGTAAATCTTTACGAATATATGACGAGAGGGACAAGTGCTTGAGGGAGGACTTCTCTATCAATACAAGTGCTTGAGAGACGATTTTAATTTCAATCTCCTGGGTAGTTTTGTTTCTCAAATCAAGAAGTGCGTTATCATACAGTGGCACATGTGATGTAGTTGTGTTGCTCGACTTTCTTACTTTAAGACCGACAGGTGTCTCAGTTGTTGGCAACAAATTCCAGCTGTGTTGTACACAGCCCTTGGGGCAGAATTCGTAGCCCAAAACACACTTTTGGAGCTATCAGATGTAAAATATTATGTTCATACTACTCTTTGCTCGAGTTTATGTCTTTTGGAGGGGCTCAGCCTTTCATTTCTTCTTAGGAAGTTAACGATAAAGGCATCATAACACGTCACCAGTAACAGAACTGCATACGAATGCTCAATGAGCGACCTGATGACGTTCAATAATAGTCACTCCGTTGTTTTTTGTTGTTTGGAATTAGAGCATGCAGTACTCCTACACCAGACTTCTGTTGAATGTTACATGATGGTAAAATGGTAATCTATCACATATATCAGTAGTCGAGACTTCCTTAATGTGGAAAATCATTCATGCCAGAACGATCTTTGTTGAAACAAGAATATCTTTTTCTGGCGTATTTTTCCCAAAAGTACTCGCTCCACACACAATTCAAATCTTTCTAGCTGCCTCCTCTGCATTCACCCCTCTGTTATACCAAAAGTAAACGTGTTGCAGATGTTACACCTATTTCCACTTACGACTCAATTTTACAATGCTTAACTGTAGTTCATAATTTTAAAGTTTGCAAAATCCATTGCTTAACTGCCAGATGATAACTAGAACTTCAAATTCGAAAATGACAGTTGAGACACACACTGACAGCGTCGCGACGCGTTCACCTGGGCGGCGCCGGATTTCAGGCGGCGGGTGGCGTCTGGCCGGTGTCCGGTAGCCGCTGCAGCGCGAGGAAACGCTCGAGCGTAAGCTGTTGTGATCGCGGCGCAGCCACGAGCTATCCTGCGGAATTGTTTCTGGAATACTTGTTATTGCTGATGGGTAGAATGTTAAGCGAATTATCTTCTATGTTCAGTCATACTCATAACTTTAGACCGACTGTGGTGAAAAAAAAAAAAAAAAAAAAAAAAAAAAAAAAAAAAAAAAAAAAAAAATAAGGTATACAGTTGGACGCGAACAGGCGACTATAAGTTTAGAACGCACGACGCTTGCCACTAGACCACAGGCTCACGTAGTCCGGCAACCTCTCGGAAGTAGATAACACTTTCTCCTGACACTTCCGCATCTTACAGTGTTGCCAGATTGTGCAGATTGCCGGACTTAAAGAGTTGTCAAGGGCGGTCAATTATATTGGCCACCTTAAGTGAATGACTCGGACTTAGTCTCTGTGGCGGCCGGCCGGTGGTCAATTTTATTGTATAAGACTGTACATTTGTGGACATGCTATGGCATTATGTGTCTATGAAGAAGATATTGACATCTGTTAAATCAGCACTAAGCTACTAAAGAGGACAAATTAATTTGCCAAAACCGGTGAAGCATAATAAATATATATTTGCAACTTTTTTTTGTCCTGATTGGTTTGTTGCAGTCTGCCACAAATTCCTCTTCTGCGTCAAACTCTTCATCTCAAAGTAGCACTTGCAACATACATCCTGTATTATTTCTGCAATTTTTTACCCTCTACATTCCCTCTAGTACCATGGAAGTTATTCTGTGATATCTTAAACAGATGTCCCTTCATCCTGTCCCACCTTCTTGTCAGTGTTTTCCCTGTATTCTTTTCCTTGCCGATTCTGTGTAGAACCTTCTCATTCCTAACCTTATCAGTCTACCTAATTTTCAATAGTCGTCTGTAGTACCACATCTCAAATGCTTAGATTTGTTTCTGTTCTGGTTGTCCCACAGTCCAGGTTTCACTACCATACAATGCTGTGCTTCAAACATAGTTTCTCAGAAATTTCTTCTGCAAATTAAGGCCTATGTTTGACACCAGTAGATTTCTCTTGACCAGGAATGCTCTTTTTGCCAGTGCTAGTGTGCTTTTGATGTCTTCCTTGCTCAACCATCATGGCTTGTTTTGCTGCCTAGGTATCAGAACTCCTTAACTTCACCTACTTTATGACTGTCAGTCCTGGTGGTAAGTTTCTTGGTCTTCTTATTTCTGCTGCATCTCATTACTTTTGTCTTTCTTTGATATACTCTAGATCTGTCTCCTGTACTCATTACACTGTTCATTCCATTCAGCAGATCACGTAATTCTTCTTCAGCTTCACTGAGGGTAGCAATGTCATCAGCATATCTTATCATTGACACCCTTTCACCTTGAATTTTAATTCCACTCTTGAACCTTTCTTTTATTTCCATCATTGCTTCTTTAATGTATAGATTGAACAGTAAGGACAAAAGACTACATCCCTGTCTTACAGTCAATCCAAGCACTACGTTCTTGGTCTCCCACTCTTATTATTCCATGTTGGCTCATGTACATGTTGTATATTACCTGCTTCTCCCAATAGCTTATCCCAATTTTTCTCAGAATTCCGAACATCTTGCACCATTTTACATTGTTGAATGTTTTTCCAGGTTAACAAATCCTGTAAACGTGTCTTGATTTTTCTTTAGTCTTGCTTCCATGATCAGCTGCAATGTCTGAGCTGCCTCTCTAGTGCCTTTACCTTTCCTTGTCATTCAGTACATGCTCAATTTTCTTTTACATCCGTCTGTACATTATTCTTGTGAGCAACTTGGATGCATGAGCTATTAGGCTAACTGTGCATTAATTCTCACACTTTTCAGTTCTTGCAGTCTTCAGAATTGTGGGGATGATATTTTTTTCCAAAAGTCAAATAGTATACCGCCAGACTCATTTATTCTGCACACCAATGTGAATAGTCGTTTTGTTGCCTCCTCCCTCAATGATTTTAAAGATTCTGATGGAATGTTATCTGTCCCTTCTGACTTATTTAATCTCAATTCTTCCAAAGCTCTTTTGAATTCTGATTCTAATATCAGATCCCCAATCTCTTCTACAACTCCTGTTTTTTCTTATATCCTACCAGTCAGGTTTTCCTCCTTCAATGTACTCTTTCCATCTATCCAGTCTCTCCGCTGCAATTAACAGTGGAATTCCCATTGCACTCTTAATTTTGCTATCTTTCATCTGCATCCAGATCTATATGGATACTCCAATCTCGTACAGCAAGCAGAAAAAATGAACACCTGTATCTTTCCATGAGAGCTCTTATTTCCCTTATTTTATTATTATGATCGTTTCTCCCTCTGTAGGTTGGTGCCAAGAAAATATTTTCACATTTAGAGGAGAAAGATGGTGATTGAAATTTCAGGAGAAGATTCCGCCGCAATGAAACATGCCTTTGTTTTAATGATGTCCACCCCAAATCTTGTATCATTTCAGTGATACTCTCTCCCCTATTTCACAATAGTACAAAACGTGCTGTCCTCCTGTGAACTTTCTCGGTGTACTCCATCAGTCCTATCTGGTAAGAATCCCACACCATGTTTGTGTTCCTTCCAATTTAACTTGTTCATAATTGTAATTCCTAGGTGTTTAGTTGAATTTATGGCCTTTAGATTTGACTGATTTATCATGTAACTGAAGTTTAACAGACTCCTTATAGCACTCATGTGGATGACTTCACACTTTTTGTTATATAGGGTCAACTGTCAGTTTTTGCACCATACAGTTGTCTCTTCTAAATCATTTTGATCTTCTGATGATTTTACTAGTCAAACAACTTAATTTCACTGAAGGTGGTATTGACTTCTGCATGCTGAGTCAGTCCTTCTAGCAATCATTTCTTTTTTGGATTTCTTCACATTTTTCTTTCACCCATTTTGCCATAGCTTCCTTGCACTTCCTGGTTATTTCATTCCTAAGCAACATTTACTTCTGTATTCCTGAGTTTCCCTGAACATTCTTGTACTTCCTTCTTTCATGAATGAACTGTAGTATTTCTTCTGTTACACATGGTTTCTTCACAGTTACATTCTTTGTACCTTTATTTTTCTTTCCAACTTCTGTGATTGCTCTTTTTAGGGATACTCATTCCTTTTCCACGGAACTGCCTACTTAGCTATTCCTTATTGCAATATCTATAGCCTTGGAGATCTTTAGGCATGTCTCTTCATTCCATAGTATATCCGTATCCCACTGCTTCGTACACTGATTCTTCCTGATGACTGTCTTAAATGTGATTCTACCCTTCCTCACTACCAAATGGTGATAGGAGTCTAATATCTCCTCCTGGGTATGCCTTACAATCCAGTATCTAATTTTGGAATCTCTGTCTGCTCATGATGTAATGTAACTGGAACCTTTTCATTATTTCCTGGCCTTTTCCAAGTGTACCATCTCCTCTTGTGATTCTTGAGGAGAGTATTTGCTGTTACTAGCTGAACTTTATTGCAGAATTCAATTAGTCTTTCACCTCTCTCATTCCTAGTACCAAGCCCATATTCTCCCATAACCCTTTCTTCTACTTCTTCCCCTACAGCCACATTCCATTCCCCCATGAATATTAGATTTTCATCTCCCTTTACATACTGAATTACCCATTCAGTATCCCCGTACACTTCCTTTGTCTGTTCATCTTCAGCTTGCGCCATCAGCATGTATACATGGACTTTCATTGTTGGTGTTGGTTTGCTGTCAATCCTAATGAGAACAACCCTGTCACTAAACTGTTCACAATAACTCACTCTCTGCCATACCTTCCTATCCCCCAATGTATCTTGCTCCCATTATATCATTTTCTACTGCTGTTGGTATTACCCTTTCTCATCTGACCAGGCATCCTTGTCTTCTTTCCACTTCGCTTCACTGGCCCCCACTTTATCTAGATTGAGGATTTGCATTTCCATTTCCAGGTTTTCTAGCTTCATTACCACTTTCAGAATTCTCTACATTCCATGCTTCGAGTCATAGAACGTTATCTTTTATTTGGTTATTCAATCTTTTTCTCATGGTCACCTCCCACTTGGCAGTTGCCTGGAGATCCAAATGGGGGACTATTCCAGAATCTTTTGCCAATGGTGAGATCATCATGACACTTTTTCAGTTACAGGCCTTATGTCCTGTGGATACACATTAAGTGTCTTTAATGCAGTGGTTTCCATTGCCGTCTGCATCCTCATGTCATTGATCATTGCCGATTTCCACCCTCTCTGACAAGGCCATGAGCAGAATGAGTGTGACTTCTTATACTGGAAGTCTTTGGCCACCATTTGCAATTAATGACTGAATTTTATTCTGAAAAAACTACCTTTTTCAATTTTTTTCATTCAGTTACAATACTTACATCATTTGACTATTAACATTCATAAAAAATATGCAAATTAACACATAGCTATCTTTAATGTTTTGAAGAATGTTATAAAAATGCAGCACTTGTACAGTGTGGTTAATGCTCTGAAAAATGATTGTTTTCCATGTTTTTACAACACTTATCACTCTAGTTCACATGACATCATGTATGTGGTATAAAACAGTGGACACAGTGCAAATAAGTAGGAGTTGATTTTTCATTTTTACCTCAGAAATTTAATTTTTAATGTATTTTAATTGAAACAATTTTGATTAACAATCTTTTATAAAAGATGAGTAATTAGGAATTTATATTTGTAATGAAAACAGGGATTTTCTACCACCACCATCATGAGGATCGTTGTTAAAGTCATGGCAAATATTTTTTGTCTCAAAAATGGTAACAAATTTTAAAAAATTCTGAAATATGCAAGTGAAAGGTTAGTTCATGTGTAAACATCGCATGTAGGGAGTTGGATGCCTGCATGCGCGCGCACACACACACACACACACACACACACACACACACACACACACACTTCCATAAAGATATAGCATAAGAAAAAGATGAAAAAAGGTTAGTTGATGCCAAAGTGTTCTACTGTCAATTGCAGCAGTACACAATAGTACACAATACTATGTACTCGCATTTTCCTGCAACAACACCCACGATGGGATATTTAGGATAAACGTCCTGAATGTCTACACAGTGCATTAATTCTTCAGGTGTGTGTGGAATCTGCTCACACAATGGGGATAGGAAGTACTGGAGCATCTACCATATTTGTATATTTGTCAGACTTATCAGCTTACAATGATGACCTCATACCAAAACTGAAAGAGCCACTGTATGGAATACGCTTTTGAACACGTGGAGACATGGGCAAGACAGTGATGCGCGAGACCTGATGATTCGCTCATGGCAAGGTGACGGGTGTTCAGTGTCTTGTACAGCATTGGTAGTATGTGGTGGATTTTTTGGGAGGCTATTTTGAGAGACTGTAAGATGTTTCAGGTGCATGTTCCTGCCCTGTACTATTGTATACTGTTGAAATTGATAGTAAAACACATTTAAAGAAACAAAATTTGTTTTGTCTTTTTTTCTTTTGCTATATCATTATGGCAGTGGGTATGTTCATCCATCTCATAGCAGGCAGCCATTCTACCACAGAACCATGTGATCTATTGAATAACTTTTGTAATTTTAGTGGATTAAATACACTTGGAAAGCTTCAAAATCGATTTTCTCAATCTCTCAAGGAATTTTGAGAGATTCGTCAAACTACTTTGGCTGACTGATATTTGAGCTCTGAACTTCTTGTAGCATAAATATAAATGAAAATCGTCAGTCTGTATGAAATTTAATGGCAGCTTTGATGAATGCTGGCAAGGTATGCATCTGTGTTTGTCACTCTTGCCTTGTGGATTGAGAACTGCACAGTCAACATTGAAAACTCAAAAAAATTGTCCAAAGAGGAACAATTGAAGAAGGGCAGAGCGGTACTCAAGATTTTAAGCAACTTTTAAGTGTGAGTGGTTTCCTATACCTTACAAATCACCTCATGTAGCATCTGAAGCAACTTCTCTCTCTCTCTCTCTCTCTCTCTCTCTCTCTCTCTCTCTCTCTTCAATGCTTATTTCCTAGTTTCGTGTCTTCCCTCTGTAGAAGTACAGGGTGATTATAATTTAAGTTAAACTTTCAAACTGCTGTAGAGATAACACCACTGGTCAGAATGACATCAAATTGCAATCGAATATTATCGGAGAAAGGGGAAAATGTATGGCAGAAGAAAAATAAATAGTTACAAAATGTAGCAATAGATGGTGCTGTAAGCATCATAATTTAATAGTGGTCGACAACAAATGACAAATTAATGATACCGCCAGACGCATTTATTCCATGCACCAATGTGAATAGTCGTTTTGTTGCCACTTCCCCCAATGATTTTAGAAATTCTGATGTAATGTTAACTATCCCTTCTGACTTCTTTAATCTGAATTTTTCCAAAGCTCTTTTAAATTCTGATTCTAATACTGGATCCCCTATCTCTTCTGTATCAACTCCTGAGGTGTATGTTTGACATTAAGCAAACTGTACTACGCAGTGTGCATGGGTGTACAGGTGTGATACTGTTAGTCATGTAAGGCCATCCACCACAGCAAGATCATATTACATGGAATGGGAAAAACTGGTTTTTAACTGTCCTGAGGCCAAAAACCGTATAAAAAGCATCAATCACGTCAGTTTTTAATTGTTCTGTGGCCAAAAACTGCACAAAAAGCATCAATCAAAATGAAATCGGATTATTAATTTCCATGTAACTGGTCCAAAACATGTTCAGTATGGTGTCCGCCATTTTCTGCAACAAGTTGAAATCGAAAAACAGCATGTTCCACAATGGATTGAAGTGTTTCTGGGGTCACATTCAGAATGTGTTGCACAACATGTGCCTTCAGTGCAGATAAGTTTGCCATCAGAACACTGAAAACAACACCTTTCAGATAGCCCCACAGCCAGAAGTCACACGGATTAAGATCAGGTGATCAAGATGGCCAGGCTGTAGGGAAATGGCAGCTTATAATTCTAGCATTTTCGAAATGGCGGTCCAGCAGCTGCTTAACTGGATTTTAAATGTGCGGAGGTGTGCCATCTTGCATAAAAATGATCCCATCCACGCTGTTGGAGAGCTGGAATGACGTGGTTGCGTAAAAGACACTCATAGCATTTAACTGGTGACAGTACAAGTAACAGGACTGGAAGCACCTGTCTCTTCGAAAAAATATGGCGCTAAGATAAATGATGCCATAAACCCACACCCCACAGTGACCTTTTCAGGATGAAATGGCACTGGTTGATTTGCATTTGGATTTTCGGTTGCCCTTATTCGACGATTCTATATACTGACATATCCTGTCAGATGGAAGTGGCCTTTCTGTCCACAAAATCTCCCACGGCCAATCATTGTCCTCTTCCATGCGAGCAAGAAATTTTAAAGAAAAGTTCTCTCTTGCTGGCAGGTCAACAGGAAGCAACTCGCCCACCTGGGTAATTTAGAATGGATAGCAAAGAAGGATGTTTCGTAGGATTTTACACATTGTGCTCACAAGTATGTCCAATGTTTAGGCAATTCTTCATGCACTACACACCACCACTCGCCCCCCCCCCCCCCCCCCTTCCTGCATTGCTGTGGTCACTACTTCGACTGATGTCCAATCAATTCATTTCCTCCCTCTACCAGGTTGCACAACAAGAGAACCAGTCTTTTTGAATTTCCAAATCATTTTCTCCAGAGCCACAGCAGTCATCGGGCCACCTTTTTTTCAAACACTTCAGTGTCTGGAATTTCTGTAGAGCGACATGTGCATAGTCATCATCCTTCTAATACAGCTTTACAAGCAGAGCATGATCCTGCATTGAGACAGTGATGGCAAACATCAGAGACTTGAAAGGAGGAAAAGCCATGTACCCGGCATGTTTATACCAACTTCAATTGGTCGTGCACATGACAGATGTTTTAATTTACATATTCTGACACATACAGCACCATCAAATGATAAATTTTCACAAGTTTTTTTTTTCTCCTGCCATAAATTTTTCCCCTTCTCCGATAACATTGTGTTGCAATTTGACATCATTCTGACCAGTAGTGTTATTTCTACAGCACTTTGAAAGTTTAACTTTAACGATAATAATCTTCCTGTAAATTAAAAATAAATTCCAAATGGTGGTACCTAAATATTATTTATCTTTGTTTGTGTATCAATATACTTAATGACCAATTGAAATGCTGTGTAATGGGTGTTTATTCAGTGATTCGCGCATCTGCATAGTGAGCAGGAGACCCCAGGTTTGAATCCGGGCCTTGGTACAACTTTTCATACATCGCTTCAGTCTGCATATATACATCATAGATGTTTGAGATTTGGAAAGGTCTCTGAAACCATGTAGTTTCATTTGATATTCAGAAACTGGTGAGAAGGGGGCTGTCCAGTCCATGCATTAAAAAACATATGTGCAATAATGCCTCTTGCTATTATTAGTAAACAATTATTGTAGATTAGGAGTGATGTTCTCAGAGCAAAACTAAGGAGTCTATTACATGCCAGTGCTTGAAATGTGCAATCTTGGCTCTGTGTGTGTGTGTGTGTGTGTGTGTGTGTGTGTGTGTGTGTGTGTGTGTGTCTGTAATGATTTGCTGCAAAAGAATTTGTGATTTGTTGTAAAATAATTGTAAGGCTTCAAAGTAATTGGGTACATACTTTTGTGATTTTTGTGAAATTGTTTGACATTTTTGTAAGGATTTGCACACTGTAAAAATATCACAAAAAGTGAAACAAATACACATACATGGGTAACATTGATAATATGTTCCTCATTATTCATTTGTAACACTCTTATGTGATGCAGTGTTTGTAATTTTTTGTAGGTAATATTGACAAATGAATCAGTTTCTTAATCTGTTTGTATTTTCGTCATCAACAGGGATTTCACATACATTAATAGCACAGGAAACAGAGGATAACTTTGGCTATGCTCATTGGATGCCACATTGATAGCACATTTATTATTATTTACATATACTTTGTGTTTTCCTCCCCTCACCCTCACATTCTCTCTCTCTCTCTCTCTCTCTCTCTCTCTCTCTCTCTCTCTCGCTCTCATCATTATTTTTCATTTTTCCACATCAACTACTTCTAATTACCAGATCGAAAACCACCCATCAGAATGGCATGGCATCAGTTGATGAAGTTAAATCGTTTCTAGTCTCCTTACTGTCTTAAATGATATAAACCAGTATTCCAGCATATTTCCTGTTGATTTTTTGGCAGATTGCTGTATGTGGACTGTAGCTTGATTTAAGTATGAGAAAGAAGCCTGAAAAATCACCCATGAGACTCACATTTTACAAATACTGCAAGTATACTATCATGTAACGATAGAAGACTGAATAAAACCAGAACTAAAAACTGATAATACCCATGCCTCATGTCAAGGGCTGTTTGCATAAATTTATTGCTGGTGTTAGTAGTATATATGCACTTTATGAAGACTCTCTCAGAAATAGCTCATGGAATCAGCCAAATTGACAGAAATGAAATAACACTGACTGGTATTGTCATCTTGGAAAATAGAGTTTTCTGCCAATAATCCTTGTCAAACTTGCACGATATTTTGATCGCATAACTAGCAGTCTTTATCAGGTGCTCCCTGATGCTGAACTCAGTGTGGAATGGGTCCAGTATTTATGCCTATGTTAGGCTAGGCATTCCACCGTCAGTCCACGGCATGCCAGGAGTTCTATCCAAGGAATGCATCAGTCAATAGCAGCAATATTCCATTCCACATCTACAACTTGGACATGAAACAAAATGTCAGATGACAGAATTATTAACTGAAAACAACTGAAAAGTATGAGCATAACAGTTGGGGCAGCTATGGTTACTGCTATTGACAGGCGTATATCTCAGAGGGAAATCCTAGAACGCTGTAGACTGACGTTGGAGTGCCTAGCCTCATGTAGGTGTAAATACTGGATCCACTGAATTCAGGCTCAGGGAGCACCTGATAAAGATTGTGAGTTATGCAATCGAAGTATCATGCAAGTATGACATGGATTACCAGCAGAAAACACGATTTTGCAAGATGGGAAAGCCTGAAGACCTACATTGAGGTATTTATTGGGTTCTGATTGTCACTAATATTGGTTAGCAGACCAAACTGTGTTTAGTAGCGTTTATTCCAATCTTGGATCACAAGATATTTTTAAAAAATTTATTTCATAAGAGTTTTAAGAAATAACAATTATCTGCAAATTAGTCTTGTTACCTTGCAGTCACAGTGTTGTTCTGCAAATTTGCTCCCAGCATTACCACAGGATTTTTTTCTTGAAACTCTGATATAGCTCTTCTAATGTGTGCCGCCAGATCCAGAAGACATTAGTTCATTTGGGGAACATGACCCGTTATATTGATGGCTAGCAATGGGGTATTCTGTGTGTTGTTTCATTTGTTATCACAATAAGACCTTGACACAAGTAGGTGACCTGGATTTGATGGAGTGAATGAGGAGATGGTGAGAGCAGCTGGCATTGTTGGATTGCAGTGACTCTATAAGGTCATAAGAACAGTATGGAATGAAAGGATGCCTGAAGACTAGAAAAAGGGAATCATAGTGCCAATTTTTAATAAGCGTTCCAGGAAATTATGGAAAATTATATTGGAATTACTTTAGTGTGTCATGCGGCCAGGGTATTTGAGAAGGTCCTAGAAAGGAGAATACAGACAATAGTAGGATGAGAATTGAGTGAGGAGAAATTTGAGTTTAAGCCAGAAAAGTTAACAATGGGTCTAATTTTTAGTTTAAGGCAGCTCCAAGTGACGTGCAACAGATACGTTAAGCATTTTGTAGTGATGTCCCTGAACAGTAAAGAAGCCTATTATAGTCTGAAAAGAAATAGGATTTGGGAAGCCCTTTGAGAAAGTGAAATTGGAAGGTGACTATGATAAGAATGAAGGAAAGATGTCAACATTGTACAGTTGTGTAAAAGTGGGAGAAGAGAAGATGTGACTGGTTGGAACAGGAAAATGGGTTGAAGCAAGGGAGTGCATTATCCCGCCTACTATTCATCGTCCTTACCAATGAGATAATGGCCAGAGTGGCAGCACCAATACAAGATGAAAACATGAAAGCAGTTTCTTGTGCAGATGCTTTTATAGTGTGGGGAAATGTGAATGTACAAAAAGGATTAGATGTATGAGAGGAAGTGGGAAGTATGGATTGAAATTTAATGCCAAGAAATGTGAAGTCATATGGCAGTGAGGAATAAGATGAGAGTATCAACGGGTAAAATTATTAGATAGCTGGTACAAAAAAAGAAAAAAAAAATGGAAATTTTTAAGTACCTGAGGAGCATAATGGAAGACAGTGGGAGGAATGCTAAGGAGATTAATGAAAGGAGAAGGCAAGCACATGGATTCCTGCAGAGTGTAAGAAGCCTGGTCTGGAGAAAGTGTAAATGACTATCATACTGTAACAATACGAAAGAAGGAAAGTTGCTACTCACCATATAGCGGAGATGCTGAGCCACGATAGGCACAATAAAGAGATTCACACAATCATAGCTTTCGGCCATTAAGGCCTTTGTCAGCAATACACACACACACACACACACACACACACACACACACACACACACACACACATACATGCCAGCGCAACTTGCACACGCATCTGCAGTCTGAGAGAGCTGAAACTACACTCCTTGACTATCATAATGAGCGAATTATGCTCTAATTTGTATGCACTAGAAACATGGTTAGTTAAGAAAAGGCAGGTGAGCAAGATACAGGCTTGCAAGATGAAATTTTGAAGAAGCAGCATAGGACTGACTAGAATGTGTTAGAAACACTTTGAGAAATGATGATAGAGAAGTTCAAGCAAGGGACGATTGAAAAGTCCATATTAAGATGGTATGGAATGTTAAAAGAACAGAAGTTGGCAGGATATCAAGGCAGGCTCATGGTATGACAATAGGAGACGAGACCTAGAGAAAGACTGAGACAGGTGGATTGTTGAACTGAGGGAATTTGTGGAGAAGAAAATAAAAGACTGTGACACAGTAGAGAGAGAAATGTTGTGAGATGACAGGAAACAGCATAGAAGCTTATGTTTCAAGCAGAACCAGCCAGGGGATGGAAACTAAATGATAATGAATAAGGCTTGAACTACTGCTTCACTAGTAAAGGCCTGTGCCATCTTTCTGAAGACTGCCTTTTTCTTATTGCCTCAGACTGATGCAACAGTGGTTCATCTGCTGTCACAATGTATGCCAGAAAGCTATGTCTTCAGCATTGCCTGATCCCAAATCAGGTGCCCATTTTCCCGAAATTTCTAAAAACCCAGTGAGAAAGTCTATAACAGTGATATGAGTGAATTGAACACTGACAGTCAGTTCAGTGCCCAAAATGTCTAAAAAGTACTCCCATTATTGCAAATTGCATTGTCAACAAATCCCACATTTTCATCAGTAATGGTCATGTTTCTATAACCAGAACTTACTCATCAGTGACTGAAATTTACAATTTTTTTTAAAAACATGTACTCTTCCTTTAGTAATACAACTACTTCATTTACTTCCACTATCCATCTATGAATATCAGGGTTTTATGCCACCTAACTGCAAAAATCTTATGAGTGCTTCTGTTTGTTTTTCAGCTGTGCACTACCAGTTTGTTTCAAATGCCTCCATCATGGCATAGCAATGTAATTTGTTGGCATATGTTCTCACTATTTAAAGTTTTATTTTGTTTTTTACTTTACAAGTCTAATTCCATAGGATCAAATTGAGGAGCAAACCTTCAAGGTCGTGGAACATGTCCGGACATGAAATTACAGCAGAAAAGTATTAACAGATAAAATAAAAGTTTATGAACCCAAAAAGAGACAAGCCATAAGTTTATGAAAAAAACTGTATGCCATGGAATGTCTTTCCATGAACCATAGAGGTCTGATGAAGAAATTGGAAGTCAGAGAGAGGAGAAACCCCAGGAAGATCCTAGGCCTGGTAGGAGGAGATGGGGAATTCAGAAGATGACATTATTTGGAGCTCTACGAACATATCAAGAGGCTGTCAGACTATGCAAGAAAAAGAAGGGTAGCTTTCTATAGCCATGTTGCAAGATTGCCTCCAAACAGGTTGACCAACCGTCTGTTCACTTTCTGTTAAAACAAGAAGGTTTGCACATCTTGTCTGACAGAAACTGAAAAGGACGTTAAAGAACTCAGAATAACTGATCTCCACAACGGACAGTCTGTGAGATGTACCCCGAAGGAAGTCTGAAGATTTCCAGAAAAGCCCTGAAGGAACGATACCCCCTGGACAGAAGAAAGGAAGGAGTTACATTGGCAAAGGATGCGACAGTTCTGGGCAAAGATCAAAGCCCAACAGTTCAACAAGCATGGTCCAAAGTAGGCCCATTTGAAACAAGGAAGAGAAGAAAATGTTTACGAATCCAAAAAGAGACAAGCCATAAGTTTATGTAAACACAATCAACTATATAACTCAGGAATCAGCTTAATTTTTCAAGGAACTCTTTGACAAAATAGGAGGAGTGACCCCAGTTTAGACTTGACTGCGCATGAATAACTACCAAGATTTTTGAATTCTTGTGCTAGCTTATTGAAAATGGATGCAGCAGTATACTGAACACTTCCTGCACAAGTCTAGAAAATACGATCCAAATACAGATTGGATTTCTATCTAGATTTAACTGAGTGAAAGCTGCTAATTCTTATGAGTAAGCTGATATTATTAACAAAAAATGACAGTAAAGAATAAATATATTGAGAGGTCAATAATGGAACACCCGGACTAATGAACAATGGACGACAAGAGGTTTGCAAAATTACACCACTTATTGCCTGAACTGCCCATTTCTGAGCCAAAAGTAGCCTTTGAGAGTAGGAAGAGTTACCCCAAAATATAATACCATATGTCATAAGCGATTGAAAATAAGCAAATTAGATTACTTTTTGTGTCCAACTCAATCATGACACCATTATAACAGAAAAAATGGTAGCATTAAGTCTTTGAACAAAATCCTGAACATTGGCTTTCTGCAACAGTTTACTATCTATCTGAACTCCTTACAACAGTTTACTATCTATCTGAACTCCTAGAAATTTGAACTGTTCAGTTTTACTAATCATATGCCCATTCTGTGAAATTAAAACATCATGTTTTGTTGAATTGTGTGTGAGAAACTGTAAATACTGAGTCTTACTGTGATTTAACATTAGTTTATTTTCTACAACCCATGAACTTATGTCTTGAACTGCACACAACGTCCTTTACTACCAAGCTAGTGTCATCAACAAACAGGAATATTTTAGAATCATCTGTAATACTAGAGGGCATATCGTTTGTATAAATAAGAAACCATGCCCCACTCAAACCCTACATCATAGTCATTCTCAGTACTGTGGAAAATGACCTTTTGCTGTCTGATATTAAAGTAAGAGGAGAGCCACTCCCCATATTCCATAATGGTCCAACTTCTGGAGCAATATTTTGTGATCGACACAATCAAATGCTTTAGTTAAGTCAAGTATGTATCTTCTCTTTGGAAGAGTTTCAAATATGCAGGGTATTGACTTCATATATTGCGATTGTGCTGTAAATTTTTGTAGCAGCATGGTACAAACTGGCCTGATAGATTTGTCCATAATTCTATATTGTAGTCTTTAAAAGTGTCTTTAATTTTTGCACTACAGCTTTGCCATTTTGGATGAAAGGCGTCTTTTATGTAACCAAAACCCAAGATTAAATAATACTTGGTTGTACTGTGACTATTTTTGACATAGTGTCATCATGTGGTAGACTTTATGGCTCAAACTGGTGTAAAACACATGATGATGATTACAGTGTACCTTAAATACATATTTAACATATTGTGAATTGATGTGCCCACTACAAGATCAAAGTGAACACTAATACATACCAACTATCTGAGTACTTATTTTAATGTCTGGAATGTCTTTTCACTTCTAACTTCCAGATACTGTAACTAGCTCTTCAAAACACACTGTACATGTCAAGGCTCTCAAAATGTCTTTGAACTTAACACCTGGCTTAAGATCCAAAAGTGTATCACTTTTTAGATATTTGATCAGCTAAAGTGGATGAGTTCAATGTGATAGTTGCTAATTTTCTCCAGTATCTAAATGAGGGTGGAGGTTAAAAGTGAACTTGTCAATGAAGAAAGAAGTAACTTTCAAACTGTATAATTACTGTAAGGATATAGTGGATTTGAGTATTGTGTAATTACAAATTTTTTGAGTCTGAGACAATGTGCTGAACCATTTATAATAATGCCCTTTATGTATACTCTCATTTTATAACTTCCCAAAACCGAATTTTTTTGACAGGAGCAGAAACGAAGAGAAATGCTGGAGCTTGAGAGGAGTATAGAGGAGCAACAGAGAAAAGAATTAGAGCTTCAAAATGTTATGAGAATTTCCAAAGAAAAAGTGAGTATAGTTTTGCAACTGTGTACATGGTTAACAAAAGATTACGTTTTGCAAGGCACGAAAAATTCACTCTTGTGTTATAGATCACTACTTTCAGATAATTCTATTTTGTCAAATAATGGCATTATTTCTTTACCTGTAGGACCAATTTTTAGTTTTTAGTAAGTGTAATTCTGAATATATTAGTTTCTTTGAGTAAAAGATCCAAGGGAGAAAGAAACTTGTTTAATTTGATATTTGTCTGAACCAAAGTATCCAGATACCTATTAGAGGACATTAATATGGAAACTGTAACGTGATATTTGTCCAGGACATACACTGTATGCCATGCGGTTAGAGGCGCCATGTCCCTAATTGCGCGGTCCGTCCCACCAGAGGTTCGAATCCTCCCTCGGGCATGGGTGTGTGTGTTGTTCGTAGCATAAGCTAGATTAAGTTAGTTTAAGTAGTGTGCAAGTCTAGGGACTGATGACCTCAGCAGTTTGGTCTCTTAGGAATTCACACACATTTAAGCATACACTGCCTGAACTGAAATATCCGGATGCCTATTAGTGCACATTGATATGTAACTGTCCATGCTTCACCTTTATTATGGCTTGAAGCCAGCTGAGGACACTTTCAGTGATGTGTCTGAATTTCTTTGGAGAAACGGCAGCCATTTCTCCCTCGGGAGCCAAAATCGGAGTACATTGTGATGCTGGACGCTGGGGTGTGAAGCAAAGCTAACTCTCTAACTCAACCCAGAAGAGTTCCATTGGGTTTATTTCAGGACTCTGGGCAAGCTAATCGATCTTAGGAATGTTATTGTGCACAAACCATTGCCTCACGGATGCAGCTTTATAACAGCGTACATTGTCGTGCTGATATAAACAATATAGTCCGTATCAATTCAGGCAGGCTATGAAAAGTCTTACCTTCATAAGTCTCAGATATTATTGAATTTAGCATATGTTACAATGAAGAACTAAGTAAGGAACATTTTTTTTTTTTTTTTCTCCAAAAAAATTTCTGCTCAGAGATACAGCCCTCCAAAGATGACACAGTGCATACCATTTTGAGGATGCGAATTTTGGAAAAAAATTTAAAATGCTGTATCCTTGGAAGAGCTCTAGATATGTTGGTGCTTTTTTTATTTGAAAGCTAATTTCTTTATGATTACAAAGAAATCCTCCATTTGGACTTACGTGTCAAAGTTCTTTTACTATAGCGTTCTGAACTTTTATTATAATTTATGTAAAAAATATTTATTTTCATAAATGCCAATCCATAAAATTGTGATTTTTATTGATTAGTACCATATACGAGGATAACCCCAAAAGTAAGGTCTCCTATTTTTTTATAAGTACGTGGACCTGTTTGGTTGTACAATGGTTTACATCAGTTTACAGTTTGAGCATTTAGCTATTTTTCGACATAATCACCATTTCTGTTGATGCATTTTTGTAGATGGTGTGGCAGTTTTTGTATGCCCATGTCATACCAGCTCGCCGCCATGCTGTTCAGAAAGTTGTGAACCTCTTCTTTCACCTTGTCGCCGGAGCTGAATCGCTGGGATCACAATTAACGCTGACAGGTACTGTGAGACTCTGAAAAAAACTCAAATGGGCAATTCAGAACCAGAGAAGAGGAATGTTGGGCAAGGGTGTACACATTCTCAGAAAACGGTTGCTCTCCTGCAACAGTTTCAGTGGAACATAATCACCCACCCACCCTATAGTCCTGACTTGGCACCCAGTGACTATCACCTGTTCCCTAGGTCAAAAGAACATTTGGCCAGAAAGCAATTCAGTTCCGACGATGAGGTGAAAGAAGAGGTTCATAACTTTCTGAACAGCATGGTGGCAAGCTGGTATGACATAGGCATACAAAAATTGGCACAGCGTCTACAAAAATGCATTGACAGAAATGGTGATTATGTCGAAAAATAGCTAAATGTTCAAACTGTAAATTGATGTAAACTATTGTTGAAATAAACAGGTCTGTGTACTTATAAAAAATAGGAGACCTTACTTTTGGGATTATCCTTGTAGTTCTAAATTCCCAGAAAAGGAGAGCTTCCACTTTTAGGTTGAACAGGTTTTATAAACAATTGAAATTTTTGCCATACATACTGTTTTATTACCATATTATCACATAACAGGCTCATAAAAACCAAAACTTAGCCTTATTTAACATAATTTCAGTTTTGAAAGTTGAGTAAGAGACTCATTTTTCAAGCATTTTAAATGGTCCCAAAATGTATGTGAAGGGTCCATAGACTTAAATGTTTCAATTTATACAACTTCTGTGCACTCTGTTTTGCACTGAAATTAGCCAGTCAATGGACTAAAAATGTGTTCCATTGCTTCAATATCTTCATTTGATATAGAGTGATGCCTTACTGTTGAACCAATGAACTGGATCACTTACAGTCTTCAAAACATTGGTGCCATTGTTGCTGTCCTTCAGCTGGAAATTTCACTACAATTTCAGTTAACTCATAATCGGTGTCTATAATCTCTGCAAGCCACCAGCCACAGTCATACATACATGCCACAAACATCCGCCTTCTCAGGTTGTGAATCTGAATATTATCATGCTGTTTCTGAGGTGTTGGCGGAACGAACGAAATTTCCTCTTTGTTGCTCTTTAAAGTGCATGCAACATGAGTTCGCCCATCACTTTGAGTCCAAAAATGTGTCTTCTGAATTCCTTTCATGGGAGTAGTTTGTTTGTACCATTCTTCTTTTTACTGCTCACAGAATTCTTCCATTTCCTCTTTGGACAAAAGAATGAGGGCTGTGGATGTGTAAGATTTCAGAACGCTCGTAAAATCCTCAGCATTCTGAATTGCAGGTGTATTTGGTCTGGAAAGATTGTTTTGTAGCACGGTACTTCAGCAGGCCTCTTACACCATCACAAGGCCCCTTCCCATGACCAGTGGCACTGTATACCAACTCACTTGGCAAAAGTGACTTACTCAATTCAGACAGCTGGTAACGATTTTTAAAATGACTAGGAGCACCATCAGAAATGATGATGATCTTCTTTGCCACTGTTTGCAGTTGAAGAATTTTGCACATTGCTAGCAAAGAATGTGCTGCGTCATGGCCTGTGTCATCACTTATAACTGCAACACTTGTTCTCTTATTTTGAAAATATGTTACTCCTCTAGAAATTGAAACCTGATCATTACTCCAATAGTACCCTTGTACTGCATGTGGGAGAATTCAGACCAGTTCTCAGCAAAATCACAGTGAAGCACTAAATATAGTTCTTCAGCTTGTACACATTCTTTCACTTCTGCAATGTGTTGTTGTTGCAATTTCTTCAGACGCTGGTGTGTTACTGTTTTCACTGACCATTTACCAAGTTCATCAATGAAACTGTCAAAGGCAACAGTTTTCTTAATTCGTTTATTTTCCTCCCATGTCGCATATGTAATTTCTGCAGAGTTATCTGTTACGTCTTACAGGCCAAGTGTCTGTAAAGACAGTCCTTCCTTTCCAGGACAGTCACCACATTCTTGAAACAAACAAGTCTCTCGCTTTACATCGCAAACTACTAATGACTTCACACTCCCAACCAAGGTGTCATATGTCACGTGTTCCAGTAAGTTCTTCAAAGTTACCACACGAAGTTCAAAATTTGTGTGGTACATACACATACATACATCTGTGGGTGGATGTGGAACTACCCACTTAGGTCGTAGGGCATAAAATTTTGATCTTCCAATACATGGAGTTGTATAGTTGCTTCTATAAATTGCAAAAGTTTCTTTAATACTGTAAGTCATGTACGAGGGTTGTTTGAAAAGTTCACGGAATCACCATAAGAGGTCAGTGCTAGCACAACGAGTTGTTCACGTGATATTCATTGGACTGTTCCCTGTAAACACGTTCCATGTCAGCGCTCTTGGAAGAGAGCTGCGGCAGTGATTTGGTTCTGTTGTTCCCATGTAATGATTTGGGACGATGGAAAGAATTGAGATTCGAACAGTGGTTAAGTACTTCATAAGGAAAGGTATGAAAGCAAACGACATTCATTCCGATTTCCACAATACACGGGGGGACTCTGCTTCTTCATATTCAACTGTTACCAAGTGTACAAATGAATTTAATTTCGGTTTGGGAGAGTTTAGATGATGACCCGCACAGTGGTCGCCAAAGATGTGTCACTACTCCAGAAATCATTTCAAAAGTGCACAAAATGGTCATGGAGGATCGCCAGTTGAAAGTGCGTGACATTGCTCATGCTTGCCAGGTGTCGTCTGAAAGGGTATATCACATTTTAACTGAAGAATTCGAAATGAAAAAAATTATCTGCAAGATGGGTGCCGCGACTCTTGACATGTGCCCGCACACAAGTGCTGTCGCCATCGCAAAATTACAGAAACTAAGGTATGAATTGTTGTGACACCCACCTTATTCACCTGATACAGCTCCAACAAACTTCCATCTCTTCCCAAGACTGAAAATTTTTCTTGGTGGACAAAGATTCACTTCAAGCAAAGAATTGATAGCCAGAGTTGACAACTATTTTGCAGGCCTGGAGGAAACTCATTTTCAAGATGAGATCAAGGCACTGGAACATCGTTGGACCGCATGCATTAATCTACAAGGAGACAACATTGAAAAATAAAAAAAGTTTCAGTGATTTAAGTACTTTTTTTCCTATTCCATTCCGAGAACTTTTCAAACTACCCTCATACCTCTTCACTTTCACAACTTTTTGACCTTCAACTGTTACAGTTATATTGTCTTTTTTGTTGGCACGCTGGTGAGAACAGTCCCATTTATGTGGAAGACTGCACTATTTTAACTTGAGCTGCTTCTAGAGGATGACCATAATAGGGATCTGGTGTCCCAAAGACTTCTTTTACAAACCTCACATTTCTTGATTTGTCTACCGTGTACTTTGATACTGATGGAATGTGGTTCAAAATTGTTTTGTTTGAAAACGTCTCTGGAATAATAGTTAAAACTTGCAGCTTTTCACTGTAGGATGCACAATATTCAACAGCTGAATTGGTATTTGTGAAAAATTCCTTGCAAGAGTGCTTTGTTTCATTGTCTTCTGAAGATTGAATTTCTACTTTGAAGAGTGTGGTTAGTTTTGCTGTAGTGTATTCATCCAGAGCTTTAATAATTTCTCTGCACTTTCTTAATGCTTAGAGCTTATGACTCGACTTCACTGACCACAGTTTGTCAACAGGACTAACAGCTACCTCTGTAGTTGACTGATTCAGGGTATTTAATTCTTCCTCTATTGATGCAAAATCTGCATCATCTGCACCATGGGAGGCTGCACCTTGTTCAGGTACTATCATTGTTGTTGTTCTGTCAAAACATTTAGAGCTTAAAAAGTCATCACTGGAAACATCTTCACTTTGAAACAGAGTCTTCAGTCCCAACTTGAACAAAGTCTGTTTTTTTTTTTTTTTTGTTTGTCTTATATAGCACCCTTTTATGGATATGCAAATAGTCAGTACACTTCACTCTTCTGTGTGGCCCCAGTCAGAAGAAATTTCAAACAGTCCTTTTCACAAAACACACTGCGACTGCGTCAACTGGCAAATTCCTCATGAAAACACAGAACTCACTGGATGGTCTCAGATTTCTTAGAAGTCTCTTCAGTAAACAAATTAGCACTGAACATTTACAATACAGAAACCTGCAATGAACAACCATAAGAAAGAAAATTACAAGAAACTACAACAAAGTGTAAGAAATATCTGCAACAATGAGAGCAAAAAGAAATAACTGCTACAAAGGAAGAGATAAGAAATAGCTGCAAGAAAGACAATAGAAATAAACATTGTGACAGAGAAATTAGTAAGAAACAAATTCAGTGAAGACATAAACTACCCTTGAAAGTTAAAAAAAAATTATTTTTAAAATAAAACCTGTCCAACTTAAAAGCGGAAGCTCCCCTTTACAGAAAATATAGTACTATATGGTACTAATTAACAGAAGAAATCTAACTTTTCTGGATTGGCTTTTTTGGAAAAAAAAAAAAATCTGTAAATTATAAAAAAAATTCAGAAGGCAACAGTAAAAGAACTTTGGCAGATATGTCCAAATGGAGGATACCATTGTAATCATAAAGCAATTATCTTTCAAATAAAAAAATAAAATAAAATAAAAAACTCTAGCAAAATATCTAGAATTGTTAAAGAGATCTTAAAATTTTTTTCCAAAAGTCACATCTTCAAAATGATGTTTGGAGTGTCAACTTTGGAGGCCTGTATCTCAGGGCAGGAATTCTTTTGGAGAAAACAAAAAAAATGTGTTTCTTACATACTCCTGAATTTTAACATATGCTAAATTTAAAAACATCTGATACTATGAAGGTAACCCCTCCTGTCTGAAGTGATATGACTTATGCCAAACAATCATTATCTCTGAACTATTCCTCTACTTTTTGCAGTACACAATGCAGTAAAACATGTGCATCCTCCATTGGTGACATATGAGGAAAATAGCATGTTAGATTGTCAGCTTTTTCTGTGTCCCCTCACAGCTTAACTCATAACGTCTTCATATGTTTTTGTATTTAAGAAGTGTAATCTTCTGTTTTAGGCTCTGTGAAATGTAGATTCTTGCAGTCTATATGTAGTGCAGGGTGAATGGCAGGTTGTAATGTGTTCGTGTAGCCCAAGGCGGAGGTTCAGTGTGGAGGTTGACCATCTGACCTTGTCCATTCGTCCTTTGAGTAGACTGGTAGCTGCTCCTTTAGCAGGGTCCAAGTAGGCACGTTTGCTAGTAATCGGGAGTTTGTGTGCTTTGGAACCCCTTAGGGAAACAGTATCCAGAGCCACAAAGAAATCTTAAGTGTACTAGGTATATCTGCTGAGAGGGCTCATCCGAGATGTGGAAGAGGCCCTGACCATGGCTATTGAGGTTGCAGGGTGAAGTTGCCTGCAAGTTATGGCTCAAATTGGCACCAATGACCTGTCACATGGGCTCTGACATCATTCTCAATTTGTATGGGAAATTTGCAGAAGTGGTGATGAGTGTTGGCCTCACTTGCAGGGTGCAAGGGGGGCCCACAGTTTGCAGCATCATATGCAGGGTTGATCAGGATTCTTTGCATTAGCAGCTGGTGATATTGGGCTAATTCTCTACAGCATATTGTAAAAATTGCACTAGAATTGTGTCATTTACCTTTGAATACTAGCTGGAAATGGCTCTAAAGTTATGCCTTTCTCTTTGAATGCGTGCTGGTATGCAAATAAAATGGACAAAAACCTGTTTTGTAGAACTTTGTCTGTCATAACTAGAAACCAGTATCATGTGCTGTGACGATGGTCATTCACACTATTAGCAACTCAGAGAAGGGACACAGCTGTGTGTCTTTGACTGCACATTCTCTGATGTGATGTCATCCCTGCCAGCAGTGAGGGTGCTACATTGTTCACAGCGCCAGGTCAGTGTTTTTCTTTGAACAGATGTAGAGTATAAGGGATTTTAGAGTGTTCGTTGTGATAACAGAGCTGTAACTGAGAGGTTTAGCACATAGACTGGCAATTTATCAGCTGGGGTTTGAATCCTGCTGCTGCAAACCCTTTTTTTCCCCCTCTCTGCGTTAAACTACTGTGTAAAATTTAACCCTCTGACTGCTATAAGCGTGCCCTTTACATTGGTGTGCTGAAAGTGGCTTTGTTCTCAACGTACTACTCACCTACTGCTGCTACCTGTGCTGCGAGACGATGCTCTGGGTGGTATAAAATACTTATCATCCGATTTTAAGAGAACTATTTAGAGAAAAAATTTGATTTTTGCACATCTTATAGTTTTGTATATTCACTTGATGAAGGACTGAATTTCTTCTTCTTCTTCTTCTTCTTCTTCTTATTATTATTATTATTATTATTATTAATAATAATAATAATAATAATTGCTGGCTGCACCAAATTAAGTAAAGCTTAGCACAACATTTTTAAAATGCTTTTCACAAGTAAAGCGCAGTACATACACTTTCCTTATGGTTGATTTCGAGTGCATACATTGCTGTATATGAAATGTAGATAAGATATTGAAATTTTATTTAAAACTGAGAGCAGAATGATCTCATTTCATTCTTGAGATATTTGTTTTTGTATCTATCAGACAGTCAGCACAATGGGCCCATATCTGTCCCTGCATGTAAAGAATTGTGTGGTCATAACAGTTGTCATGTTTTGTGAATGGTTCAAGGTATCAAAACAAGTTATTTTGGAAAAGATAGGATGCAAAGAGGCTCGTATTTTTAATGATAAGTATTCTAAACTTTTTTATTCGCCTAGATATGAAAGTAACTCATCCGCAACAGTGAGAGAGTCGATGAAACAGGAAGCATAAATGTGCCAATAGCATTTAAGTTCTCTAAGCATAGTGTGTGAGGAATTTTCAAGCAGTGATGTACATATCAATTTCATAACGTACTGGTTAAGCACATGGACAGGCAATTTGTGGATTCAGATTAGATTCCCACTGCTGCCATCATATTTTTTTATTATTATTATTATTATTATTATTCCTCGCAGTGTTAAAAGATTGATTATAAAATTTAAATATATTTAAACAGTTCAGTTTTTATATGGAAAATTAATATATTCAATTTATTTATGATTACTACCCTTGTAAGTCAAAAGCCTATAGGCTCACACATTGTAGCACACTGGTGAGAGTTTGTGTGAGCCACCACTGGTCCTTTGGTTTGGAGGCCAAGTGGGTGCTCTCAGCCATAGTCTCTATCAATTATGTGGTGGTCTTCGCTGCAGATTTCTGGACCTGCATTGCGAGATGAAGGATTGTAGGACTTCCCTTGATGGGTCAGGGATGCACTACACAAAGGAAGCAGCTACTCGGGTAGCAGAGTACTTGTGGAGTGCTCATGGGGGGTTTTTAACCTAGGCAGTAGTTTGAGATCCTCTGATGAATGCTTGCCAGTCAGTACGCAGAGAACAAAACTGGACCATGTTCAAAGTAAAGACACTGTGAATGCAAAATTTTAACAATAAATTGCCAAACTAATCTTAACAAAGTTCCTGAATTTACTGTCCCCCACCCCTGGTAAAGTTGTTTTGCTGTAATTATTTTCAGAACCAAGAGCTGGCTGAAACCTGTAGTAGAAAGCTCCAAAATGTTTAGTGAGACAAGGAACGTAATCAAAAAGACAGGTTAGATGCCATAGGAGGAGAGCATTTATTGCAGTTGACAAAAATATTGTCGCAGAAGAAGCTGAGTAGCACTGTAGTGTAGTGGTTATGATTGTATTGTATTGTACTGTATTGTATTGTATGTTAACTGGGGGCCTAGAAACAACGGAGAGGCTCCGTCCCCGCCGCAGCCACAGTGGTTCACAATCCCACGCCAGCTACCACAGTCTACTTCACCCCTCCGCCGTCCCACACTGAACCCAGGGTTATTGTGCGGTTCGGCCCATGGTGCCCCCCCCCCCACCCCCCACACACACCAGGGAAAGTCTCACACCAGACGAGTGTAACCCCTATTGTAGAGTAATGGTGGTGTACGCATACGTGGAGAACATAGCGTAGCTGAGGCGGAATAAGGGTAACCAGCCCGCATTCGCTGTGGCAGATGGAAAACCGCCTAAAAACCATCCACAGACTGGCCGGCTCATCGGACCTCGACACAAGTCCGCCGGGCGGATTCATGCCGGGGACCAGGCACTTCTTCCAACTCCGGAAGCCGTGCGTTAGACCGCACGGCCAACCAGGCAGGCCAGTGGTTATGATACCAAACTGTTGCATGGAGGGTCGTGAGTTCAAAACTCACCTGGACTGTATGAATTTTAATTTCCATATTCGGTTTGAGTACATTCTAGAAGTATCCAAAAATGTCAAGAATCATTGTACTGATATGTTCTATAGCCATATATATACCGTATGTGTTCTGGCCGGAAGCAGTTCGCTCTGCACTCTTGTATGTGCAAGTGCTGAATAAACCTTCATTAAGTGAAGTTAGTGTTCGTCACTCATCTAATTACACCTTATTCTACATGACATTATTCTGGTGGAGGCGCTGGGTATTGGAACTTGTGATAGCACACATTATCAATGACACAGTATCAATGACACAGTGGCTCCCATCACGCCACGACAGAGCTGCCATTTACGTGGCAAGAAACCCGAGTTCGAGCCCTATTCAATAGATCGCAATCTACCGGAGGCAGAAGAAGAAGAGGACATTATGATGACAGCAACTGTGTGCCACCACATGAGACATCCTTCCGGGTTCTCTGATGATGATGGCCAAGATCCAAACAAGTGGCTGAAGGTATATGAGTGTATAGCCAAATTTAACAAATGGGATGACACCGTGTGTTTGGCAAACATATTTTTCTACTTGAGGGGCACTGCCAAACAATGGTATGAGAACAACGAGCAGAAGTTCACAAGCTGGGAAGTATTCCAGGCGGAACTGCGCAAGTATTTCGGCGACACACAGCAACAGAAGGGTAAGGCTGAAGATAAATTAAAGTACAGGGGACAGCGTCCAGGAGAAATGACAGCATCGTACATTCAAGATGTCTTGGAGCTGTGTAAAATACTGGATCCTAGAATGAAGGAGGAAGATAAGGTTGCACATCTCATGAAAGGTGTTGCTGAGGAAATGTATCAAGCCCAAAACCTGAAGGAGGTTTCGACAGCAGACGACTTCATAAAATTGTACCAGTATATCGAGACAATGCATCAAAAATGAATCACATACAAGAAGTTTGAATGGCTTCCAAACGTTGTATCGATGTCTCTGATGGAGCAAGCAACTGATTTCACAAGTGTTCTTCGTCAGATGGTGAGAGAGGAAGTTCAGAAAGCACTTGGATTGCACAGCGAGCAAAAACTGAGAGGCTTCAAGAGGTCATAAGCGAGGAAGTGGAACAGATATGGAACTCAATCTCTCATCCTTCATTTCCGTTTAAAATGATGAAAAAGTCGAGACCCAGGTGGAGTTACGTTTCTACAATGCCGCATGAGGAACCTGTTTGGGCACCAAGGAAGACTGACGTCTGGAGGACCCAGGATAACCAACCAGTATGTTTCCACTGTGGATGACCAGGACATGCAGTGCGCTATTGTTGAGAAAGGCGGCGGATATTTGATGACACCCATGCCAGAAGACAGCAGACCAATCTTAGCCAACACCAACTCCGGGACAGCGAAGATGAACAAGAAGATGTGAGTGCAGGACGACGTAGGTTAACATCGCCGCAAGCTAGCCGCTGGAAAGGATGCTCCCCAACACGCAGATCAACATCTCCATCGCCATTTAGAAGCTTCAGCCGATCACCTAGCTGCCGCAACCTGGAAAACTAAAGGGTGTGACGATCCTTTGTAGGTGAGGCCGCTGAAGAGAAAAATCCTCAACCGTCAATCACTACAAAAATCATATGAAACTACGTCGATAGCCTCATGGGTGACCGACCGGCCCAAGCTCTTGTAGACTCTGGAGCATCATATTCAGTCATTTTGGAGAAGTACCATCGCCATTTGCAGAAAACCGTATTCATCGACAACAAAACATCTCTGCTGAAGGTGGCTAATGGGAAATATGTAAAACATACAGGAAGATGTGTCATTCGTGTGGGTATAAGTGGCCATACACAGCCCTTAGAATTCATTGTCTTACGAGAGTGTAGTCGCCATGTCATTCTCGGATGGGACTTTTTGAAAGCTTCTCAGGCAATTATAAATTGTGGTCACCCGAAGATTATGCTAGACGAGATGAGATACTGTGGACAGGAAGATTCACATCTGAGTGTGTGGAGACTATGTGTGCTAGATGAAGTGATCATTCCTGCAGTCAGTGCTAGAAATGTAACTGTCACGTGTCATGCCATGCATCAACCCATGGATCTTGTAGTGGAATGTAAGAGAAGCATACCACTGAACAATAACTTGGTCATCCCAGCCTCTGTTGTCTCATTTAAATTGTGGATAGTTAACTGTTGCTGAGAACCGCAGATAATTCCAAGACGCATGTGCATAGCAAATGCTGAGCCATTAATAGAACAACAGCTTTGCGTCATAGAAATCTCCCATGCTCAGTCTGTGGGCAAAATTAGCACTACCACTCTGAGAAAAGATCTTCTAGTTCGACTATCACCAAATCTCACTAAGGAACAACAGAAGAAGCTACTTGCCATTCTTCAAGAGTTCTCTGAATGCTTCAATCCACAGATGAAGAGCAAACTAGACAAATCGACGGTGAAGCACCGGACGCACTGGAGACCATCAACCAATAAGCCAGAGAGCATACTGTGTGTCAGCAACGGAAGTCAAATAATTTGCAACAAGGTAGAGAAAATGATGAAGAATGACATCATTCATCCTACGCAGAGCCCATGGTCATCACCATTGGTCCTCGTCAGGAAGAAGGATGGCAGTTGGCACTTTTGTGTTGTTTACAGGAAGCTTAATAAAATAATTAAAAAGGACATTTACCCTCTTCCACGAATTGATGATACACTATATTGTCTGAAGGGGGCTAAGTTTTTCTCAACGCCGGCCGTGGTGGCTGAACAGTTCTAGGCACTTCAGTCCGGAACCACGCGACTGCTGCAGTCGCAGGTTCAAATCCTGCCTTAGTCATGGATGTGTGTGATTTCCCTAAGTTAGTTATGTTTAAGTAGTTCTAAGTTCTAGGGGGCTGATGACCTCAGATGTTAAGTCCCATAGTGCTCAGAGCCATTTGAACAATTTTATTTTTTCTCAACCATGGACATGTACTCGGGATACTGGCAAATCGAAGTATTTTTATTTATTTATTTATTTATTTATTGTTCTGTGGGACCAAATTAAGGAGAAGTCTCCATGTTCATGGAACGAGTCAATACATGAAATTATAACACGATAGTAGAAACAGATAAAATGAAATATAAGAAACATATTCAGGCGACAAGTTGTAAGTTTAAATAAAGAAAATCAACAATGTAACACTGGAATTTGCTTAATTTTTGAGCTCTTCCAGGAGCTCCTCAACAGAATAGAAGGAGTGAGCCATGAGGAAACTTCAGTTCAGACTCAAAAGTGTTTGGACTACTGCTAAGATTTTCGAGTTCTTGTGGTGGCTTATTGAAAATGGATGCAGTAGAATACTGCACTCCTTTCTGCACAAGAGTCAGGGAAGTGCATTTCACATGCAGATTTGATTTCTGCCTAGTATTAACTGAGTGAAAGCTGCTAACTCTTGGGAATAAGCTAATACTGCTAACAGGAAATGAGATTAAAGAAAATATATACTGCGAGGGCAATGTCAGAATTCCCAGACTATTGAATAGGGGTCGACAAGAGGTTCTCGAACTTACACCACATATAGCTAGAACAGCCCATTTTTGGGCCAAAAATACCCTTTTTGAATCAGAAGAATTACCCCAAAAAATAATACCATACGACATAAGCGTATGAAAATATGCGAAGTAGACTACTTTTTGTGTTGAACTGTCACTTATTTCAGATACTGTTCTAATGGTAAATAAAGCAGCATTTAGTTTCTGAACAAGATCCTGAACATGGGCTTTCCACAACAGCTTACTATCTATCTGAATGCCTAGGAACTGGAATTGTTCCGTCTCGCTTATAATATGCCCACAGATGAGGCTGATCAGGAGAAAACTGCATTTATCAACCCTGAGGGCCTGTCTGAGTTTAAGGTAATGCCATTTGGTTTGTGTAACGCACCAGCAACTTTTGAACGGATAATGGTCTTCTAAGGCACCTGAAGTGGATGATGTGTCTTTGTTATTTAGATGACATAGTGTTTTCAGAGACATTTGATGAATGTACAAAAAGACTGAAGGCCATTCTTAAGTGTCTCCAACAAGACGGACTGAAATGTAATTCAAGAAAGTTTCTCTTTGGAGCAAAATAAATCAAGACTTGGACACCTTGTGTCAAATGAAGGTGTGCGGCCAGACCCAGAAAAGGAGAGATCTGTAAGGGAATTTCTTATTCTTAAAAGTATTAGAGATGTGAGAAGTTTCCTCGGATTATGTTCTTATTACCATCGTTTTATCAAAGACTTATATCAAAGCCAGGCCACTCCAAGAATTGTTAAAAGCCTATGCTAAATTGATCTGGGGTGGTGCTCAACAAGATTCTTTCGATGTGCTGCGAAAAGCTCTGACGACTTGTAATGTCCCACAGCAAATAACCTCTACCACACACCAATTAATCATTTTCAGTCAAACCATCCACCTTCATTCACTTTGGAAAAGTTATCTGATCTGATTTTCTTGTAATATATGCGGCGACAGCTCGTCGACGCCAAAGTATTTTCTAATGCATTTATTCTTTGAAATAGCAGAGATGCATATATGCATTCTCCATGGTTGTTAGAGTGGTAACTAGGACAGCTTCTGGAGTGTCTGTTGAGGGATCGACGTGTTTCTGAGAGATACATATTCTGCTTTTCTTCTCGCAAAAGCGAGCCAATTAACATTCGTGCCGCTAGCGGTTTGTTTTGAAGAGAAAGAGATTGTAAAAGGAAAATAATTAAGGTGTGGAATCTCCAGAGATCTGGACATGTAATGGAGATGGATTTAATACACGATTTCCTCCATAAATAAGGTTTGTGACATTTTTGTTCTGTAGTGAATGAACGAATGAGTTTTTCCTGAATCATTTGTTGATTGTGTTGGCCCTGTAATTAGTGGGGAAGTTTCAGCTGTGTCGAAGAGAGCCTGCAATTACTGAGTCTGTGTTAAATCGTCCAAAAAGGCTTCGTACACATCTGGAATTCGCAATCTTTCGTAAAATGAACAAATTGTCCAAACGATTGATTCTCCCGACTGACGGCAGTGTTTAACAGTAATAATAAATGTAAAGATCTCTTACAGCAAGCCAGCCACTGATTACCAAGACGAAGGACTCCACCAAAGATTCTATGTGGCTGAATTTTTTACCACTATATCACGTAATGAAATCTTATATTAAAAACTATACATAGATAAAGGAGAGAAAGAGAGAGAGCGAATGAAAAATAAAGATAATACTAATAATCATCCGTTAGTTTAATTTTTTTGCCTGTCTTATCACGGATCAGCGAAGAACTGGGAGGGCCTTACTTCACTGTATAGACTTATGTGTAAAGGTGAAGGGATCTTAAAGACAACAGATACACGTCTATACAGACAAGACATTACACAGAGGTAGCGGCTAGCTGCATTGATAATCTATTCTCAGATTAAAGAGACGGCAACTTATTATCCGAACATTAAAATGTTAAAAGACTGATCCTATACTTGGTCTATATGATGAGAGAGCACCTACAGAACTACACACAGATGCCAGTGGGTACGGGATCGATGCAGTGATCTGGTCCATGTGCAAATTCCGACAGTATCTCTATGGAAGGCCATTCACAGTTGTTACAGACCATCATTCACTTTGCTGGTTGACAGGTCTTAAAGATCCAACAGGACAACTCACCAGGTGGGCACTACGTCTTCAAGAGTATGACATTACCATAGTGTACAAAAGTGGAAGAAAACACCAAGATGCCGACTGTCTCTCAAGAAATCCTGTACAAGATCATCAAGACTTTGATGAAGATAGTGACTATCTTGCTGCCCTCCAGGATCTCTCTGCTTCGCAGAAGAATGACACCAAGATATATCAAATTATGCTTGCCTTAAATCGGTCAGAGTATATGAAGGCCAGAGTATATGAAAGGACAATTTAAGGTAGTTAATGGATTACTTTGCAAGAAAAACTTTGATCTATTTGGAAAGAGGTGGTTACCAGTGATTCCTAACCACATGTGCTTAGATGTTCTACAGAAATTCCATGACACACCTGAGGCTGGAAATTTAGGATTTATTAAGACATACGATAGAATCAGCAAGAGATTTTTCTGGCCAGGTTTATTTAGAATTGTCCGTAACTATGTGTCACACAGTCGAGAGTGCCAGAGGAGAAACGCAGTTCCTCAGAAACCACCTGGCCGACTCATACCAATTCCACCAGCCAAAACGCCTTTTCAGCGTGTTGGGATTGACCTCCTCAGACGATTTCTAATGTCTGCTAGTGGCAATAGATGGATTATTGTTTGCACTGATTATCTGACACACTATGCCATTACAAAAGCCATGAAAACAGCCGAAGCATCTGGGGTAGCCAAATTCATCATGGAAGACATTGTATTAAAACACGGTGCCCCAACGTCATTAATTAAGGATCGAGGAAAAGTTTTTCAATCGAACCTTGTGACAGTGATAAACCGTTGGTGCATCATTACTCATCACATGACGACTGCCTACTATCCGAAAAGTAACAGGCTTACTGAACGCCTTAATAAGACCTTGGCCGACATGCTATCAATGTTCATCAATGTTGAGCAGAGCAACTGGGATGAGGTGCTACCTTTTGTGACGTTTGACTACGACACCACCAAACGAGACACCACAGGATTTACACCATTTTTCCTGGTGCGTCGGCATAAGGCAACAACGACGATAGACATTGTGTTTCCATTACATCCTGATGACGTGGACGATGACTACATCGGCTAGGTTTTAACCAGAGCTGAAGAAGCTCGGCTGTTAGCTCGACTCTGCACACTGCAGGCTCAAGAAAACAAGCACTGAAGGTATGACGCGAGCCACTGCCCTGTTGTCTACCAGCCTGGTGACCTCTTCTGGATCTTCACTCCTGTTCAGAAGGCTGGTCTCTCTGAGAAGCTTCTCAGGTGCTACTTTGGACCTGATAAGGTTGTAAGGCAGTTGTTTGATGTTACTTATGAAGTTGAGGATTTCGGCCCCAACACAAGACAATGAAAAATCAGAGATACGGTCCATGTCCTTCAAATGAAGCCCTATAAGGATCCTGAAACCCGGGGTAAATTCGAAGCTCCAGCGACAGGCAACAAGCGGAAAGGCGATGAAGACCATAGCGGCAAAAGAAGTTCTAAGAAGATCGCCGCCAGGGTGAGAATCAGTCATCAGGAGTCAGAGTATGCAGGATCAATGACCCGTTTCTGGACTAGGAGGACTTAACACAGAGATGCTGTTCTCTTAAGGAGGGAGGAAAGTCACAGAAGAAGCTGAGTAGCACCGTGGTGTAGCAGTTATGATACTAAACTGTTGCATGGAGGGTTGTGAGTTCAAAACTCACCTGGACTGTAAAATTTTAATTTCTATATTCTGTTCGAGTACATTCTAGAAGTATCCACAAATGTCAAGAATCATTGTACTGGTATGTTCTGTAGCCGTAAATATACTGTATGTGTTGTGGCCGGAGGCAGTTCGCTCCACGCTCTTGTATGTGCAAGTGCTGAATAAACCTTCATTAAGTGCAGTTAGTGTTCGTCATTCATCTAATTACACCTTCTTCTATGTGACATTATTTTGTGTATCAAGGTCAAAATTGAATCTGTGGAGATATGTGGACACGAGTAGCAGGCCTGCTGAACTCAAGTTAATTATCGAATGTTCTTGTATGTGGGCTGTTCAACTAGCTGCTCAAGATAGTTTTCGATAAACTCCAACTAATATTGCACAATCTGGGTATTGCATAGACTGTCTTTGAATGATTCTGAAACTGTCAGAGTAGGCAGTGACAGTTTCAGAATCATTCAAAGAAATTCTATGTTCACTAGCTCAGAAATACCGAGCTCATGCAGTATTCACTGGAGGCAGAGTCAACCTCCCAAGTATAGACTAAGATGTCTATGTATTCATTGCAGGTGGTACAGACAGACAATCTTGCGAAATAGTTTTGAACATGTTCTCTGAAAACTATCTTCAGCAGCTAGTGTGACAGCCTACAAGCGTAGGAATTATTTTAAACCTTGAAGCTACAGGCAGACCTGACTTTACAGATGGTGTCAGTATGGAGACAGGGATTAGCAATCATGATATCATCATAGCGACAATGATTACTAAAATTAATAAACCCATCAAGAAGGCTAGGAGAGTATTTTTGATAGAGTGGATAAGCAGATGTTAGCATCCCACTTAAACAATGGATGGACGTAATGTAGTTCCAATATTAGAATCATAGAGGAATTGTGGCCACAGTTTAAATTGATTGTAAATCACACAGGAAAAAGCCTACTGTGGTTTAATAACAAAATTCTGAAAATGCTGAGGGAGCAGAGACTGTTGCACTGTTGGTTCAAAAAAGAATGTGCAAATGACAACTGGCAAAAGTTAGTAGAAATTCATGTATCTGAAAAACATTGATGCATGAAGCATGCAATAACTTGCATTGTTCTCTCTTAGGAAACGATCTCACTTGAGAGCCCAAGAAAAGTCAGGTCCTGCATAGAGTCACTAAGCAGTTGAAGGCTTCTATTCAGTCACTCATTGGCTGGTCTGATGTGGCAATAGAAGGCAGTCTAAGGAAAGCTGAAATTTTAAATTTTTTAAGAACTCATTCATGTAGGAGAACCATACAAACATATTGTTGCACAGACTCCCTTACAGAGGATGCAGTAGTAGGCAGCCCTGACATAGAGAAACAAATGAAAGAGCTGAAAACAGATCAATTGGTAGCTCTGGGTGGAATCCCAGTTTGGGGGGGGGGGACAGATGAGTTTTCTCATATAAGATGAGTGAAAGAATAGACTCACAAAATTACAGGTGAATATCCTTATCAGCTTGCTGCAGAATTCTTGAAAATATTCTCAGTTTGAATATAGTAACTTTCCTTGAGATGTAAAAACTTTTGTCCACAAATCGGAGCAGATTTACAAAGCATCATTTGTGCAAAACTTGGATTGCTCTTTTCTCCTATGATATCCTGTGAGCCATAAATGAAAGGTGACAGAGAAATTCCATACACCTAGATTTCCTGAAAGCATTTGATGCGGTGCCCTACTGCAGGCTTTAATGAAGATACAACCGTACAGGTAGGGTTCCCAGCTATGTGAATGTCTCTAAGACTTCTTAAGTAATGGCACCCACTATGGTGTCCTCAACAGCAAGTGTTCATTAGGTATGAGGATATCATCAGGTGTGCTCCAGGGAAGCATTATGGGACCACTCTTATTCTCTATATAACTTAATTATCTGACAGATAGGGTGAGCAGCAATCAGCACCTTTTTACTAAGTGTGATGGTGGTGAGAAAGTATCATCATTTAGTGGCTATAGAAGGATATAAGATGACTTAGATGAAATTTCTAGTTGGTGTGATGAATGGCAGTTAAATGTATGAAAATGTGAGTTAATGCAGATGAGTATAGAAGGATATAAGATGACTTAGATGAAATTTCTAGTTGGTGTGATGAATGGCAGTTAAATGTATGAAAATGTGAGTTAATGCAGATGAGTAGGAAAAACAATCTCATAATGTTTGAATACAGCATTAATATTGTAAATTAGGGCTCCTATGGAGTTCTATAGACAACTGTTTTTCCCTTGCTCTGTTAGCAAATGAAACCTGGTTAGTGAAGTATGTATGTAGATGTAGATGGTTCTGCATTTAATTTGTTCTTAAGTGCAATAAGGTGCCACGCCCTAACAAGGAAAATCATCTCTGCATCATAACATAGTCTCCCCTGTACTTCCTCCATTGGCCCTACATATGACGGCAGGGTAATGTACTCCAGGAATTCACCAAACTCAAACCCTTCCATTGAATTGCCATAGGGTACATCATGATTCATCACTCCAAATCATTTGCTTCCAGTCGTCCATTGCCCAGTGGCTTCCCTCTTTACATCACCTCAAGTGTTTCTCAGCACTGCCTACAGAAATGTCCTACTTACGAGGAGCTGTTTGATCATTGTACACCATTCTTTTTAACTCTCGACACACAGTCATTGTGCAAGCCAGACTGCTGATAGCACTTTGGAACTCACAAATGATTCCTTCTGTTGATTTCATGCAAAATTTGTATACTTTTTTTTTTCAATCACTCCCTTCCCCAACCCCAGCCCCGCAATGCTCAATAGTCACTGTCTGTCAGTACATGTTGAGTTTTCACTTCACAATCACATCACCAGCAGTCGACTTGGGCAGCTGTAGAAAGATTGACGTGACCCTAATATAGTAGTTACTCAGGTGACGTCTAATGGCTATTTGTCATTCAAAGACACTGAGCTTTCCTGACTAACCCATTCTGATAGTGCTGCTTCTCTACTGACAACACTGTCCTATCTCTCTCTCTCTCTCTCTCTCTCTCTCTCTCTCTCTTTTTATGCTTGTAGGTCTGCCTCTCGTGATATCTGTTGATCAGTTCCACATCCCATAGGTGCATATAGTTAGTTTTGATCGGATATTGTACACTCTCTTAGTTCTAAACGGCTCATATATTATATGACAGCTATAATGATAAGTTAAACTGGCAGGAGTTAATTGTGTCATTTTCCAGTGTACTGTGATGAAGCAGCTGTGCTAGCATCGTTTATTAGAACTAAAATCTGGATCTGGCAACTGATTTGCTCCTGTGTATTTTCTGTACATATGGATGCATATATTCATATCTTATGGTCAACCGAACTGAAAAATCATGAACAAACCAGTCACTATACCTTCAGTAACTGTGGTCATGTGACATCTATGTGATATTCATCTATTTATGTCAGCTATCTGTTACATCGGTTTTTACAGTTTGCTACCCTAGCATTGTTTCTTGGTTTGACCAAGAGAAGATTTCCCATCACTCTTTCCAGCTAACATGGCCATAGTTCAGAGATGTTCAGTCACATGTGTCACATGTTCTGCCAACAGTGATTTCTTTACTTTCAATCTTTGTTCACTAATTTAAATGATTGTTGAGTGTTCCATCATTTCAAATTTTCAGGAAGCACCCCCTACTGTGAGTCACATGGCCCACATGTGCACTTGATTTTGCTGTGTACCATAAACACCTCACAGTCATCAGTGAAAATTTTCAGTCCTTTGCTACTATATTCATGAAATTGATGTTGTGTTTGTCATAACACTTAGTTTGACCTATTTGTTACCTCGTAATCCATCTCATGATCCATATGTTGTGTACACAACTTGCCATCTCCACCTAACCACCAACTTGTTCTCAGTACTGTCCTTATTTAGCTAGATAAAAAATCTTGATCATGCAGAAAAATCATAAGAATCAGTAGTCACATAAAAGTAAGATATTAATTGATCACAGAAGCAACATAGCTTTATAGCACCTTAACAGATTTGGTGAACTCTGCCTCTTGGACATAACAGTGGCAGTGTCAGAGGTGGTAGAATTGAATTGTGGAGCAAGTATAGGCATAACTGGTCATGATGGTGCTGGAAATCGTCTCCTTAAAATGAGGATTGACTGAAAAGTAATGCCTCCACCTTCTTAACTCTTTGACAGTTGGCAACATTGGTATGCAGCAGGTACTGGCTTGTTCCGTAGCCTCTTCTCTACAGCTACAGTTGGCAGAAGCTTTAGCATGGAACGGTTATGTTACAGTGTAAAGTATGGAACCCTGCACAGTCAGTCAGTCAATGCGATTTACGCAACATGCAGTCACTGAATTCTTGACAGCAGAAAGTGTAACCCCAAATGAGATAGACACATTGATTCAGTACAATCGTCGTATCACTCAGAGAGAAATTGCAAGCCTAATCAGAGTTTCACAAGAACATGTGGTTCACATTATTGCTTTGCTGGCTATCGGAAGATCTGTGCATGATGGTTACCCAGGATGATGACTCCTGAAATGAAAGCGCACGGACTTGAAATTTGCCAGGAACTCCTCTCGCATTACGAGAATGAAGGTGACACCTTTCTCTATTCAATTGTGACAGGAGACAAAACGTGGGTACACCATTACGACCAAGAGATGAAATGTCAGTCTATGGAATATTGACACAAAGACTCGCCTCAGAAAAAGAAATTCAAGAGACAGGCCTCAGCTGGAAAAATTATCGCCACAGTGTTCTGGGACGCAGATGGTGTTATCCGTGTTTATTTCCTTGACCGTGGAACAAGAATAAATTCAGAGTGTTACATCACAACGCTGCGAACTCTGAAACGACAGCTAACAAGGGTCCGAAAGGAAAGGGTAAATGTTTTCCTGCAATCTGACAATACCAAACCACACACTTCAGGTACTACCACAGCAGAACTTCTGAGAGTGAATCTCACCACCGTACGGCATCCTCCATACCGTCCAGCTTTAGCATTGTCTGACTTCCACCTGTTCGCGATAATGAAAGACGATCTGCGGAGACATCATTATGATTCTGATGAAGAAAACATTTTTGTTAAGTTCTGTGGGACCAAACTACTGAGGTCATTGGTCCCTAAGCTTATACACTACTTAATTTCACTTAAGGATCTGATGATGATGTTGATGGAACTGTGAGACTGTGGCTGCAGAAACAGTGTGTTAACTTCTTCTGTGACAGCTTCAGAAAACTTGTTCATCGTTGGCAGAAATTTATCCAATTGGCTGGTGGTTATGTGAAAAAGTGAATATTGGTAATTAAAGATCATATTCTAAGGATTATTTCTGCATTCGATTTATTAAAATATTCCCATCCAAACCCAATTAACAAAGATGGAGGCATTACTTTTCATTCAACCATCGTAGCCACCATCTACATGTAGATCTATGCCAGCCACCTCCCAGAAAAAGTCACCCAAACTAGGGTAATATGTGGAAATGAGGGGCATATTTCAGATGACTTTGCAGTATGGGCAAACTAAGGAATGAGAGCGAGGTCCAAAACTGCTCACCACACAAGAATTCCCTGGCTTTTGTCATTCGTGTGTGTGGTGTAATGTGTGCACAAGAAGAGCAAATTAGACATACACACAGCTGTTTTCAGTTCTGCTACATGTCTACAAGTAAGTTGGGGAAAATATGGAACAGCCTGTCAAAGAGTGTACAGTCAGAAGACCTTTGTGTAGTATCAGTACACATTTCTAAAGCACATCTTTCATTGTACACTTACAGTTAAGACAAGGGAGTATACTACATTAATGTTTGTGAAACAGTATCACACATAAACAAGTTTGACAGCCAGTTGTGCAGCTTCTAATTTAATGTATTATTTTGTGTGCTATTGTGACAGTCTCATATTAATATATTCTGAGCAGTTTTGTGATCTGTATTTGAGATATAAGTAAACCGCCATGGGTACTTGCTCCCCCTGCTGCTGTTACTCCCCCTCCCACACCCCCCCACACCCTCTCTCCTTCTCTGAAATCTGGAGAACCGAGTTTTTATTCATATATTAATTGGATAACCATCAGTTCTCTGAGATAATAAGTTTTTAGAGTCACCTATAAAATTTCATTGTTAAAGCATGACATGTCTGGTAAAATTTCTGTGGATGCTCATGAATATGCCCAGAACTTCACTCCAGTTCTTTGTATGTCCATATGAACTGACAGATAATTTAATAGCTGCCAAAAGAGGACTTGGTAATTTCCCAAGACGAGGAAGTGAGGAATAATGCAGAGAGAGAATACTTCCTGGCAGATTAAAGCCATGTGTCAGACTGGGACTCGAGTCTGGGACCTTTGCCTTTGTTTCATTTCGAATAAAATTCTCAAGCTTTCATCAACAGTCAACACCATTGTCTTCAGGAAGACACTGGCAGGGACAGCTGTCAAAACATGGAGTGTTTCATTCAAAGTGACTCACAATCAGCATGAATACCAAGAAAATCTATTGAGACATGCCACCAGAGAAAATTTTGTGGACATCGAAGATCCTAGAGGCATAGAATGTAGGGTTGGTGGGAATCTTTCCTGGATGGGAGGAAGTTTGCATCCAGTCAGTGATGATGTCATTAGCAGCTGAGAAGAGCTCCAATTGGGGAATAATGCGGAAGAAACTGGTAATGTCCTGTTGAAAATAACCATCCTGGGATTTGTATATGACATCCAATCAAGGTGGTAAATGAATTTCAGAAAATTTCTAATGTTTCTTGATTTCCTCATCCTTAACATTAAAAATTTGTCTCAATAATTAAATTTTATCATCTTGAATTTCCATTTTTTAAATCAGAGTTCTGAATTGATGCTGAAACCAGTTCATATCCCCAGTCTTAAAAGTTTTGAGCTAAGGATGTGTTTAAATTTACAATAAAGACCATGGTCACAGACAAAAATATAATATGTACATAGATAGCATAATTTCAGTTCTATGTTTTGTTTGATCTATGTCTTCTACATTATTTTTATTTTATGGATTTTTAGTTGAGTTTCTAAAATGAAATATGACAAAAATTAATAACTTTATTTGCATAAAACCATGAACCATGTTGTTCATCAAGGACTGTAATTTCTTGTTTTACATTACAAGAAATATTATTATTCAATTGTACATATCCATCTCTCTACTCAACAAGCTACTTTCAGTATGCAGTAGAAGGTACTTTGTGCACCATTATCACTTCCCCCTTTCCAGTTATAAGCTTGTTCTTCTGTAGCTGTATGTATTTTACTTGATAATACCAGCAGTTTTAAAATTTTCTGGATTTGTATTGGAAAGAATAATCACATTATCCTAACTTTTTTCTATGAATTTTTGTCTTTCTGTTTCTTTTATTTCATTTCAGTCTTTAAGACCATTTTCATCACATTCAACAGCAATTTACATTTTCTGCAGTTTAAGTCAGTTCTGTATTTTCCAACAATAAATTGGGTTTCGGGATTTTCAGTTTCAAAATGTTGTATGATTTGTGACAATGTATTTCTGTTCTTCCATTATTGTACCTAAAACCACATTTAAAGGAAGTCTTTTTGTTATAATGTCAAGTTGAACACACACATTTCAAAAACGACACAACACATGTAAGTCACAGAGCAAGTAGAAAAAGTAAGACAGGTGTACACGGTAATATTCTAATCAGCCTGAGTCCAAGTCTAGCAGCCGCTGGCTGGCTGGCCGCTTAGGTGGTATGGCTGCTGCATGGCTGGCAGACAGCGCCGCATGTTGCGGACGCGTGTAACTGTGCGGCGGCACTTTGAAAGATCAGCAAGTCACAACACTTTTACCATCTGAAACAACTTTTTTTGTCTGTGTTGTTCTGCAATCCTGCATTAAAGAAGCCCGTCCAATTCTATTGATGAATAGTATTGATTTTTTAATTCTTCTCAATTTCATATTCTTAGAATTATTTGAAGTTTTAAAGCCCTTGCTTTATCTCTATTAACATTATTCTCAATTGTTTGTATTGTTTTTTTATAAAGTAATATTGATACAACATCCATTCATTCAAACCATACGTTATTTTCATTATCAGAAACTGTCAAAAGTTGTTTGCCAACAAACATGTGAAATAATGTCATTATTCTTTCAGACTGAAATATTTTATCCCTCTGGTTTTATAAGTAATACACATTGACCTGTCTAAAGCTATAAATGTATTCTTTCAATATTTTATTTCACTGGGAACAACTTTTTCATTTATTCTTGAATGGTATTCACATTGTGTTGGAAGGTGCCAATGGCATTATTGGCCAGGAGTCCCACCTGGAATGTTTGGCCAGCAGGTGCATCTCTCTGCATTTTGTGCCACTTCAGCAATGTGCATATTGGTGATGACAAAGTGATGATGAGGACGACACACACAAACTCAGTCCCAAGCAGGAAGAATCCCTGCCCTGGTCTGGGATAGAACACAGAACCCCATGATTGAGAGTCCGCAGCACTAACCATATGACTGCGAGTTGCTGACCTCATAGCTTATTTATGTAGTGGGTGTCTGTGGGCCGCATTTTCTGTTCAGAAGAGTATTGTATTAGATCATTATCCCATAATCTAACACATACATGATTATCGCTGTGCTCTCAACCTGGTGCAAGACTTCTGATATGTGACAACTTCTATGTGTAAAGTGTCAGTTTTGCTTATTACTTTATTATATACCTTTTTATTTGGCTTCAAAAGGATGAATGGAACACATTATCCATCTTTCCGGTAAATAAAAATCCAAGGTAAGGAAATGAATCCTCAACCTCCTCTGTAAATGATCCTGTGCACTAACCAGTAGACCACAGTGGCATTTCCTTTTGCAGCTATCAGAAGACAAGTAATTGTTGTATTCTTTGGTAGAAGGTAGATAGTGTTAATTGTGTTTCTTGTACAAGCTCTTGGTTGAGGCCTTACCTTAGCAAACAAACACGTGAAGGACTCCCAAAACTACTTTTAGTTGTTGTTACTTCTTACTTACGTCAAATCCAGTTACAATTAAGAGTGTTCAGTGACTGGAATGGCAGAGTGAGGTGTGCAGTGGTTAGCACACTGAACTCATATTCAGAAGAATGACAGTTAAAATTTGCATCTGGCCATTCAGATTTAGGGTTTCCTCGATTTACGTAAATTGCTCCAGGCAAATTTCAGGATGGTTCCAGTGGAAGGGTGTGGCCGGTTTCCTTCCCCATCCTTGAAACATTCTGAGGTTCTGCTCCATCTCTTATGATCTCGTTGTTGATGGAACATTAAATCCTAATCATCCTTCTTTTCCATCTGCTATTGAAAGGTTGCCTGTCTGTACAGTGTGTAATAAAGAGTCGTCACATTGCAACAGTTACGTTTGGGGACAGTAAATTATGGATTAGAAAGACCGGCTGTCATTCCTTGATCGTCCACTGACATTTGGACACCTCACTGAAAGTTTCTCCAGCAGGGTTCAACCCGTCATATTAATATCCCCTGATAAGCGTCTGGATACTTCCGATCAGGTAGTGTGTATTATGTACTATTGTAGGAAGTGTTACTGTGAAATGCATTGTCTGTCATTTCCATTTTATTTAAATACCATGTTTGAATAAATAAAATAGTTATGATATACTACATTGTTCTACTATAGTTTGACATATTTTACTGTTCATCAAAACTAGACGTGATTGTCTCAATGGGAATTCCGTGATCGTTCATTAAATAAAATATGGCGTTTCAGTCTTCGATCGCTATTCTTTATTTTCAATTACCGGTTTCACGCTAGCTGCCCATCTTCAGATCATATAGTGTAGTTACAGAATAACTTGTCCGTACAGAACACTTGGTTCGCTGTCATAAGCGAACCGAGTGTTCTGTATGGACAAGTTACTCTGTAACTACACTATATGATCTGAAGATGGGCAGCTGATAAATATTGTTGATTCATGATTTCCTCTGAAGTTGATGTTCTTAGGAACAACTCCTGATTTCCTGTGTGGTACGTTTATAACATAATATTTTTGTAGCATCCTCTCCTTTAAATCATCAGTACTTTAATCATCAAAAAGAGTCAAAATTGTTTGCCACTATTGTGAATGGAATGTAGCAAAGACCTGGAATGACTAAAAGAACCAACAGAGACAGGCTGACCAGCTTTCGGTTGTTGTTGTTGTTGTTGTTGTTGTGGTCTTCAGTCCTGAGACTGGTTTGATGCAGCTCTCCATGCTACTCTATCCTGTGCAAGCTTTTTCATCTCCCAGTACCTACTGCAACCTACATCCTTCTGAATCTGCTTAGTGTATTCATCTCTTGGTCTCCCTCTACGATTTTTACCCTCCACGCTGCCCTCCAATACTAAATTGGTGATCCCTTGATGCCTCAGAACATGTCCTACCAACCGATCCCTTCTTCTGGTCAAGTTGTGCCACAAACTTCTCTTCTCCCCAATCCTATTCAATACTTCCTCATTAGTTATGTGATCTACCCATCTAATCTTCAGCATTCTTCTGTAGCACCACATTTCGAAAGCTTCTATTCTCTTCTTGTCCAAACTATTTATCGTCCATGTTTCACTTCCATCCATGGCTACACTCCATACGAATACTTTCAGAAATGACTTCCTGACACTTAAATCAATACTGGATGTTAACAAATTTCTCTTCTTCAGAAACGCCTTCCTTGCCATTGCCAGCCTACATTTTATATCCTCTCTACTTCGACCATCATCAGTTATTTTGCTCCCCAAATAGCAAAACTCCTTTACTACTTTAAGTGCCTCATTTCCTAATCTAATTCCCTCAGCATCACCCGACTTAATTAGACTACATTCCATTATCCTTGTTTTGCTTTTGTTGATGTTCATCTTATACCCTCCTTTCAAGACACTGTCCATTCCATTCAACTGCTCTTCCAAGTCCTTTGCTGTCTCTGACAGAATTACAATGTCATCGGCGAACCTCAAAGTTTTTATTTCTTCTCCATGAATTTTAATACCTACTCCGAATTTTTCTTTTGTTTCCTTTACTGCTTGCTCAATATACAGATTGAACAACATCGGGGAGAGGCTACAACCCTGTCTTACTCCCTTCCCAACCACTGCTTCCCTTTCATGTCCCTCGACTCTTATAACTGCCATCTGGTTTCTGTACAAATTGTAAATAGCCTTTCGCTCCCTGTATTTTACCCCTGCCACCTTTAGAATTTGAAAGAGAGTATTCCAGTCAACATTGTCAAAAGCTTTCTTTAAGTCTACAAATGCTAGAAACGTAGGTTTGCCTTTCCTTAATCTTTCTTCTAAGATAAGTCGTAAGGTCAGTATTGCCTCACGTGTTCCAGTGTTTCTACGGAATCCAAACTGATCTTCCCCGAGGTTGGCTTCTACTAGTTTTTCCATTCGTCTGTAAAGAATTCGTGTTAGTATTTTGCAGCTGTGACTTATTAAGCTGATAGTTCGGTAATTTTCACATCTGTCAACACCTGCTTTCTTTGGGATTGGAATTATTATATTCTTCTTGAAGTCTGAGGGTATTTCGCCTGTTTCATACATCTTGCTCACCAGATGGTAGAGTTTTGTCAGGACTGGCTCTCCCACGGCCGTCAGTAGTTCCAATGGAATATTGTCTACTCCGGGGGCCTTGTTTCGACTCAGCTTTCGGTTGTCACCAACAAATTACTGAGCACTGATGGAAAGACAACAACAGAGAAAAGATAAGTGGAATTGCCATGAAAAAAAAATAAGTCCATCAGGTAATCCAGAGTAACCAATGATGTAGCACAGTGGGAAAACAAGAACAACAGTGCATTACGGCTAGCAGTAAGAGTGCAAGACAAAGACAACACTGAAGTCAGAGCTGTGACACAGCTAGCTTTAAGATATGACAACAAACGCTAATTGGCCTTCAAGATAGGCATGGCTCTGTGACGCATTAAGGCCAGAACTGCAGTGTGGTGCCACAAGCATTCACAGGTGTAGCAGTGGCATCTAACAGTCAAAGTTGAATTCATTGCTCTCCAGTGGGCTTTCAAAATCACCAGGCCAGATACCAGATCCCACCCCCTGTGAAATAGGCATACAGGGCTGGGAGAAGCAACCAGAGTGATGTTTCGGAAGGTAAACTGGCAGCATGATTACTGCCCTGCACTTAAGCCTTCTGGCTGGTGTGAGGAACAGGGAGCACCTGGCAAAGCAGTGGGATGCAGTGACATGGGTAATGTTGACCACGATTGCAGAGAATGCATGGAGTCTTCTTTGCCCACATCTATGCAAACTGCTGCTGGGGTTCTGTAATGCAAGTTATACCAGTGCAGTTATGGGCCCAGCATAGGCAGGCTTTCCAGGTCCAGTTGGACCACCAACAGTGGTGCAATCATTAGGTGTGGATGGAGTTGGTAGGTATGACGGTGCTCCAAACCCCTAGAAGAGTTAGTTGTCGTAAGGTGCTGTCCAAGGGTGGTAACTGCTGTAGCCAGTGTCCATGCGTCTTTTGTCTCTGTAAAAGTGTTGTGCCTTCACCATTGGAGGATGGGTGAAATGGCAGACTAAACAGGTGTTTGATGCCGTTTAAAGAACAGAATTGTTCAACAGTGTTGCTGTGAATTGGGCTTCATTGTCTGACACGATGTTTTGAGGAAGCTCATCTATGGTGAGAGTCTGGATGAGTGCATTGCAGTGGATGACATGCTGACTGCATATGGATTGTAAGCATCCATGACAGTAAGCCATATCGTGCCCTGAAAATGGCCTACTAAGTTCAAATGAATGTGGTCCCAGAGGTGATGTGGGAAGGGCCACAGGGTGATGATGGGCACAAGTAGAAGAGCTGTGCACCATGGCTTCCACATCCTTGTTTATCACTGGCTGGTAAGCATGTTGCCACATGACTCGCTGCAAGAGAGGGTCACGATGAGTGATTTGAATAACTGTAATGCGAAACTTGTCAAAAGTTTGTCACCATTCCTTATCTATGTGGAAACGTGGGATTTTGTACTGATCAAATGCTGGGATGAATCCCACAGGCAGATGAGGTTGAGCATCTGCATGCATGTGTTATGTTGTGAGGTTGTATTTTATGGTATAAATATAGAAGCTGAGCAAAAGCTTGCAATGCTGGATCATTGCACTGTACATTCTAGATGACTATAATGCGATCCAAATAGTGCTACCAGCTGTTTGTGGTTGATAATTAAACTGACCTTTGTCCCAGACAGGTAGACATGGAACTTCTTAATTGTAAAGACAGTCGCTAAAGTTTTTTTTTTTTTTATCTAGGATTTGTTCTTATGAGTGAGTGCCAACATCTTTGACACATAGGCTCAGTAACATCATTATTCCTATGCAAGAGCCCTGCACCAATGCCATATGGAAAGGCATCTGTGCCCAAAATCAGTGGACATGGTGGGGAAAAGGGCATAAGGCAGGGCGCTACATGCAGCATACACTTCAACTTCACAGCAGCTGTCCACCTATACTGAATACCTTTCTCCCTCAACTGGTTTAGTGGGAGGAACTTGAGTGATAATTTACCTTTCTCAATCAAGCCTGCAGCTCCTGTACATTTTAGGGGCTAGGTAGAGTGTCAATAGCCATGACTTTGCAGTCAGTGGACTGGATCCCTTCTTTGTCAAGCAAGTGTCTGAGTTATCCTCCAGCTCATGAAAAAAATGGTATTTAAGTAAGCGGCACTTTAGCCCTGCATCATGCAACATAGTAAATAGGGCGCTAAGGCTGCGCAGGTGGTCCTGACTTGCAGTGCCCACGACAACTAGTTAGAGCAAGCAAGGATGGATATGGGTAACTGTTCAGATTTTCTCTGGAAAATTGCCAGAATGATAGCGACCCAAAAGGCAAGTGCTTGTATTTGTATTAGCTGAAGGGAATGTTGATTATCATGATGCATTGTGACTCCTCATCCAGACAGATCTGCAAATATACATTGGCAAGGTCTGTCTTAGAAAAATATTCACCTTCAATAAGCTTTGTGACGAGGTTGTCTATACGTGGTATTAGGTAGGTCTTTACTTGTGCCTGGGCATTGATTGTCGGTATAAAGTCTACAGATATCGGGAGGGAGTCATTGGGTTTCTTAACCCCTACCAGGAATGTCCCCCAAGTGTTGGTTTTAACAGGTTCAGTCTCCCCAGCCTCATGGCTGCATTCGAGTTTCTGCTGGATGCCCTTCCATAAGGAGATTGGAATGGGTTGTGCCCAGCAGAAATGGAGCACTGCGTCTGGACACAAGATATGAGCGTGGAAATCTACGGCACAACCCAGACCATGTTTGAAGGTAGTTGCAAAAGTGGCACAAAGGTCATTGAGTTCCCCAGGAGACATGAACCTCGACAGTGATTTAGAATGCAAACAATGTGAAGTTTTCCAGACCAAAAATGTTTCTGGATGAGCAGCTATTGATAACTAACAGTTTTATCAGCTGTGTGACCTTTTTGTAGGCAATAGTGGTTGCAAATTTGTCGCAGAGGGGAATCTGCATCTACATTACTACTCTGCAATTCACAAGTAAGTGCCTTGCCGAGGGTTCATCAGACTACCATCAAGCTATTTTTCTGCTGTTCCAGTCTCGAACAGCACATGAGCCGTTAAATCTTTCCGTGTGAGATCTGTTACTTATTACAATGATCAATTCTTCCTGTCTAGGTTAATGCCAACAAAATATTTTTGCATTTCGAGATTGGTGATTGAAATTTCATAGAAAGATCCTGCTGCAAGAAAAAAGAAAAAAAGAAGAAGAAAAAAGCCTTTGGTTTAATTATTTCCACCCTAATTCACGTATTATGTCTGTGGCATTCTGTCTCCTATTTCATGAAAATACAAAATGAGTTCCCCTTCTTGAACTTTTCCTGTGTTCTCTATCAGTCTTATCTTATGCAGATCCCACACCATGTAGCAATACTCCAGAAGAGGACGGACAAGAATAATTGTAATCCCTAAGTATTCAGTTAAATTCAAAGATTTGTGTGATTTATTACGTAACTGAAATGTAGCAGATTCCTTTTAGTACTCATGTGAATTGCTTCACACTTTTCATTATTCATAGTCAGTTGTCACTTTTTGCACCATACAGATATGTTTAAATCATTTTGTGATTAGTTTTGATTGAATTGTCACCATAAGTGACCAACAAACGGGAGGGTTTGGCCAATTCTGGGGACTTCAGATGAACATACATTTGGAGGTTCACCAAGAAAACAGAAGTCCTGTGTCCACCTGGAAGTTGAAGTCTTGGTTCGCAGTTGTGAAGTTGATGAACAACTTAATAGTGATAGGGCCACCCTGAGGAACAATTGCATGAACTTCATGCACCATCCATAGCACATGCAGAGAACAGGGTTCAGTGTCTGCTGGTTTATGGCAGACAGTTTGGAGATGCTCATGTTTTCCACAATGGACACAGTGTGCCCACTGATCCAGACAGTCCACATTCATGTGCACTGCAAAACACTGTGGACATACAGAAGACCCTGCTGCCCTCACTGACATTATGTGACAGGCTTTTCAGGAGCTATCACCACGTCAGAAGTTGATGAATCACTGTGCCGCAATGTGGGAAGTGGTTTATGAGTATTCTTTGAACTAACAAATGTGACCATAGGCGTGCACAGGGGGCAATAAGTGGATTTACTGCCCATGTTTCCAAGCTGTTTGGAAATGCACATTGCTAGCAACATCAGTCAGCACCCCAAGTGAAGCAAAGCAATGTTTCATTATACCACATTGTGCTACAACTACACTCATGCTCATAAATTAAGGATAATCACAGAATGTGGTGCCACACAACGTGGCACTACACATAACTGGCGCTAATGGCATAGGCACATAGGGAACACACGACACAGATCTGTAAGTCCATGGTATTGGTGATAAGTTGAGAAAACCGTCCCAAATTACATGTGCTACAAAACGCCACTGTTTCCTGTGCATGTACCCTGACATCAATATGGGATATGATCACCATGCACACGTACACAGGCCAATCAATGGGTTGGCATACTCTGGATCAGGTGGCCAAGAAGCTGCTGGGGTATAGCCTCCCATTCTTGCACCAGTGCCTGTCAGAGTTCCTGAAGTGTCTTAGGGGTTTGAAGATGTGCAGAGATACGTTGGCCGAGAGCATCCCAGATGTGCTCAATGGGGTTTAGGTCTGGAGAACAGGCAGGCCACTCCATTCACCTGATATCTTCTGTTTCAAGGTACTCCTCCATGATGGCAGCTCGTTGGGGCCGTGCGTTATCATCCATCAGGAGGAAGGTGGACCCACTGCACCCCTGAAAAGGCAGACATACTGGTGCAATCTGACGTCCTGATACACCTGACCTGTTACAGTTCCTCTGTCAAAGAAATGCAGGGGTGTACGTGTACCAATCATAATCCCACCCCACACCATCAAACCATGACCTCCGTACAGGTCCCTTTCAAGGACATTAAGGGGTTGGTATCTGGTTCACGCCAGATGAAAACCGCGAGAATCACTGTTCAGACTATACCTGGACACGTCCCTGAACATAACCTGGGACCACTGTTCCAATGACCATATACTGTGTTCTTGCCACCAGGCTTTACAGGCTCTCCTATGACCAGGGGTCAGTGGAATGCACCTTGCTGGTCTCCGGGCAAATAAACCATGTCTGTTCTATCGTCTGTAGACTGTGTGTCTGGAGAGAACTGTTCCAGTGGCTGCGGTAAGGTCCCGAGCAAGACTACCTGCAGTACTCCGTGGCTGTCTGCGGGCTCTGATGGTGAGGTATCGGTCTTCTTGTGGTGTTGTACACTGTGGACATCCCATACTGTAGTATCTGGACATGTTTCCTGTGTACTGGAATCATTGCCATAATCTTGAGATAACACTTTGTGGCACACGGAGGGTCCATGCTGTGACCTGCTGTGTTAGACCAGCCTCCAGTCGCCCTAGCATTCTACCCTTCATAACGTCATCAATATGTGTTCTTTGAGCCATTTTCAACACACAGTCACCATTAGCATGTCTGAAAACATCTGCACACTTACTCGCTGCACCCTACTCTGACATGCACCAACACACCTCTGCATATGTGGACTGCTGCCTGCGCCACCATGCAACGACCACAGTTCAAATGCTCCACACGGTCAAACCCTTAGGTGATTTAGACCTGGAAACTGCCTGCAAGAGTGTTGTTTCACCATGTATCAGCATTATCCTTAATTTATGAGCATGAGTGTACATTTAGCATTGTGATCTGTAAGATCTGCCACGAACTAGGAGATTAGTGGCTGCCATGTGCAAACTATAGTGACATGCTCCATAATTGTGCTGCTACCATCATCTCTGATATATTCTGAAGATGATAATCGTGGGTATTTCAGTAGTTACATATTTATGGAATTTTGCCTCAGTTCTTGAAAGTTTCCATTGATGCTCTTCTCTCTTCCACTAATTGAGGTTGTCTTCTGATTTATACCTCCTAGCAAGTGGGTCAAAATCATCTATTCATTCTCTCAGCGACCACACCGGCTCCGAAATGGAAGATAACAGAGAGAGGGCCGAAAAATTGAATTCAGTGTTCTGAAGTTGTTTCACCGCAGAAGATCATAACACTGTCCCTCCTTTCAATCGTCATACGAATGTCGAAATGGCAGATATTGAGATAGTCGATCGCAGAGCTGAAAAGCAACTACAATCACTTAGTAGTGGAAAGGCTTCAGGCCCAGGTGAGACACCTATAAGATTCTATAAAGATTATGCGAAAGAACTTGCTCCCTTTCTAGCAGTAATTTATCATAGATCGCTTGAGCAACGAAAGGTACCTAATGACTGAAAAAAAACACAGGTCATTCTCATTTTTGAGAAAGGCTGTAAGACAGATCCACACAATTATAGACCTACATCATTGACATCAATCTGTTGTAGAATTATGGAACATGCTTTATGCTTATCAATTATGACGTTTTTGGAAAATGAACAGCTCCTCTATAAAAATCAACATGGATTCCACAGATAGACATCCTGCGGAACTCGGCTCACTCTGTTCCTCCATGAGATCCACAGCACAGTGGACAACAGCGCTCGGGCTGATGCCATGTTCCTTGACTTCAGTAAGGCATTTGACACCATCTCGCATTGCCGTTTAATGAAAAAAAAATACAAGCTTACAGAGTATCAGAGCAGAGCTGCGATTGGGTTCAGGACTTTCTTGCAGATGGAAATCAACACGTCCCTCTTAATGGAACTAAATTGACAGAGGTAAAGGTAATATCTGGAGTACTATTGGGAAGTGTGATAGGCCTGTTACTGTTTACAATATATGTAAATGATCTAGTAGAAAGCGTTGGATGCTCTTTAAGGCTATTCGCAGATGGTACAGTTGTTTATACCAAAGTATCAACGCCAGAAGATAGTAAGAATTTGCAGAACGACCTGCAGAGAATTGATGAATGATGCAGACTCTGGCAGTTGACTCTGAACCTAAATAAATGTAACATATTGCGCAGACATGGGAAAAGAAATTCACTACTATACAGCTACGCTGTTGATGACAAACAGCTGAAGACAGCATCTGCCATAAAATATCTAGGCGTAACTATCCAGAGTGACCTTAAGTGGAATGACCATATAAAACAGATAGTGGGAAAAGCAGACACAAGACTCAGATATATCAGAAGAATCTTAGGGAAATGTAACTCACCCATGAAAGAAGTGGCTTATAAGGTGCTTGTTCCCCTGATTCTTGGGTATTGTTCATCTGTCTGGAATCCCTATCAGATAGGACTGATAGAGGAGATGACAAGATCCTATGAAGAGTGGCGTGTTTCGTCACGGGATTGTTTAGCTGGTGAGAAAGCAATACCGAGATGCTAAACAAACTCCACTGGCAGACATTGCAAGAGAGACGTTGTGCTGTTGAAATTTCAGGAGTCAGACAACATATTACTCCCCCCTCCCCCTCCCCCCCCCCCCCCCCACCCCCTACCGCCCCACCCCACCCCCACCCACATACATCTCGCGTATTGACCACGAGGAGAAAATTCAAGAAATTAGAGCCAATACAGAGGCTTAGTGATAGTCATTCTTCCCACACACTATTCGCGAGTGGAAAAGGGTTGGAGGGATCAGATAGTGGTACTGAAAGTACCCTCTGCCACACGTCATTATGTGGCTTGCGGAATATGATGTAGATGTAGATCTTTTGGTACTGTTCTTTCTACTTTAGTATCCTGAAAAGTTTCTATTAACATCATGAAAAATCATAAGAGTTTTAGGCTATGCCAGTGCTGGAACAGTTTGAAGCACTAGAATCCACCCAGAAGCCAGTTGTACTGAATAAATCAAGTCACTTGATTATTGCCTACTAGTAGAGATACTTACACGGGACACAGCCTGAAACGTCTGCTGTGACCTGCCACAGTCGGCAAAATTCTTACAATTTCATTGCATTATATATCTGCTGTGGTGGTCTCTCATCTCACATCATATTCGTTTAAACTTACTGCGAATTAAAATAAATCCCACTTCTATAGGAAACCAATAGAGAAAGTAACAATATTGTGAAAAGGAAAGTTGCTACTCACCATATAGCGGAGATGCTGAGTGGCAGATAGGCACAACAAAAAGACTGTCACAAATAATAGCTTTCAGCCAGTAAGGCCTTCATCAGAAGTAGACGGCAAACATAACACACACACACACACACACACACACACACACACACACACACACACACACACACACACTCACACACACACGACTGCAGTCTCAGGCAACTGTGGCTGGCTTCAGTTGCCCGAGACTGCAGTTGTGTGTGTGTGTGTGTGTGTGTGTGTGTGTGTGTGTGTTTGCCATCTAATATTTGTGACAGTCTTTTTGTTGTGCCCATCTGCAACTCAGCACCTCTGCTATGTGGTGAGTAGCAACTTTCCTTTCCACAATATTGTTGCATTCCATCCTGGATTTTCCATTGTTTAATAAAGAAAGTTTGTTCCCTAAGGCTAAAAAGCAATATGTCACAACTGGTCTCGTATTTGAGAGGAGTGTGGTTGAAATCCCCAGCCAACTAATCTGGTTTAGGTTATTTGTGGTTCCTCTCAATTATATGAAATGAGTGCAGAATGTTACTTTTGATAAGATCATATGTGAATTATTTTCTCCATCTTGTCCAATACAAGCTTGTTTCTAATTATCTTGTTATTGGTGGGACATTAAACTGTAATCTTCAATCCATTTTTCTTCTTTCTTTGCTTCCAGCAGCTTATTAGTCTTACTCAGAAAATTGTCTTAAAATTTCATGCTATTTGTCAGTCCTTATGCTATAATTATATCAATACTTATACACATAAATTTTGATCTTTCACTGCATCAGCTTCATAATCTGTCAGTGCTGAAGTGAAATCTGTGAATACTAAAATGCGCATATATACATCCTTGCCTCAATATATACTCCTCTTCTCCCAACCTCTCCCCCTCCCCCCCTCAGATCAGACCCTAAATTGCAATGATATGTACTGTTGAGTTGGTACCACCATGCATCACACCTGTGCACATCCCATTCAAATCCATCTCTGCCATGTATGCCTTGATCAACCCAATGGAGTTCTATTTCCTCTCATATTCATTTAGGCTGCTGAAAAGACATAGCCTAGGGATCCCATTGCAAGCTTTAAAGAGCCTGACAAAAGTGCATCTGCAGAAAGCTCCAATCTTTTTCCAGCTCAGCCTCATAGTGTGTGCCCGTTCCATAATGATCTTTCTACCTGAAACCCTCCTGGCCACTCTAAAATTTCTTTCATGATTAATTGCTTTTAATTTTTCTAAATTTACTGGGGATGTAACTTTGTATGCTATTCGTAGTGGATATATTTCCATATTTGTTTCAATCTCTTTTGTTACTGTGCTGATGCAGTGGGAGACTACAATGGATTTCAGTTTCTTCAGAGTGTCTGTGGACCCTCTTATTGACTGTCAAGATTGTAAACTTTTGTCTGGATCCTTTACCCTTCTTTCCCTAGCACCTCCACAGATATTATGCCTTTTCCTGTAATTTAGCTTGTTGCTCACTGGACTCACGTCCTCAGTAGTGCCTTCAGTGTCATCTTCCACTTTACATGATTATTATCTGGAAAAATAATCTTCAGTTAATCATTTAGCAATTCTTTGCCCTTTCAAGATTATTTTTATTTTATAAATCTAATGTTGCATGATTCTTGTAATAATTATAGTATTACTGTTTCATTTGCAGTTGCTGGGAGATTTACTGGAACAACAGATCAGACTAGAAGATGAGATTCAGCGTGCTCACCGAGAGCGTGAATCAGAAAGACGACGTTTAATTGAACATTTGCAAACAGGTATGACAACTGAAATTGTGATTGGACCCAAAAAAAATCTTTTTTTTTTTTTTTTAAACATCTCAGAATCTTTAACTCCTCATTGTAGAAAGTTGCAAATTTGTTCTTATTATGTATCAGGTAGTTGAGCACCAGTGTAATTTCTTGATAACTTGTGATGCTATCTGGGAATTTTACCAAGTTTCCTTTTGCAAAGGACAATTCTGTGTTGTGCATAATTTACTTTCATTTGTGTTTCAGTTGAGCAAACAACAGACCATATGATTTCTCAACTGCTGTCATTAAGTGCAAGCGAAGCTAATGTGGAGCATTTGCAGCATCTCTTAGAGAAAGAACGACAGCAAGAAGAGCAGCTTTTCAATTTACGACAAGAGGAGTATCAGCACCTGCATCAACAGGAAATACTTAGTGAGTATGATGAGGAAGATATAATTGATCATGCTGCTTGTGTAATACTGTAACACACTTGTAGGATACCACAGAAAGTAAAGTATCCCAGGAACAAAATACAGGTTGATTCTTGCAGAGGAGATAATAGCAAACAGCCTCTTTTTATAATGCTATTTACTCAAATAAATAGCACCATTACTGATTCTGAACCGACTGGTTTGTCATCAGATGTCTTGTTCACTTTAAGATACATTTTTGTTGTATTTTACATTAATTTTTTGGGCTTTTTCAAATTATTAATGTTAATTTGTTTACATCATTTGTTGTTTGAAATCATTATAAGGCACAGTTACCATTAAATAGACAGTTTCACACACTGTGCTTTGGTTGTAGGGCACCACCAGCCCAAGGAATTTTCACCGTATGGGGGAAAAAAAAGTGAAAGTAATGTAAACTACTACAGAAATGTATCCCAATGTGAACAAGCCGTCTGATGACAAAACTGTCAGTTGGAAACCAGTAATGGTACTACTTATATGAGTAAATAGCATTATAAAAATTGACTGGTTGCTGTCATCTTCTCTACAAGAATCAGCCTGTGTTTTGTTATTTTGTATACAATCACAGTCTCAAAATGTGTTTTCAACAAAATAGCAGAAATAAAATATTAGCAGTTAATTCCACATTTTTGTTGTTGTTCTGGTCTTCAGTCCAAAGACTGCTTTGATTCAACTCACCACGCTGTTATATCCTGTGCAAGCCTCTGCGTGACTGTTGCATCCACACCCATTTGAACTGGCTTACAGCCTTGGTCCCCCCACAATTTTGACCACCATTATGAAATTGATAATTCTTTCACCCCATAAGCTGTGTAATATCAGTCAATCACTTGTTTTGGTTAAGATGTGCAATAAATTTCTTTTTTTTCCCAATCTGATTCAGTACCTCCTCAATAGTTACTCCATTTATTCGTCTAATCTTCATCATTCTTTATTTGCACCACATTTCAAAAGCTTCTGTTCTCTTCTTGTCTGAATTGCTTATCTTCTATTTTTTCACATCTGTACCAGGGCATACTCTAGAAAAATACTTTCAAAAACAACTTCGTAATGTTGAAATTTGTATTTGTGTTAACAAATACCTCTTTTTATACTTCTTGTGTTACAGACTGTTTGCATTTTATATCCTCTCTACTTCAGCTGTCGTCAGCTATTTTGGTGCCCAAATAGCAAAACTCATCTGCTGCTTATTTACAGTAAGAAATACATATTGCTAGAAGTTTTAAAAAAAGTGTTACTAGTTTTTTAGAACTGCAGGATTGTCTAACTCCCAAGAGAAGCAAAGTAGTCATGAATTTAACTCCTTTCATATGAGCAATATTTTCATACTGCTACCATATTGGATGTAACAAATTGTACACTTATACATAATTTCCTGTACGTACTGTTTCCTTGTTCACACACACATTGTGTCATAACTTTCATGCTATCTTGTGGTAAGAGCCTCATAGGTGTGTATTGGCTACTTTCTGCTCATCTTTACAGCTCCTATTCTTTGTGGTCCATTTCCTCCTCCCCCCCCCCCCCCCCTCTCTCTCTCTCTCTCTCTCTCTCTCTCTCTCTCTCTCTCTCTGTCTCTCTCTCTCTCTGTGTGTGTAGACAACATTCCATTAGAACTACTGACGGCCTTGGGAGAGCCAGTCCTGACAAAACTCTACCATCTGGTGACCAAGATGTATGTGACAGGCGAAGTACCCTCAGACTTCAAGAAGAATATAATAATTCAAATCCCAAAGAAAGCAGGTGTTGACAGATGTGAAAATTACCAAACTATCAGTTTAATAAGTCACAGCTGCAAAATACTACAAAATACTAACGAGAATTCTTTACAGACGAATGGAAAAACTGGTAGAATCCGATCTCGGGGAAGATCAGTTTGGATTCCGTAGAAATATGGGAACACGTGAGGCAATACTGACCTTACGACTTATCTTAGAAGAAAGATTAAGGAAAGGCAAACCAACGTTTCTAGCATTTGTAGACTTAGGGAAAGCTTTTGGCAATGTTGACTGGAATACTCTCTTTCAAATTCTAAAGGTGGCAGGGGTAAAATACAGGGAGCGAAAGGCTATTTACAATTTGTACAGAAACCAGATGGCAGTTATAAGAGTCGAAGGGCATGAAAGGGAAGCAGTGGTTGGGAAGGGAGTGAGACAGGGTTGTAGCTTCTCCCCAATGTTATTCACTCTGTATATTGAGCAAGCAGTAAAGGAAACAAAAGAAAAATTCGGAGTAGGTATTAAAATCCATGGAGAGGAAATAAAAACTTTGAGGTTTGCCGATGACATTGTAATTCTGTCAGAGACAGCAAAGGACTTGGAAGAGCAGTTGAACGGAATGGACAGGATGAACATCAACAAAAGCAAAACGAGGATAATGGAATGTAGTCGAATTAAGTCGGGTGATGCTGAGGGAATTAGGTTAGGAAATGAGACACTTAAAGTAGTAAAGGAGTTTTGCTATTTGGGGAGCAAAATAACTGATGATGGTCGAAGTAGAGAAGATATAAAATGTAGACTGGCAATGGCAAGGAAAGCGTTTCTGAAGAAGAGAAATTTGTTAACATCGAGTATAGATTTAAGTGTCAGGAAGTCGTTTCTGAAAGTATTTGTATGGAGTGTAGCCATGTATGGAAGTGAAACATGGCCAATAAATAGCTTGGACGGGAAGAGAATAGAAGCTTTCGAAATGTGGTGCTACAGAAGAATGCTGAAGATTAGATGGGTAGATCACATAACTAATGAGGAGGTACTGAATAGAATTGGGGAGAAGAGGAGTTTGTGGCACAACTTGACAAGAAGAAGGGACCGGTTGGTAGGACATGTTCTGAGGCATCAAGGAGTCACAAATTTAGCATTGGAGGGCAGCATGGAGGGTAAAAATCGTAGAGGGAGACCAAGAGATGAATACACTAAGCAGATTCAGCAGGATGTAGGTTGCAGTAGGTACTGGGAGATGAAGAAACTTGCACAGGATAGGGAAGCATGGAGAGCTGCATCAAACCAGTCTCAGGACTGAAGACCACAACAACAACAACAACAACAACAACAACAAATATGACCATCATATGCTGTAAGTTCCCAGGACTATACCCCCTCCCAGCACTAGTTAATAATCACAACATTACATCTTTTGCCCATGGACAGCTTAGATTGTAGCCAGCTTGTTGAGACTAAACTGAATTTTAAAGAGCAAATCAGTTGTAGTAGATGCTAAAAGATACTGTCATTTCTTAAAGTAAGTCTGTTCTTCAGTGCTTCATGTGTGGCTCCAAATGTGTCAGTTGGGAAGTATGAAATTTTCATCAACAGCACAAAATTCTGAAAACTGGTTGGACTGTTCAACAATATGTCAAACCAGGAGTCGGAAGGGGGACTTTCTTGGTTCAGTCCTATGTATTAAAAGTGTTTCCACTGTTCAATTTTAGTCTATGTTTAGGAGGATTATCACAGGCATCTAAATGAATGCTGGGTCTGGGTGAATCTTTACAACAGTGATGCAGAACATGCAGGTTTCAATGTAAATATTTCTTCAACTTGCTGTTCAAATTTAAGAACTAATATTGCTGGATGTGAATTTTTGTTAGGGATTTACACTAAAAAAATCCTGTTAGATTAGAAATGCATGCTGAATTGAGAATCAAACCCATAACTTTTGCTATTCATGGGCAAATTCTGTACCAACTAAACTTTCCAAGCGTGACACTCAGCTTGCCTTCACAGGTTTACTTCTGGCAGGAACTCTCTTCTACCTTTCAAACATCACAGAAGTTTCCCTGCTTACCTAGTTGGACTAGCACTCCTGGAAAAAATGTCGTGGAGAAACAGCTTAGCCATAGCCTGGAGAATGGTTTCCAGAATTAATTTTCAGTTTGCAATTGAGTGTGTGCTGATTTGAAACTTCGTGGCAAATTAAAACTGTGGGGCAGACCATGACTTGAACTTAAAACTTCTGCCTTGAAGTCTGGAAAGTAGGACAGAGGTACTGGTGGAAGTACTGCTGTGAGGGTGCTTCATGAGCTGTACATTGTTAGCTTAATCAGTGGAGCATTTTCCTACAAAAGGCATATGTTCTGTGTTCAAATCGTGGTTCATTACACAATTTTAATCCACCAGGAAGCAACAATGTGATGTACAGTTTATGTCCAAAATAATTTTACAACCTTCTGTGAGTGGATTTCTCACTCTAACAGAAGAAGCAGACTATAATGACAGATACACACAAATCTTTCATTACTGAAAGAACATTCTTCAAAACCATGACATCAGAAACCAATCGTGAATGTCCAAAATGTCCTCACTGCATGCACACACCATGAACTGTTGCAAACTTTGGAACCCCAATAGACTGCATAAAATAGTTTTACTTATATCCATGACAGTTTGATGAAGTGTCCCTGCATTAGGAAAGTCCACTGCACATACAAGTTAAGTGATATGATCTTTCAGATAATAATAAAAGGTATTGACTCCCAAGAAGTGTGTAGACTGTGGCACTGGTTCTCACCGTTGTATACCTTGTTCTTCACAGATATTATCTAGTGCACCTTCAATAATGTGACTGAAGTATACTTATTTATACGTTTTATATACTTTCATTTCCTGTTGTCATATAGGATTATCTGCAAGAGTAATTCAGCCAATCAAAAGACAATACGTAATGCAGCAGTACAAATACTGCGCACAATATGTGACTATACACAATGCAGAACTTGCTTCAAAAGTTGTGGAATTATAGTACTCATTTTCCAATACTCAATACATAATAATAATAATAATAATAATAATAATAACAATAATAATAATAATGAAAATGGATTGTGAATGAACTGTGATTTGTGAAACCACATTACACCATACAAAAATAATTTCTGTGAAGAGTTTTCTCATAGTGTAGGATTCATTGCGGGATCTTTATTTGTGTGTAAACATTTTTAACACATGATAGGCTGATATATAGTGAGAAATTTGGACTGTGGAAATTAAACATTAAATTTAAATATGTATTATTAGCCTCTCAAAACAAAATACATCTTGCTAGACACTCCCATTCTACAAATTATATGATCATTTACTCCAAGAATTGAAGACTTGCTAGCTGCATGATTGGAAAGTGTGTTGACCATAAAGAGAGATCTATTCTTGCATAATTTAGCTAATTCTTTGGAAATTATTAGTTGCAGTGATGGAAATAGTAAGTAAGCTGTAGCAAAGAATCAGCAGCTTCTTAGCTTAAATGAGGACATGCAAGCTTTCTTTCAGTGTAGAAAATTTCTGATAATTTTATTATTCTTAATTGCAGCTGTGTGAGCACAAAGAGAATGTTGTAGTTCATGATAAATAATTCTTAATACAACTTGCAGGTTAGTTTCTGACAGCTATCTCTCTTTGCTGAAATATAGCTTTTCACATCCCACATCTGTGATGGTTCTCCTCTATAAGTACCTACCAAACACATACAAATAAGTCTCTTTCCTCCCATCACCATCTTTCTCACTGTTCAGTTTGATTCATATCTACTTATTTCTTTACTATTACTGTTACTTTTCTCCTATTTCTTTGGTTACCACATTTTGTGTGGTTTCCGAATTATGTTTTATTTTGAATTTAAATATTAGTCACACAAGAACCAATCACATTGGAGGGTGTACAATACTGCTCAAAAAGTAAAGAACACTTTTGATTATCAGTATAATTTGAATTTTAACACATTTTTGACATTCAGAATTAGGATCCAATCACCAAAATCACACAAGAAAATTAAGTCATGTCATAAATAAGACTACAGACCTGGTTGATTCAGTTGGTGATGTGAGGTAGAATCAAGGGCAAGACAGTGGTAAGAAATATTTTGATGTTACAGTAGTTAGTACAATGTCTGCTTAGCTCTGTGGCTGTGAAGTGCAGCCATTAATTTTGTTGTATATTGCTGTTTTAATATATTGAATACACAAAATCGACACAACAGTTCTCAATCGTTAACAGGAAATTTCCGCCCTCCAATAGATACAGAATGTTGTTTCTTTAATATCTCAACCAGAAGCTTCCAACATGTGTTCTACTAAATGGTGTGTGGATGTGGTGGTTAATAAATCCCTAACTTTCTGCCATTCTCCTCCCAAGTGCTCCAAAGGTCGTTATAAGCTTTTGCCATGTGTTCTGGTCAGTTTTCTCATCTGGTCCGTTTTGTCTCTGCCTGCATATTTTCAGTGGAGCTGAGGTCTAGTGGAGGAGGAGACCATATACGGACTGATATCTCATTTTGTTCTGGATACTACTACTGCACCATCGCAGACATTTTAATTGGAGACTGACTCCTGCCCCTACAATCTGTCATTCACAAAATAATTTTAATCAGAGTATACTAGACTATAATTTACTGACAAAAATACTGATTATCAAAAAAATATTACGTTCTGCCAGTCATAATTGATGTTTTCAGCAAATGGTAATCACAGAATCAGTGTTCATCATGGAGTGTCTCCTTGATAGCTGCACATCTGCTATGTAATCCAGACTTCCAAAGTTGTCAGTAAATGCCAGGAATTCCAATAATATCAGGATCATTCAGTAAATAACTCCCACAGTTGTTGTTTTTTTTTTTCAGAAAATGTTTATTCTTTAGAGTTAGAATTTGGTGACAATATCAGTTCAACATTTCTTTTGCAGGTACTATTTTTCTACTGCGCCCCATCACATTGTATGGCCTTATGCCAGCATTGTGGAACAGCATATATTTTCTGGTGGTAAAAACTCTTGTGCTGTGCTAATATCCATATTTTCACTACTTTAATTGTGTTCTCATTATCTTCAAAGTGTGTCCTAAGTAGAGAATCTGTAAGTGATGCAAACAGGTGAAAACCACACCTATTTATTGATGTGTTCCTGGGTTCTGAGACTTGTGTGTCAACGTGCTTTGTCGTGTTGGATTCTTATCAAACCAAACATGTCAGATGGTTCTTGAGTTTGCCTACTGTTTTCGCATATGCATCTGAATTAATGGCTGACCCTTCTAGCAGACGTCCACGAGAATGGCTCCCTCGCTTTCCCAAAAGACTGTCCTCATTACTTTCCCAGCAGAAGAAGCAAAAAAGTCTGCAATTGAATTTCATGACCCGTTTCTGTCCAGCTGACAATCAGATGTATTCTGGGAAATTAACTGTATAGTTTCTAACAAAAAAACTTAGAGCCACAAATGTGATCCGTTCACTTATGTGAAAATGAACACATCTACTGTTATAATTATGTGTCCAACAGTCTGCACAAGTTTCCAACACTATACACTGCAGAAATCTGAAGAGGAAGTTTTATATCAATTGAGCAGTCTGTATGCTGCATCTGCAAGTTATGTAGTGGTTAATGGTAAGAGACATCCAATATATACATTAATTTTTTGAGGCCACATTTTTTTAATACTTGGTTCTATGTGTTGAAACTAAATGTATTTAAGAAGCAATCATAATTTACTTCACTTTCTGCCATGCCAGAAATAGCAACTACATCCAAAAATGTTTTTATAACTGGTTTCGTTTTGTACAATTTTTTCGTCAATATCATCTGTGAGAAATCGAACAAATATCATGTTGCGCACTTTTTATAGAAACACAGATATATCATCCACATTTGAGATCCATTAGTGGATCTGTAAAGAATTAAGTTGACTGATAGTGATATAATAGGTGTTTAACAAGATATTAACAAAAAATGGCCCATATTTGAAACATGCTAATGCAGACAGGTGTGAGAACTTGGTGGCTGCCTACGGTAGTGTCTGAAAGTTCTGTGGTTACTGTCTTGGATACAGCACTGTACGCTGCAAGTAATAGGTTGACACTATAGGTTGGGTATAGGAACCAACCCCTATGATTAAGTTTTTGAAGAGTATGTGAAAAAGTAAAAAACAGGGCTATGCTACAATGCTAGCAAGTAAGTGAAAATTCCTTCTTTGTTGTAGATAGTTATGCTGCATTTGTCAAAAACCATTTTCAGATGCAATGGAGGCACTGCTAGAAGAAGAAGGGAAACATGAACAGAAGTTGAGGGAGTATGAGCAAGACAGAGCTGAGACAACTCGCACATTGTTGAGCCAGTGAGTAAAGTTGCATCCTTTCTTCTTTTTCCTTCAGAAAATTCTTCCTCATGTTGACCGTAACTCTGCCTATTGTTAGGATGTAATTGAAATAAATTTGTGTTCTATATGTTGTTGTTATTTCAATCCGGAATTTCATATTGTGGCCTTTTCCTTTTAAAAAGTTCTGCTAATCTTATGACAGATTCTATGACCTAGAGTCAGTGGCATACAGATACAACTAAATAAATATTGTATTATATTAATTGAACTAATAATTAGACTGGATTTATCTAAACATATAAACGTTACTGGCAGTCATGTAGGACTTATCTCGTTTAAAGTTCTTTAATTTTAATGTTCCTCATAGCTTAATTTCAGTTGTGTGCTTGCCATTTATTCATTTGAAATAATATATCTGTATGTCATTCTATATAGTACCAAAAACATACAAATAAGGAAATTATACCCAATTAAACTTAAGTTACAATGTGATGGCCTATAGGCTTTTGACTTACAATGTTAGTAATCATAATTAAATTCAGTATATTAATTTATGTTTATAAATTGAACTGTCTAAATATTATATTTAAATTTTATAATTAATAGTTTAACATTGCAAGGAATAAAATAAAATGAAAAAAGTATCAGTATCTGGGGAAACCGAACCAGGATCTGCAAATTATCATCCTATGCTCGAGACCACTCACCCACCATGGAGTCTTGAAAATGGCACGCTAAAAATCCCTCATACTCTGTGTTTGCACAATATGCATGTTCAAAGAAAACTGCTGACTTTTTGAATTCGGCAATTTGTGTCAAATGATTGACTCCATATTAAATACTTGTTCAGAACATATCTGCCCATCCTAAAACCAACTTCATGTTCACTTAAATTACACTCCAGTATTGTTTCCACTCTGCTTACTGTAGTCTTGGAAAATATGTTACATGCAGCTTGCTGCAAAGAAAGTTGTTAACATCTTGTTTATTGCCTTTCTTGTGTAGTGGATGTATCATGCCTTCCACTCTCCTGGGAGTTTTTCTGTCTTCCAGATTTTTTCAATAATTAATTTTAGCTTTTTTTTTATTTTTGATAGAGACCTAAAAATGTTCCGCTATAATAGAGTCTTCCCGACTAGTTTTGTAAGGTTTTAACAAATTCAGTTTCTTTGATAATGGGATAAACCTTCTAAATTTTCAAGCGTGAGTGAATATTGGAGCTTATTGATTGAGCAGTTAAGAAGCTGATCATAATATTTTGCAAGTGTTTCGAAATTTCCTGTGTTACGTATGCCAAATTAGTAAGCCTATCCCATGCACCTCTGTTGTTATATTTACATTTGAGGTACATCAGCTTAACTCTGTAAATGTCACTTTCTCCTCCAGACGTCTACTAGAAAAGTGCCTCTTTAGCAGATCATCTACAGAAAACACTTTCATACTGCTTCATGTACTCACTTGTTTTACCGCTATTTAGCCTGTAGCCTTTTGACATACAGGGATAGCAATCATAACTATAAGGAGTATATTAATTGTGTGTGTATAAATTGAAGTGTTATTTTTAAATTTTATAGTGGATAGTTCAACGTTGTGAGGAAGAAAGTAAAATGGAAAAAAGAATGTTGGTATCACCAGGAATCGAACCCAGATCCACAAATTACCAATCTATATGCCTTAATTGTGTGCCCACAATGCCATCACAACAGTAGTTGTTTAAAACATCAGTCTGGGCACAGTGGCTAGAGACAATAGTTGTGTGTGTGTGTGTTGTGCTTGTGTCTGTTTTCTACTTTAGAAGAAGGCCTCATGGCTAAAAGCTAGAATATATAGCAGTCTTTTTATTGTGTCTGTGTGTGACTCAGTGTCTCCTCTATATGGTAAGATTCTATTATTTTCATTGTATTTCTGTTAGAACTTTGTTTGATGAAATGTTACTGTCTTTGCATAGAAGCGGTTGCTGTAATCAGACTGAAAGCTTGCTGAACAATTGTCAGAAAACTGATTCCATATTCTATAGTAGGCTACTTTGACGAAAACTGTTGAACAAATCTTGACGATTGTAATTGTTACTTTCATATCGTCACTTTTGTAAAGGACAGTAATGTCAGAGGAAGTTATGTATAAAGTGAAACTGAATATTTACAGTTTTGTTGCATATTTATTGCCTCCCTCCCTTCCCCCCTCTCTTCCCCTCCCTCCTCTCCCTCCTCCCCACCCCACCCCCACCCCACCAACACCCCCACCTACCCACCCATCCATCCTCAATTCGAGTGTGATTGAATGTATGATATTGCATTGCATATAAAACTCTTGTTACATTGGTTTTCATTATACACTTGTGACAACTTTATGGGTTTAGTTAATAACAGGAAAAATTTTGATGACAATATTGTGTGTCTGCCTTGCAGTATAATTTTCTGTGTGCATAGATTATGTATTTTTTTAGAATTTTGTGCACTATGAACAGTGACATACTACTTTCAATTCAGGGAACTGGAAAATAACGAGCAGCTGCTGAGCTTATTGTCAAACCAGGATCAGAACAAGAATGAGCTCTTGAGAAGATTGCACAAAGATGAGGAGTTGCAACGTGCAGCTGTTGGGGCCCTGTTGGAGCGAGGTGATGCACGCTCATGGGGGCTTGTGCAGCAAGTGGCTATTGTAAGCTCCCAGCTAAGTGCACTTACTGCCCTTGAACTGGAACGCAGGCGTCTTGATGTAGCAGAGCATGTGGTAAGTTTTAGGTTTTGTATTGTTACTTTGCTTTTTGATTCTCATATTTTGCCTTTTTTTTTTTAACAAACTAACAAATTAAGGACATTTTCACATAAGCGATAATTTAATCAATCTGGAAAAGAAATTGGTAGTTTTAGATGAGAAAAAAAAATCGTAATTGATTGATCTGAATACCACAGACCATAGCACAATTCAAAGGAATGAATAATGTGAATAAACTATTCAGAGGCAGGAATGCACCTACCTATGCAACTGCTAATAGGTGGTCCACTGCTACAAACTGAGTTTTGTAGGAAGTGAGAAGTATCATGTCCCATATGCGGCGCAAGTTCATTACAGCTGTGCCTCAATATGTGATTTATTGCTTCATGCTACTTACGTAATGAACGTTTTGATAGGAACAATACAGTATAACATAACATCATAGACACCATCACTTGTTTCTAAATGCTGAATAGTGAAGTCTAGTGCAAAAGCTGTATTTAGCTAATAAACAGTGCTTTGCCTATTTTGGAAAGGCATGATTGACTTGAGGAAGCTGATGTTGTTGTGGAAGTGTAATGCTCGCACATCAGCATAGTTCGCATAAAGTAACTTTGTGGTTGGCAGATGTTGGTGGGGGAGAGGACATTGTTGCTGGATAGAACACAGCTTACCATGTACTCATGTGACCAATGTAAATCACTTAATATTTAGCTCTTCCCCCTTCACCCTATGTCATCTGAATTGCCTGACAAAGCTTTGCCTGCAAAACAGGCAACACTGTGATCATGTGGAGGCTGAGAAAAAGACATGGTTGGCTCCTACCACTGAGCTTACTAAAATGTCAGTCCCAACAGTATTTTAATCAATGTATAGCCACAGATAACCTCCAGGAGGAGTCAAATTGTGCAAACAGTGTGGAGATGCAGTAATCATGTATAATTATGATTTAGAATACCTGGCACTCTAAATAGGCAGCTGCTCATACTCGGCCTCATAGTTTTGTGAATGCTTCAGTGCAACAGCAAAACAGTGTGCATTAGAATGACAAATGCTCTCTGGAGCCCAGCATTCATTTGCTGGGTACGGGCAAGGTGACCCTGGGTTCCCAAGATGGGGACTGGTAAGCACTGCCAGTAATCTGTCACTATAAGCTCTGGGCATGCTTCAGCAACCACTGTACAGCTCAGCGATGGAACTTGCATGTCACAGGGAAAGGAGATCTCGGCGTGACAGGGTAGATGATAAAAACCTCTATAAAAGGAAGCCCTTAATCCCAAGATGTACTGCATTCCAGTGAGGTGCATGGCCGTTCAGGTGGAACAGTTGTTAGCAGGCAATCTATGGGGAATCTGTCACATCTCACTTCAGTTGTATGAGGCTTACCTAACCAAGTGGGGCTCTGTGTGAGTGGACTCCTTATTTCCCCAGCTGCTCATGAAACCAAGAGGAAACCATCGAAATTTTCTCCTTGTAGCAGA